>NC_079148.1:109362817-109672504 GCF_945859685.1 Eupeodes corollae
AGCAATTTAAAAAAAAAAATAATTTATACCTAAAATGTCTCACGAACTTAAGTAGTTATTTTTAATTATACAGGGTTATCCATTTTGCGGTTTCAAATACGAAACCGAAACTAAAATAAAACACAAGTAAAATATATTTTTCATGATTTTTCTTTTTATTATAAAGTTTGAACGTTGACATATTATGTGTGAAACACTCCATCATTTTAATCACCACCACGTGAATTGTTGCAAGTAATTTTTTACCACTTTTTGGTACATATTGAGCGGTATCTCAGCCATATCTTGACAAAGTGCCCAAGCGTTAAAGTTTTATCTGCATAAACATGGTCTTTGCATTTCCCCAGAAAAATAAGTCCAGCGGTGTCAAATCGCATGATCTTGGTAGCCAGTTGATATCATTACTACGAAAAATTAATTGACCAGGAAATGTCTCTTGCAATAAATCCATATTCGATCGAGTTAAGTGGCATGTGGCACCATCTTGTTCAAAACACTTATTCTCCAAGTCGTATTCTTTAATAGCAGACACAAAAAAGTTGGTTATCATGTGACCATAACGCTCCGAAATTGACGGTGACGGTCGTTCGATCACCGTTTTCGAAGAAGTAAGGTCCAATCACACCTCCGGACTAAAGATCGCACCAAACAGTGCCTTTTTGTGGATGTAAATACGACGATTTTGTGTATTAACACACCCCCCGAGTGAGAAATGTTTTTCGTCGCTGAAGAAAATTTTATTTGAAAAATCCCTATTCACCGTCTATTGTTGAAGTAGTTGAAGGTCCAAAAGCAAAATACGTGCCGTAAGACATTCTTAATTCCTGAGAACGATGAGGAATCGCCACATTAGGGTCTTCGGCATCACTAACACTTTCACTTACAGCAGCGATATTTTCAGTGGTACGAGCGAAACAATAACAATATCTGTAACCAATCCAGTGTCTAAAAATGTCTTCAAAATCTTGCCAATTGCTTGCGTAGTTATTATTATTATCTTTTAAAGCAAGATATGTGGCTGTGGCAGAATCACCATTTTTGTAGTAGGTTATATTAATTTGTATGCGTTGTGTGATTTTGAAGCGATCCATTTTCGTAAATGTCAGACTCTTAACTGAAAGTAAAAATTGGTTAACAGCATTACTAAACAAAATTAAAGTATTCAACAATCAGTAAAATTTTGAAAAAGATCGGATTGACAATATTTTGCACAAATAATAAAAACCTAAAAAAAATACTAAGAGTTGATATACACTTTCTTTTTGACTCAAATATGTGCACAAAAATTAAAAACATTGACTTAAAACTTCATCTTATAGAAAATGTTGTTTTCGACATTCAATCAAATTTCTCTAAAAAGCCAACAGTCAGTTTTTTTCATACATTATTAAAAATTTAAGTACGATTTTCGATATCTCGTGAATAAATGAAGTTATTGGCTTCGAGATGATTTCATTCTATGATTAATTTTATTAGAAAAAACCAATCTGTATTTATTTAGATATGATATAAAAACTTTAAAAAAAATTCTACTAAAATTGGTAAGAATTTGGCCTACTACCGCAGTTGTCAAATTGGCTATCGGAGTTTTAATTTCTTTCAAGAAAAGTTTTCAAACTGACTACCGCAAAGTTGTCATATTGACTACCGTGTTGTAAAGGGTGTCTAAAATTAACGCAAGATTTGAATTTGCCGCCATTTGTGCAGTGAAGTGTTGGCAACCCTGAAAAAAGCAATTTGACAGCTAACAGTATAGGGTTAAAAAATGGAGCGTTACACTATAGAACAACTTGTCTTCATTATTAAAGAATATTTCAAGAAGAGATTAATTGAAAAATTCATGGAGACTGGATCCGTTGGAGACGCCAAACACACTGGTCGTCCAAAAACAAGCCGTTCAAATGTGAATGTCGAAGCAGTGCGTGAGAGTGTTGCTGACAATCCAGGAACCTCAATTCGACGTCGTGGACAAGAATTGCAAATTTCAAGAACCTCTCTACAGCGTATACTCACCAAAGATCTGTGTCTTCATGCTTACAAAATTCGATTAACACAACAATTGAAGCCTAATGACCATGGACAGAGAAGAGAGTTCGTTGAATGGATTATTGAACATCAACAAATGGACCCTGATTTTTCGAGCAAAATCATTCTAAGCGATGAAGCACATTTTCATCTTGATGGCTTTGTCAATCGCCAAAATTGCCGCATTTGGGGTTCGGAGAACCCACATGTGATTGTCGAAAAACAAATGCATCCACAACGCGTGACTGTATGGTGTGGATTTTGGGCTGGAGGCATAATTGGGCCATATTTTTTTTCAAAATGATGCTGGTCAAGCAGTGACTGTACTGGTGCTCGATATCGCGACATGATTACATAGTTCCTTCTGCCAAAATTGGATGATATTGATGTGTCCAATATGTGGTTTAACAAGACGGTGCCACATGTCATACAGCCCGTGAAACAATTCAATTACTGCATGAGACATTTCCAGGTCGTGTACTCTCTCGTTTCGGTGATCAAACTTGGCCTCCTAGATCGTGTGATTTAACACCATTAGACTTCTTTTTATGGGGTTATTTGAAATCACAAGTCTATGTCAACAAGCCCACAACCACCCGTGCATTAAAGGAGGAGATTCAACGCTGCATCAACGAAATTCAGCCACATTTATGCAGAATGGTCATGGAAAATTTCAACAATAGAGTGCGCATGCGCATGCAAAGTAGTGCCGTGGAGGCCATTTGTCTAAAAACGGCGTTTTTTTATTTAATTCAAATCTTGCGTTAATTTTGGGACACGCTTTAAAACAATTTTCAAATTTTTTTCGTGGTCGTTGGCTGAAAGTTGACTTCCAAAATAGTCATTAGGGTAACTCTTTTTTCTGTGTATGTCAATCGTAATCTGGGAAGGAATCGGCTAAGATAAAAATAAAATAATTCATCTCAATTCAATTCGATTGAACAATTATATATTAGAACTGTCACAACTTATTGTTGCTATGGTGAAATTTCAAATAATTACCATAAAATGTCTAATTAAAAGTTTTAAATTGGCTGTGTTTTGATAAAATTCTTACCTTTCTTGTGTTGTTTCGAATTTCGTAAGCTTTATGTCGGTCAGAAAAACTTAGTTTTTTAACTAAAACACTCTCCATGCCTTTGTGCAAGTGTCCGGTAGCTTTATTCAGAATGAACACATTTGTTTGACAATACTAACTATCACATTTTCGTTGAGACAGCTTTTTAAATATCAATGTAACTATCATCTTACGTATGTAGAAATTTCAAATTCAATTATTTTGATCGTCATACATTATTTTTTTGATCTTCTACGTTCCGCATTAACATAAAGCATCTCTGCCTCTATGAAATAATAAGTCATTTTTAAACTATTTTAACAATATTCTTATACTTTCTATTTTGAATGGTGGGTCCAATAAATCAAGAAACGTGAAAAGTAATAAAGTCAACCATTACCAATTGAAGTATTGAATTACCAAAAACTACTATTTTATTTTTTTGGATGACAAAAGTAGCTTACAAGATTTATAGAATAATCTCAGAAAATCAATATTTTTTGTTTTTTTTTATTAATACTCGTACATACGATTTTCTTACGTTTACCTTTTTTGTATCAAAGCAAAGCGAAAAATGTTTATAATCTTCTAATTCATTCCAATTCCGCATATATTACATTCTCTTAAATCAATCAAGCATATTTTGTGGTATTTTATTGCGGGAGCTCTAGACACTGAGGTGAATTTAATGACACTCCAAGGAGTCATAAATACATACTTGTATGCCGCTCAGTTTCGCCTTTACCTTTACCTTTGGTTTTTCCTTTACCTACATTTTTATATGGCGGCCGTTTTTTTTTGTTGTTGCTGGAATGATTCTATTTTGAATCAGCTTCAGCCTCCAAACCATTTCCAAAAACCGAGGAACCGTAAAAAACACCTCACACAATAAATACATGCTGCTTTCGTTTATTAATACAATTTCAACCTTAACCACCAAAATTTCCCTTACAAACTTCGTCAAAGTTATGTGTTGTAGGTCTCAGGAGGTCCTGCCTCCTGCCTCCTGCACTGCGCCCTAAATTCTGCCTGATGGGAGAAAGGTTATTTATTCCACCCTCTATCTCTTTATATTGACGATGGAGATGGTGAATGGTGATGGTGATGGGTTGTGGTGGTGGTAGGTACTGTACTGGTACGTAACGTATAACAAAACAAGGAAAATGGAAAATGATTTTTCTCTTTCCTTTTTTTTGTTGTGTTGTTGTAGCCTTCGCTATTTGGGTCCTCGTCAGTAACATCGGTACCTACTTTTTTTTTTCTTTTATTTCATAGCAACGGATGCTTTTTGAATATTAAGTGCGAAAAGTAAAAAAGGAAAAAGAAAAATAAAAACAAATAGCAAAACAAAACAAGCGTGATGAAGAAGGAAAGGTGTATGAAGGGTACACGGAAGGGAATAAGGTTTGAAAATTGGAGTTGGGGTTGGTTTTGGAATATAGTGTATTCCTCATTCAATAGTGAATTCCTGGACTTTAGCAATCGAAGGTTGCCAATTGGAATATCTGAATATCAAACAATTTTTTTCCTCACTGCGGAAGCCCAAGGCCTACAAATAGAGAAGCATCAGTGTATCTACACAAATAAATTACTTGAGGTGTGTACACAGATAGGAATGTGAATTTTTGGAAAAGGATCGTTTTTTTGTATTGGGCTAATGTGATAGAGCCAAAGTGCCCAATGGGCAATAGTAACAACAGTAAAAGGTACATAAACTTCAAATGCTCATATCGCCTACGTATAGGTATGTATATGACTATATAGACTTATTGCCATGAAAACATTTTTTTATTGATATGTTCTATAAGAAGAAATAATACGACCATGAATCACCGAATAAAAAATAATGTAGCTAAAATAGTATTTTGTACAACGGCCCACACAGCTACAGTTGAATAGCATGAATTACCAAATTAAGGGCAACCATAAAACAGGCAACCTTACCTTACCTTATACCTTCAGCGTGCTCACCTTTTTCCATTTTTATATTCAAGTTTTTTTTTAAGTACAATTTAGGATAAGATGACTTTTCCTTTAAGAATTTTTTATGTTCTTAATTGAATTCATTATTGATTGATGTGAAGGAGGGAAGCAGTTGCTATGTCATAACCTTGGATGGATGTATAGACAAGTTTTTCTTTTACATTCATTTGTGTCTTTTGATAGTTTTTTTTTTCTACTTTATTCTATGAAAATGACATGAGACATGCCAAAGTACATCAATATTTCTATTTATAGATTCAAATGAACTATTTTTGAGTGATCCCTATAAAAGGACTACGATAAAGAATGATAGTGAGCAGTTTTACTTAACCCTATTGGGACTTATTGATTCTTGTGAAATTTTCAGGATTCAACTCTCTTTGTAAAATTGCTGACGAGGAAGTATATCATATCAGAGTTTAATTGATTTTTAAGTCAATCTTTGAATATCAATTGTTAAAACTTACAGCCATAACTGAGTTACTAAAGAAGTCTTTTTCAAACATGGTTTTCCAGTCAGAGGTTTAGTTTTGATATTTTCAAAAAAATTTAGAACTTTTTAAGAGAAATCAATTGAAATATATTGTATTGTAAGGAATAATGTTTTGTCACGTCTACGGTTGCAGAAACATATCATTTTGATTAATTTTTGTATGACTGATTCACACATGTTTAGCTTCTCCTATTGAGTTTTTACAATTTAATTCTTTGTTTAAGCCTGTGTCGTTTTATTTTAGTTATAGCGTAGCACTACAGGGGCCCTTTGAACCTACCCAATAAATGCCTTAAATGATATTCTGCACCTCAGCAGACCTACACTGCACATTAAATATTTATATCATGCAGTGCGCTAAGGCTTAATACTAAGTCATGTCTTGTGATGACCCACAAAACAAAGTCCAAACGAATCCGATGAAATTTAAGAAGCTTTCTTTAATATCTTAATATCATATTTCTTTTTTAATTTTTAGTACGACAAATAGTTTTCAAGATAAGCCCGAAAAACCGAAAAAACATATGTTTCCCTTCCCTGCCGCTAGAGTTATTTTATAAACTATAACAGATACGAACAAAATCATCGAAGCTTTTTTTATAAAATTTAATGAGCTTTAATTTTGTTAAATAGAATTTTTTGATACGACAAATAGCTTTCGAGATAAACTTGAAAAACTGAGAGCTCACCTCAGATTCTTGGGGACTTTATTTTTGGGTCATCACCAGACATCCCTAAGTAAGTGCACTAAGTTTCAAAACTGTTGGATTTTTTTTGACTGGACTATAAAGAATCAAACTGTTGGTTTTCCAGACCCTATGGACATGGCAACATTATTGAACTGAGCCCAGCGGATATTTTTTCGACAGACATCGATAACTGCACCTCTGCCTTGAACCACATTAAAGATTTTAAAATCATCTTCCTGTCAGAACTTAGAAAGGATTGGAAGGATGACATGGTTACGAAAGACTTCGATATATCACTATCTTTAATAAAGGGTCAAAGATGGAGTGTTTCTAAGTCTTTTCGGGTACCTGATTTTCTAGTGTATTTTAAGCTGAATTACTAGCACTCAGAGAAGGATGCAAAATACTTTAATCAAGTTCTAACCCAAATAGTAACACGGCTATCTGCATTGACATCCACTGACAGGGTTAATATTTCCCTTGGAGTTATGAAGGGCAAAATTGCGTTAATTTTTGCTGACAGGATCCCACCGCAGGTAGAGCAGTCTAACAGACTAAACTATATCGAGGAAGATATGACCTTCTTATACAAAAACCATTCTGTCGAACTTTTATGCAGACCCGGAGATTAGCCGATAGGAGAATGCAGAAAGGCCCAATATTCACTGCCGAAGCTGTAGTAGCTGCGGAGACCAACATAAAAGGAAAACTGTGATTCACCTTCTGTGTAAATGTCGTGCCCTGGCCTGTTCTTAAATGTGAAGCTTCGGAAGGGCATTCCTTATATGCCTTTATGAACTTTCCGAGATAAAAATGAAGGACCTGATTTCTTTTCTAAACGCGACAAAATGGCTTTAGTGTCGCTAATTTAGCTTTTTATCTTCTTTCTTAATACATAGGTCTAACAAGTTTATGGTATCAAAACGTCATATCGAAGCAAGGAGATAACAACTTCAAAAGTGACAACTGCCCAGACAGCTGGTTGTCATAAATTTAGTTTTAACTACAGAACCCTTAAAACTCTTTTTAAACGCCAACATCTTGAGATCAAATTGTCTGATCTTTCATTTTGGTCTATTTCCTAAATGTTATTCCTTCAAAACTGCGTATATAATGTCATATGTAATCTACCTTCTCCTTAACCCTTTTCTAGATATCTTCGTAGTTCCTTAAGGTTGCCAGTTAGTTCCCTTTCTTTTTAGTCTTGCCAACAAGGATGCTTTCTCAAATTAGCTGTTCGGATTCGGCCTAAAATTGTAAGTCCCTTTCATTCCTGACAACAGTACTCGCACACAGGAATGGTTGCGACTGGTAAGTCACTAGGCCCTGGTTCACAACGGACTGTTGCGCCACCCAATTTAATTTAATTAAACAAGGATGATAGCGTTATCAAAGTACAATTTCTTTGTCTATTTTGACATAATTAACCAAATTGTTTCAGTTTAATGAATTGTTAATCCACCTATATTAAGTATAGTTAGTTAAAATTATGAATTATGAGCAAATCGATGCAACTCATTGAGGGACCTTATTTAATAAAATGCCTTAAGCGTTTCGAATACTTACCAAAGTAAGCAATGTGCCATAATATCTTTCTTTATTACATTATCACTTTGAACGATAATTGAAATTTAATGAGGCCAAGTCCCTATCCATTGTTATTTCAATTACTCAATGCAAAAAGGATATGCAATCCACCCAAACCAGAAGGTGCACATCACCGACCGGACAGGAAGAAAAACCAACACATCAACATGCAAGGAGATCCTCGTTCTACGATTACCTACATACATATACGAGTATCTTAGAAGACTTGTTCTCTTTTCAATTACAAAAGGAAGTCAACTTCAAGGTATATCAATTTGCCTAGCAATTGGATGATATTTTATATCCCTCTGTCCTTCTTCTACTATACCTTATAGCTCCCTATGCTTTAAAGGTCCTTTCTCCTGGAACTTAAAGGAGAAAGAGAGAGAGAGAGAGAAAAAATTAATTTCTAAAGAAATTATTTTGCATGCCAAGAAGTTAAATTGACTTCAAAAAGGGAATAGTAGAGAAGGGATTTGGGGTGCTGGGGCCTGGTGCTGGTATATGTAGGTATACTGGTGGCACAACGAGAGGTCGCTTGACAGAGATATTGAACTTTTTAAGTGTTTTTTTTGCCTCCTTCCGTTTTTGGTTCCTTATGAATGTGCATAAAGGATAAAAGCGCAGCAGCGTTGTTTTTTGTCAATAAGTTTTTTAATTGAAACAGTTTGTCTCTCTTTGAGGACACTTTGGCGCGTTTCGTTTTGGTTGGTTTAGGTTAAGAGCTTATAATAGTTTAATGGATTAAAAAGTAAATATAGACAAAGTGTAAAGTAGGTTTGAGTGTTAGCACACGAACTAAATAATTAATATTGACATCAGTCGCGGTAGGACTATTTCCTCTTAGATATTAATTGCTAAAGGATGTATTTTTGAGACAGTTTTTTTTCAAAGTTTTTAGAAAGAAACGAAAAAAATAATAACTTAATTACTATTCCAAACAAATTACATAATTTATTCAATATCAGGAAGTTTTTTAAAGCAATTCAAAAAATGGCGGTAGGCATGGTTTTTGGAAAACTTATCGTAGTCATGCCATCTTAACAACAGAAAATACGAGATAAACGCAAAAAATAAAAAAATAAAAAAATAAATAAATTAGGTGGCGCAACAGTCCGTTGTGAACCAGGGCCTAGTGACTTACAACTCTCAAACCATTCCTGTGTGCGAGTACTGTTGTCAGGAATGGAAGGGACCTACAATTTTAGGCCGAATTAGAACAAGGACGAGCTGAATTGCGACATATCTCGTTTTGGCTTTAGACAAGGTGATGCGCTGTCACTGGAGCGCCACCGTAAGTAAGAAAACATTACATTAGTTGGAAATGTCGAAAGTTGAACGCTAAGACCCGGCATTGATATCTTCGACGATTGATGTTGTTACAAAAATTATTAAGTAAATATGCACACATTTTAGTAAATAACTTGTGGTAAATAAATAAACGTTTTAGTAAAAGTCTAACCGATAGCAATGAAAATTACTTTCAAATTTAGCGAATTAGAATATTTAGACATTTTAAAATAAATTCACTTTGAATGTCTTAAACATCTGACAAGCAAAATAATGCAGTTTTATTCGAAGCGAAAACAGCTCATTCGGAATCGTATTGATGCATTTGTGCACTCCGAAAGATTGATATAAGGGTTAAGATGGGATAGGTGTTGATAAAGATGTCACGATGGGGGTGCACTTAAACCATCCTGAATCTTAGGAGAATTTCAGGATGTTATTTCGTAGCAATTAAAAGAAATAGCTTTGCTTCGAGTTGGATTTTCCTACACACTTTAACAGACAACGTATTACGTTGCAAATCTATGTCCGGATGTTAGTTGATCCAAGCGAATTTTTAATATCAATCTGTTATTTGCAAGTGATGTTGAAAGCTTGAGTATACCTTTCTTCTGTTTATGATCATTTTTACAAAACAGACTAAATAAAAGGCAGCGACTTTGACAGATGTGATTTCAACAATATAATAGTGGCGAAGTTTAAAGTTTCTTTATAAGAAATTGTTATAAAATATAAAAATTCGAAAAGTATCATATGTTTTTATAATTAGTTGAATCAACTACGACTAAAGAACAAGTACGACTTCAGGGAAATTCTTAAACCAATGAAATGTTAAAGCTGACCTGTAAGAGTTATCATTAAACATTTAAAATACAAATTTTAAGATATAGGAAAAGCAAGTTCTGTGAGTATTTGGGCTGGCATCGAGATGAGACTAGTATTGGCCGTGTCTCTTGGAACCGAGATGAGACTATACTACGTTTGAAGATTTCAACCGGGGCAAGACAGTAAAATTAGCTTAAAGCCTCGTTCGTCTAGCCGTTTTCTTTCTGGAAATCGGGAAGAAAGATAAAATGTAAGCCTAGGTCTCACGTTTCATAAGGGACTCAAAATGGTTTCATTAAGCTTATGAAGAAGCCTCAAAATTCATGTGGTATCACAATGTTCCATTAAACTGGTCTAAGTGGTTCCGTTTCCATCTTGGACAGCCACTTCAACCTAACCTAACCTGGGTCTCATAAACTTGTTTACGTATCGAAAGAATTTGTTTAAAAATATTTCCTATATTTTAAGATTTTATTTTCCCAGTTTCGAGATATCGAATTTCAAAAAATATTTGTTTTAAACATAATTAAAAACAATTACATTTTTAATCATTAAATATTATTGAGACAGTATAAGAGCTTGTGCAGGTTTGATTATTGAAATCGATTAATTAATTCTAGAGAAAACTTAAAAACAAAATAATGGTTCTATTGGGTTCTAATAGTTCTACCCTTTTGGAGCAATACAAACAAATTTTTTTCATTTTCTTAGTTCGTTTTCGAGAAACTTCGAGCTATCGAGTTTTGACCAAAAAATTTGTAGGGACACTATTGTTATTTTTAGTCTAAAAAACAAATTTAAAAACGACCTAACGCAAATTGTGTAAAAACCTTAACCTCCAAATTTAAAGTCAATCGACCCAAACTGTAAAGGCAAGGACAGACAGTGAGACGAAATCGGAGGCTCACTTTTTTCGACTTCTGTACCATTATGTGATGTCATATTTGATGAATATATTTTGCAACTAAAAATATAATGAAATTTATTTAGACTTGGTTTGTTTGTAAGGAAATATACGTACTTTAACTTAAACAAAAATTAAAATAAAAATAAAAACAAACGAATTGTAAATTCGAGATTTCATACATGCATTCTACACACATACAAGACTGCTTCTCTTATTTATAGCTATAGCTATGTTCTGTGAACAGATACTGCAGAACTATCTGATGATAAGGGTATTAAAAGTGTCATTTTGAAGTAGTTACCTATTATCCGGGAGAAGGTTTTTGTTAATGAATTGCTTCCTATAAGTCCTTTAATCACAAGGCATTAAAATGTATGTTGATACATATGTGTGCATGCATAACAACAATTATTTTTCATTGTTAAGGATTCTAGGAACAACCTTAATTCTTGGGTGTAGTTTTCTTATTGAAATCTTTGTTATATAGTCTGGACAATGACTGTTTAAACCATATCTTTAACGTTTCTATCTATAAGCTCAGTAATAAAAGTCCTATAATAATAATTATTATTATTTGATTGTGGTATGCGAGTGGAGTAAGTGTTGAGTTTCACATAAGATTGGGTCAAATATATGTTATAGGGGCTTATATGGTACGTCACTCTCTACTGTCTAGCCAAATTGTTTGTACTTTAATATTTCTGAAACCAAATTGTCTCAAATCAGACAGTTTCTCTTAATTAAAAGTTTATGTCCAATAAACAAATTTATTAGCCGACAAAATTGTAATTATTTTTTTAGCTGTCGTAAACATTTTGAAATACTAAAACAGCTAAAACGAAGACTTTAATTCGGTTCTATTGGACTTGTTGAATTGTTTTTAATAGTCTTTGCACATGAGAAGAAAATAACCGAATAACGAATGGACATCTAATACTTCAATTTTGATATTTAACCAACCAACAGCTGTGAATTGTCACCAAATAGAAACATTCAAACAATATTTTTAATTTTATAGGTTGAATTTAAAAGGATTTATTAATTGTTTATGTGTATATTGATTTTTGGAAGGCGTTCGTTGTGGATTCCTATAACGAGTATTTGACATTGCTGTATTTGTTGATTATTTTATGGTTTCGTTTAAAATATTTAGTTTAGGGAATAATTCACATATTAGTACATATTATTATTATTCAATTTATCAAGGAATATTGTGCAAACATGAATTTATACGTTATTATTATTTTTGAAATACAGATACCATCGCAAATAGTATTTAATGGCACAACAGGGTTAGTAAGATTAAGTATAGCATTTGCAATAGAATGATTAAAAATTTTCTGCGAATATAACATCAACGATTGTTTATTCTTCGAGCCATTTCCAGAGTGAGTTTCTAACATGTTCGTAGATTCTATTATTACTTATCTTTGAAAATTTTTGTTCTCAGACAATGATAATAGTGATGTAGAACAACCAATTTTTTTTCTTTCTAAGGCCTCAATACGTGACAATATTTTCAAGCTAAATTAATGTTTCAGTCCTTGTCTTGATGGAATATCATAATTTATGTTGAACAAATATGTGTCTTATGTTTCCTATTCATTGTTTCCTTTTTTGAAATGTTGTATTTCTGTTTCTTGTAGATCTTTAGAAGTATTCATACCTAACGTCAATCCATACAAAAGTTTCTACGAATTCAATTACGCATTATCGTCCTATAGCGAAATGGTCTGCTATTCCCAAATGTTCTGAATTCCTCCCATGTGACACTCTTAAGTCGATTGCATCTTTACAGACTTTAGCAAGGCATTTGATAAATTAAGTCATGAAATTCTTCTCAATACATTGATTAAAATTGGACCTTATGGCTCTAACGTTAGTGGATGTCGTCTATCTTAAAGAAAGACACTTCATATCAATGTATAGTTCAATCTGGTGTACCTTAAGGGAGCCACCTTGGTCCATTGCTCTTTATTTTATTAACTAATAATTTGACTTCTGTTTTAAATAATTCTACATTGCTATTTTTGTCAAATGATGTTTAAATCTTGCGAATTATTAACTTCATCAAGGATTGCAAAGAGCTACAAGAGGATCTAATTCCATTTTGGGAATGATCCTATAAAAATCGTTTGATTTTAAATATTGACAAATCCAAAACAATGTGTTTTACACGCATTCCTAATATAAAAAATGATGGCAATATGTAGAATTCGTCCCGTTAGAATAGAGAATTCATGTGTTTTGACTTTGGTGTTGTACTGATAATTGTACTATAATTATATTAAAATAACGGTTACAAAAAACTTGGTTTCTGAAAAAGATCTTCCCGAGATTTCTGTGATCCATATGTTATTAAAATTCTGTATGTTTCTTTTGTGAGGTCAATTTTTGAATACGCTTGCGTTGTATGGGTGACAATGTGGCGAGGCGTCATATTGTTCAAGTCGTGCATGAACGACTAGCATACAGGCGACATTATTTTAATTTCTATCTAATTAATCCACACCTCATAATCATACTGTTCCTTCAT
This sequence comes from Eupeodes corollae, assembly GCF_945859685.1. Classification (NCBI taxonomy): domain Eukaryota; kingdom Metazoa; phylum Arthropoda; class Insecta; order Diptera; family Syrphidae; genus Eupeodes; species Eupeodes corollae. Next base: position 109,376,210 of record NC_079148.1, read on the forward strand.
TCCTTATAGTTATATCTAATGTATACGTACGTATTTTCCATTTTCCAACTCGCGCGTTCCTTCTGTGAACTACCCAAATAAAAAAAAACAAACTAGCTACCTGCTACTGTTTTGTTTTACTCAACCGATCTGTACAGTGTATCTACCCTACCCAAGTCGTTCATACGATTTGGCAACGAAATGAGCCCATAGAAAGCATAAAAGAAAAGAAAAAAACAATTCGCTCGTTGTAGGGAGCATTTCGTGCAAATCTGTTTTGAACGAGTAGAGGTTTTTTTAATATATTGAATGATGGAAATAAGGAAAACGGATAGCTAGGGCGTAGGTAAGTAGTTTATTTATTTATTTGGGTACATATTCCAACATTTTATTTTTTTATTTTTTCGAATATGAGAAATGAGACGGGCGTCGTTCCTAGGGACGATTTCGTTCAGATCAGTTTTGAACGAGGAAAGCTTCTTTTTACTGTGGAATGAAGGAAATGAGGAAAACGGCTAGCTGGGGCATAGATGATCTGGTTTCAGTTTTCCCTGAGATATACAAATTATGTGAACTTGTACTTACATTCCCTTTAACAACCTCGTCTGTTGAATGGTCGTTTTCAACCCTTAAAAGAATAAAAACCTATTCTGCAACAACTATGGGCCAAAATAGGTTATCAAATCTTTCAATGCTTACAATTGAACAATAAACAGCTTAAAGTACTAACGTAAAATGTCTATTGTTATTTACCTTAAAAAAAACTAAACTTTCAAATATATTTAATCATCACATATGTACCTATTTATTATTAACATACAAATTAAACCACATTATTATGTACTTTTATATAAAAAAAGACTTGTTTGACTTCTTGGCATCGCAAATAAGAATTTTGAAACTGAACGACTACATTTTTTAGGCACGCGTCGCCGCTGGGTGACATACGATACCCTTTATATTATATATATTATACTCAACGTAGATTTTTTAGATTTTGTCCTCGTTTTTCCCTTCACCTGATAGAATTGTATTACTTCCATACACTCAAAGGCTTCTCTTGATGAATCTCCCATCTTACTTGTCACAGAGCTCATTTGAAGTTCTGATTTGAAGCTGCTTTTAATGGAACTTTCATGTCCATATATTCCTTGTCGATATTATTTCAATCTGATTTAAGCTAGCTTAAGAAGAAATTTACACCTTAATCAATTAATTAATAAGTTTAACAAATTCTCTATACTCATTGACTCTACAAATGACAATCTCAAATCTTCAAGCTTCAAATTAGTGGAAACTATGTTAGTTTTAAAGTTAAAATTTATTGAAATATTATAAACTTAACGTTAGCATTAAACGTATTTAATAAATATAATGAGATGTTCGAAATCTTAAGAACGCTTTAGTATTACTGATTTTTAAAACATTTCATCATTTTTGTGATCGTTTTTATTTGTTGTAATGACATATTTGCTACTTTTACGAATATCACACAAGTGAGTATTTAAAAATCCTATAGCTTCTTTGGATGATTTACTTCTATGAAAATCCCTAATGAGTTAAATAATGTGTTATTAACTGAGTCATACTATTTGCCTGTACTCTGACCTTTTTCGAAACTGTTAATATTGTTTCAAAAAATTTGTTATATGATCTTTTTTGAAATAAGTTTTGTTTCTTTTTTATTGATCATATTAAATTGATAAAATTTTCCGGTCACTCAATTAATTTTCTTCTTCTGCGAAGAATTTTTTTTTAATCTTTCCCCAAACCCCAATATTCCCCTTATAAAATGTCCTTTTCAGCTCACACCACTCTCCTTTACTTTCATAAATCTGAATCTGAATGCATGTTGTAAATTATCACATGTATATTCATACAGCGCTCCAATGGACACTTAAAATAAGACCAACAAGAAAAATAATAAACGGAAAACATATGTAAGTGTACATCATTTACCCTGCAAATTGCTGTTTTTATTAAGAGAAATTGTGTCCTAAGTTTTTGGACCAAACCAACCGAACAAGCAAACTGTCACAGGACGACAAGTAAAAAAAAAACACCAAAAAAGTCGAGTGGAAGGAGGCAACTATACTGTACTGGGGCTAGGCTAACAGCTATACATCCAGCGACCCATAAGCTAGGACATCGGAAGAGAAAACCAACAATTTATTTCAGTCAATTTCTTTGGTCCGCATTTTATTCATTTCGTCTTTTTTTCGCCTGGCTTTTGTGTGATTCTTATTATTTTTTTTTATTTTGACTTGCTCAAACAAAAGCTCAAGGATATGCTCCAGTAATTTAATAACCAAACATTTTTACAGGAAGCATGTCCTTTTGTCATTGTTGGCCATAGTATGAGATAGCACACAAAGGAAACCGGAAACATACAATGGCACCCTCGGTAAAGAAAGATTCTCTCTCTCTGATGGTGAAAGCCGAGATGGAGATGAGCGAGGGCATATCAAAAAATAAAAGAAATGGGGGCATGAACAAAACAAAAACGAATAAAACGAATAGCAAGTAGCAAGTCATGTTTCCTTTAAATTAAATTATTATTGCTTTGCATACCTACAGACATACCACAGTCAAGCCGTGTCGAGTCGAGCTAAAGCTGATGAGCATAGCCTACAATGCGGCTTCGCTTTCAAATTCAAAATGTGGTGTGGATGTGAATGTAGTCGTTATTTATGTCAACAAGCTATCTTTTGTTGATTTTAATGGTGAGAAGTTTTATTTAACTACTAACGCCCCACTTCTGCCTCTGGGTGTAGCATAATATAGCGTGTAGCCCTTATTCGGTGCTCAGCTAAAAAATCAGCAACAAGGACGTTAAACAGGGCAAGTACATAGGTCCAACACTATAAGTACTAGTAGATATGAAGGGAAATGTGATAAAGGTAGCTTGATATACAAGTTCAAGTTTTTTGAAGATGATTTTCTCTCTGAATTCTGTTTGGAAATTGTCCTTTTTTCATATATTGAATAAATATCATTGTGTCCATTTTGGCGACGACCAACGACGACGACGAGAAAAATGTAAAACGTGTCAGAAAATAACTTTGAAGAGTATTCAAATGGATTTTGAGATTTGTTAAGCTATTTTATAAAGATTTCCCTGCAGTCCTTGTTGTGAAGGACATTTATTTGGTTGTGTTTTTTTTTTTATTTTTGTGTCGTTTCTCAACCTGAATAGATGTGAATTTTTGCAATTTGGCCTACAGGATAATGAAATTTGCATAAATTTAATTTTATTTGTATGCCGCATCTACCCACAAATAATTTTGTGGTGGAATGTTAATAAATAGCTTTTCATTTTGAAAAATAGCCAGAAGCATCACAACTTCACCATAATAAAGGATGGTATAATCAAAGGGTGGATTGTTTTCGTGGTGGATTTCTATTGTTTCATAAAGGGGAATTCAAGGGGAAATAACTACAAGGGATATTTCAATAATTTGGGGAAAAAAGAACTACTTCCAAATTCCTTAATGAATAATTCGATGAATTATTGTACAGTTTTTCACAGGGTGCGTTTTGTAATTTCGGATATTTGCATGTTTATGAAGAATACAAAAAAATGTTCTTAATTCCCATTGGAAATCGAAGTAATCAGTCAGATGTATCAAATTTGTTGTTTGCTTAGGTTGCTTTTATTTTTAAGATTTTAATACAATGAGCAGAAATATCAACTTTCAGTTTTTTTTGTCAATAAATCAAAAATCTCACGAATAACTAACGCTTTAAATTTAATTTAACTTAACAATTTGTTAAATTATACGGAGTGTCAATAGAGGGATGGTCCAAAGTGAATATGGTAGTAAGTCGGGTCATGATCTTTCAGTTAAATTGTTCTTAAAAATTTAAAAATTACTAACAATATTTTGCTTAATATGAAATAGTTTAATTTCGAAATTTATTTTTGCAAACGAGATTTTTAGTCAAAAACCAATGTTTACCAATTTACATAGCATTTAAAAAAAAATGTTCTTATACAAACAAATACAAATTGGATGAATGAAATTAATTTGAAGTCAATACCTTCTATTGTACACGAAAAATCGAGAACCGAACATCAATTTTTACCCAATTTGCGTTTACTATTTTTTAAAGATTTTATTTTTTTATACAAAAAACGGACGGTTGAATTTTTATAAAAAAACTTAATAAATGTGGAAAATAAAGTTTTCTGTGAAATAAAATAAGTTGGAAGCAAATATTTTTGAAAAGATATTTGAGTCGACAAGGTTACAAGGTTTTAATATTGGTTTTTTAGGTTCTTATTTTTGGTAAAAAAAACTGTCATTTCAATTTTTCTCAAAATTTTACTGAATCTTAACAACAATATTTGTTAAAAGATAAAATTAATTTGATGTCAATATCTCAAAGTCTTGAAAAGATATTTAAGTCAAAAATCAATTTTTAATAACTTTTGTTAATTTTTTGTTAGGTTTTCAACTTTTTGAAAAACTATCAATTCGATTCTTCTCAAAACTTTACTGAATGTTGATAACACTATTTCTTATATGATAAAATTAGTTTAAATCCATAATCTTAAATTTTTAAGTCGAACATGAGTTTTTACTAACTTTAAGTAATGTTTATTTTAGGTTTTGATTTTTTGATAAAAAAAAACTGTCAATTCGATTTTTCTCAAAAATTTATGGGATGTTAGGAACATTATTTTATGTTGCACAAAATTGTTTTGGAGATAAAATCATTTTTTGTACATAAAATCTTCGAAATGACAAATATTTTTGTTTGTTTATTAATAAAAATAATTTAAAATGTAGTTCCAATCGCTAGCGTTATTGGTTCGTGAGATATTTTAGGTTAATTCAATATATCTACTGGTTCTTGAGCTATGGACTACCGAAGAAACTTCTTGAACGTACGTACACACTCACGCACAGACATCTCCCATTACAATAACTTCCTATGGAAGGAAGTTAATAAACAAAACATTGTAGACTACACGATTTGACAAAAAAAAAAGGGGTTTATGTATGTCAACGTTACTTTTATTTTCTTCATTTTAGGCTGCGAAAGAATATTAACATTGGATTTTAATGTTACGTCTAATAAAATAAAAAACTTTACGTTAGAAAAATTCTTCGAAAAGTTAAAAATTATTGAAAAGACTTTAATACTGTCAAGAATTTCTCGTATTAAATTAAGTAAGTCTGTTTTTTTTCGAGTTGAACTCCTAAAGAGTGGAATGTTTATAAAAATTGGTTTGAATTTTCGATTATTAGTTAGAATCAATAAACAATAGAAGTCACACATACGAGTACCTACATAATATTGATTGGTAAAAATGAGAACTCATTTTCCTCAAAGAGGACCATAACGTTTTATTTGTGACTACATATAGAAACTATGTATGTATGATTGCATTCGCATAAATTTCGAACTCCAGTATTTAATCAAACATGACATTACGGTGGTAGAGAGTTTGAAAAAAGTGGGTCAACCTATTCCGTCCGTCTGTCTGTCTGTGCACGCCAATACAGCCTAAAACATTGGATTGAAGGATTTCAAGCTTGGAAATTAAGGTTTTAAACACATAAGCGTTATGCGTTTTTTTTTTTCATTTTGTTAAATCTAAAAAATTATAGTAAACCCTACAAATTTGTTGGCAAAAATATTGAATTCAAATTTTTGAGTGCAAGCATTTAGGAAAGGTTCTTGGATCCATTCTTCAATTATTTTTGAAAAACTAGAAAAAACACATATTCATTTTACTTTCTGGCTGAAGGATGATGTGTATATATTTTGTTTTTCTACTGAGAAATTTGTCTTAGAAATTTTAGAAATATTAACTGCCCAACAAAAAGTTGATCACATTTATACAAAAATGTATTTAAATGCATTTAATTTTAAATAAAATATTATTGTTAAGACCTAAACCACGAAAGTAGAGTTTAAAATTAAAAACAATTTTATTTCACAATTTTTCCAAAACAAAAAAACTTAAGTACCTCGACAGCTTATTATTTAGTTAAAACTTTTTGAAGATCTATTGATCACAATTTGGCTATATCCTTTAAAATATCATGTGTGTCAAATACGCATGTTAGAAATTATCAACTTAGGTCACATACAATCTTCTTTTCATATTGCAATAGTGTATCTGATAACACTGATTAAATTTGATTATTCAAAAGTATTATCTATCTACTGCTTGTACCTAAAAAATGAGCTTTGGGAATAAAGAATTTAAACAAATATATTGGACTTTATAGCAACAAAAAGTAGGTACTTTATTCAGAGGTCAACTTTTATTTACAAAAATAAATTGAGATCGTATTTCTGTATTTGATCAAATTATACCCTTAGAACAGAATGAAATGATTTCGAAGTCAATACCGTCGTTTACCGAGAACCAAACATAAAACTTTACGAATGTTGTGTATTTTTTTTTGGTGATTTAAATTTTGTATGAAAAAAAAAACTGACTTTTGGATTTCTATACAAAAATTAATTAAATCAATATTTTTTATAAGATAAAATTAGTTTGAAGGCAATATCTTTTACTTTTGCCAAGGAATTCGAGTCGAGAAAAATGTTTACCAACTTTTAGTAATGCTTTTTTAAGTTAGTTATTTTTTGTTAAAAAACGGTTTCCCAGATTTTTCTCAAAATTTGATCAGATTATTCTCCATCACAAAAAATTATTTTATTCGAGATGATAAATATATTCTTTTAAGTATTTTTTTATTTATAAAACAAAGCCGTTAACTGTCAAAATTATACTAGTTTGATATCACGTCACATTATATAAAATAAAATTTTATTGAAGTGACTTTCAATACATGTAGGTTCGTGAGCTATTTCGGGTGAACCAAAGTGTTCACTTTCCTTTGAAATTGCTATAGAAAAAAAACACTCGTTTATTTTGTTTGCATCTTTTTGTGTTGTTATCTGTGTAATTAGTATATTTTTGGAAAAAAAATGTTGTAACCTCGAAAATTTTACGAACAAAAATTGTTTTATTTCTTAAACAATGTTGTGCAACGAAAAATAATGTTTTCGATATCAGGTAAAATTTTGTGAAAAATCGAATTGACAGCTTTTTTATAAAAAATTCAAACTTATTTTATCTTATAAGCAATATTGTTTTCAACATTCGATAAAATTTTGAGAAAACCGAATTGACAGTTTTTTAACCAAAAATAAATACCTAAAACCATTAATAAAAGTTTGTAAAAATTGATTTTCGACACAAATATGTTTTCAAAAATGTAAGATATGGGTTAAAAATTAATTATATTTTATAAAAAATATTGTTTTTAACATACAGTCATTTTTTGTATATTAAATTTAACAGTCAAGTTTTTTCATAAAAAATTAAAATCTACAAAAATAGTACGCAAATTTGGTAAAAATTGATGTTTCGTCCTCGATATCTCGTGAATAATAAAAAACATTGGCTTGAAATTAATTTCATTGATCCAATTTGTGCTTCTTTATATTACATTATTAAAAACTTTTAAGAAATGCTTCTAACATTATTAAAAATTGGTTTTTCGATTACAAATCTCTTTAACCAAAATAGATTTTTAAATGAAACTATTTCATCATATGCAAACATTTTTAATTTTTAATTAATAATTCAGCTGACAACTTTTTTGCAAAACACGAAAAGCTACAAAACTTTTAAGCAAGATAAATCGACAACATATGCAAAATCTAGTTTTGTTTTTTAAATCGGAATATTTACTTTATTTGTGTCTGTATCAAAAACACATTTACATTTTAAATAATTTTCAGTTTTCTGTATTTTTATTTTGTATTATAAATTCATTAATGCTGATAATTAATAAGAGCTAATATTTTGCAATTTCTTAAGACCCATATACTCGTGGTATTTGGTTATTAGTTATTTTGGTGACTTCTTTTGACTATTTATTCAAAATATTCCATAAATTGCTATTTTTATGGACTGAAAACGAAAAAATTGTTTTAAACGAATATCCTGCTAACGTCTATCGAGAGAACTAAACATTTGTCATGAATATGGTTTGTGATAAGATATAAGGTCCACCAAATGAACCATACCAAAGGCTTACACTATTTTTATATAGTCAGAGAAAATACCTCTTTTACATAAGTAAAAACTTTGCATATAAAAACCAAAGTACTCTCATAGTGGAAGTCAAATAGGGAGGCATCTAGTTATATACACATTAGGCTTCGGCCACGCAATGAGCGACGAGCGACTGAGCGACCGACCGACGAGTCGCTGAGCGACCAATCTGAGCGATGGGTGGCCATTTTCTAAACGACACGTCGCTGAGCGATTAGTTGGAAAAATGCCTTCGTCAAGTGCGGTTCATCGTAGCTTACTGGTTGAAAGTCGCGCTCATATTTATAGATCTGTAATAAGATCGAGAATCCGTAGATTTGGTGTACACCCCATAAATCGTGAAAGGGAAAATTATGGTGAATTTCATCATTTATATCTAAATCTTCGCAGATTTCCAGATCGCTTTTGGCAATATTGTCGTATGTCAGTACCATCTTTTGATTTGCTGTTGGAAAAAGTTCGACCAAAATTAACAAGACAAAAGAAAGCAATTAGTCCAAAACAACGGCTGGTTTTATGTTTAAGGTTAGTTTTTTTTTTTAATTTTTTTAATCTTTATTTGTATTCTTCAGTTTATCCAATATAATATTTTGAATGTCAGTTCTTATCTCAAGTTTTTTAAAATTGTTAAATTGTGCCATAAATGGCAAAAGACTTTTGAAAAATTGAAGGTCATCACTATCCTCTTCTTTTTTTGCTACCTCTTTCTTTAAAATTTGTAGTCTTTCTTTTTCTAACTCGAGAAATTCTGACTCCAAATTGTATGTTGACGCTCTCTTATTTTTATTTTTTCGCACGTTTTGGGGGCAGCTGGTGCTCGTAGAAGGAGTGCTGTTTGTAAGCATATTGACACTTGAAAGGGTTACATCCTCTTCTTCCAGTAAATCTGATATTGTTTCTGCGAAAAAACGATTTTGAGCCATTGAATAACTTTCTGGTTCTCGAAGATTTCCCTCAGTTGGATCGGGTTCAATTGTCTGCCTCGTAAAGGCCATCATTTCAAAAAATGGCCATTTCGGTTTTGTTGGTGGAGCTTCGGATCCCGATACTGGACGTGGAGCTTTTCGAAGAACCCTTCGAAAAGTGTCTTTTAGGTTTTTCCACTTTAGTTTTACATTGGCTCCTGAAATTTGAAATATAATTATACGTACATATACTATTTACAATTTTTGTATCTTCAATGTTTTCAGATTTCTCGCAACAGGTCTTTCGTTTCGAGATTTAGCTTTTGCTTTTCGAATGGGCAGAAGCACAGTAAGTAACATTGTCTTGGAAACTAGCGTTATCATATGGGAACAACTTGTGGAAGAATATATGCCTATACCAACAACTGACCACCTTCGAAATGTTATTAACGATTACTACCGACGCTGGAAATTTCCTAACTGTTTTGGCAGTATTGATGGTAGACATTGCCAAATTCAATGTCCAGCAAATTCTGGCTCTCATTATTTTAACTACCTGCATTATTTTTCTATTGTACTGCAAGCTGTAGCTGATGCTGACAAAAAGTTTCTAACAATCGAGGTGGGTGGGAGAGGAAAACAAAGTGATGGTGGTACATTTTCTGGATCTACTTTGTTCAAATTACTTGAAGCTGATAAATTTAACGTTCCACCTCCACAAGCATTACCAGAATCAAACATTGTTCTTCCCAATTTTTTAATCGGAGATGAGGCTTACCCCCTGAAAAACTATTTACTAAGACCTTATCCAAGGAGAAACTTAAATGCTCAAACAGAAAACTTCAACAAAAAACTTTCAATCGCAAGAAAATGCATTGAGTGTGCATTTGGCATATTAAGCAAGAAATGGCGGTTTTTACAAAAAAACATCGAAACGAAGCCAAGCACTGCAGTTCGTTTAATTAAATGTGCTTGTATACTGCACAATTTTGTGAGAGAGTGCGATGGCGACAGTGACCTTGATTATATACACGTGTCTGCAGAAATGGCTAATGACTTAGCTCAAACAAATGCAACCACCCAAGAAGAACAGTCCCGTTATAACAGAAGCTCAAGCAATGCGTTGAATACAAGAAACGAGCTTGTGCAATATTTTTGGGAATTCGGGCATTGAACAAAAAACACTACTATTTGTAAAGATTAAATAAATTAAACTTACCAGAACAATTACAAATTTGTCCAACTTTTTCCCACTCTTTATCGGTGACATTTTTATTTTTGTGATCTTTGTGGGTGTCCTGCCATAGCATTGGGCGGCTTTGGACAGCTGAAATTAAACTTTCAATGTTTATTGTAGACATCTTTTTTTTACGTCGCTCAGCGATCGACTGAAAAATTAAAACAAATTTGATTGCTAAGCGACGTCGCTCTGTCGCTTGAAAATTCGCTCAGTCGCTTACGGCTTATGTGGCCACCTCCATACGATTTCATGTGTTCTAATTTTTTTGAGTCGCTCAGCGGCTCGTCGCTCGGTCGCTCAGTCTCTCGTCGCTCATTACGTGGCCGGACCCTTAGGGTGATTCATTTCCGCAAAAAAAAAAAATTTCTCGAAGCTCAAGCAAAATATTAATCTACCTGTAGAAAAAAACATTTTCACCAAGGTTGAGCTCTTAATATCAATTTTAAGTACTTGCAGTTTAAATTTAAAGTTTTCCCATTTAAAATACATGTAAAAATTAGTATGACGTTAGCGACTCTATTGTCTTTGTAAACGGGTTTGATGCTTTATGTTATACATTATATATATATATTTATCAATTACTTACGTTTTAAGATATAAAAATGGCCGTAAATTCATCAAATATTTGTTAGAAGACTTTTTTTTACGATTCAGCTTTTTTTTTCACTACTTTTTGCGAATTGTTGAAAAAAATTGCAAAAAAAAATGTTCATTCAAAAAATTGAACTTTGATGACTCCTACTGGCGAACCACTACGAGTTACACAAAAAAACATAGAGACAATTTTAAAGAGCGTGAAATTCCCTATAAGGTCCATAAAACCGATTCACAATATTGTAAAAAGCGGGCGAGCATTAGAAATTTGAAAAAAAAATATATTTTTTACATGTATTTTAAATGGGAAAAAATTTAAATTTAAACTGCAAGTACTTAAAATTGATATTAAGAGCTCTACCTTGGTGAAAATGTTTTTTTCTACAGGTAGATTAATATTTTGCTTGAGCGCCGAGAAAAATTTTTTTTTTGCGGAAATGAATCACCCTAATACACATATTATGTACGATTATTTGTAGTAGGTACTATGGTTTTCATACACAAATTTTCCAAGAAAAATGTTTAGATGCCGCCCTATTCGACCTCCACCATAAGAGTTCCATGGTTTTTGTATACAATGGCTCCACACTTTGTTACAGTCGGAGCAATTACCTTCTTGAAGTTAGAACATTGTATATGGAAACGCTTGCATATGAATGTCCTTTTGCCTGGTGAATTAATTTTCTTCCTTACTCTGCTAGCTGCTTATGGGAATAAAAATAATATTTTCTTTTCGATCTGTGAATCCCACCACTACGCGATACCAACGCCAATTATGCGGAATGTGGTCGCCTTAAAATAATGCTATGCCTGATGAAAATGAATTTCACCACAAGACGTTCCACAAAAAAAACTATGCCGTCCTATTAGACTTCCACCACGAGAGTTCTATGGTTTTCAAATACAAGGACCTTATTACTCTCATCTTTGTATATTACAACCATAGTATTCTCATTTTAAAAGCTTTGTATATGAAGCTTCGTATGGACCATAATGTTCCTCTCGCTCACGTAAATCTGTCCACTTCGCGATACTAACGCCAATGATGCGGCAAGTGGTCGCCCTAAAAGTTTCTACTCATGAGAGTACCATATAGTACTCTCATGGTGGAAGTCGAATAGGGCAGCATCTACATATTTTTTATGGAACATCTAGCGAAGACATTAATGGAAAAATCGAATGCAGTCAGGAGACTTATAAATGTTATAATTTGGATTAGAGAAAGACTATAGTGAATTAACGAAAGTCTGAGTGCGAGAGGAATACGTATTTGTTTCTTTGTGTTTGTATTTTGATTTGGTTATATTTTTACATACGCAAAATGGTAGACTTTCTATACAATGATGATAAGACAAAAGTAGGTGAATTGCGATTTCGTGTAGGAATTTTATATTCTTGCTTGAGATTTAATATTTTTGATGATTTGAGGATTGTATCAGGAAATTTTAACTTGAGCTATCAAAGGCAAGTAAATATGTAGGTATTGTATTGTTATGAAATAACAGATAATAAATATTTTTTTTTTAAAATTTGATCGCCTTAACCTTTCTTTGTTTGGATCTTTATTTATAGAGAAATATGAGATTTTGTAATTGTACTTACCTACATAAATTTGATTACTTTGTCTCAGTCGTAAGATATTCTAATTTTAGCAAATGCAATTTTTTTCTGTCAGAGCAAAGTTTTTAAATTTGGGGTAATTTTTCTATACATTTGGAATAAGCATAAAGTTTTACTACTGTTTTAAAGTATATTACTAATAATAAAATTAAACTCCAAGAGAAATTTACAAAAAAAAAAACAAACATTTAATGATGCTATAGATAGTCCGCGATAAGTTATGTTAAAAAAACAGTTTTAAGCTTTAAGTGTCAAAGGTTGTTAACAGAATGGGAGAGTACAATAGCTTGGCCGCCAAGATCTGGTCAAAAACTTGCGCTTTTGACTATAGAAACGGGGTTTTATTTCTCTTCGTGTAGTAGCTAGAGGCAATTTTAGAAGTGATGATTTAAATTGAAAAAAATCCTATACCTTGCCTATTTAAAAATACTTACTATATTTTAAGATTGAAAAATAAACCTAAAATAAATAATATATAATAATAATAAACTGATACAAAGGTATGTAGGTTTTCGTGTTTTGTTAAAAAAGATATTACTTGTTCGCGAGAATCGAGAACCGAACTTCAATTTTAACCAAATGTGTGCACTATTTTTTGTAGATTTTATTTTTTTATGATAAAACGGACTGTTGGATTTTTATGCAAAATTAACTGAATGTCGAAAACAATAGCTATTTCATATACAAAGATGGAATTCAAATAGGGCGTCATCTAGTTATATTTATATGTATATATATGATTAATTGTATGGTTTTCATATACAATAAATCACAACATTCTTTGCCTTAAGCTCTCAAATTATTTCAATTTTTCCTCCTCTGCAGTCGATCTATTGTTTTCTTATTTAACAGAACGTGAACAGACGGTTGAACATAATCGACAAAAATCGATCTTCTTACCTGTTGCGAATGGTGTTCCACAAGGGTCAATACTAGGCCCCTTGTTCTTTTCAATGTATGTGAACGAGTTGCCTAGTATTGTAAAAAATTGTTCCATTCGCATGTATGCCGACGACACTCAGCTCTACCTAAGTTGTCCCTTAGGGATGATTGAACACTACGTTGCATGTATTAATGAAGATTTAAAAAGAATCGATCAATGGTCAATTGAAAATTGCTTGCTACTTAACCCGATAAAATCGAAATGCATCGTCATAGCTAGGAATAAGATGGATGTGTCATATTTTCCTCAAGTTGCTCTCAAAGAAAATGCCATCATGTATGTCGACAAAGCTGTAAACCTCGGTGTTTTGTTCAATATGACCCTGACTTGGGAGGACCATATCAATAGAACTGTGGGCAAGTGTTATAGTGTCCTTCGTATGCTTTGGCCATCTCAATATTTAATTCCAATAAAAATCAGAGTTCTTTTAATAAAAACGTTGTTTCTGCCTTTAATCACTTACGGTTGCGAAATTTTCTGCAAACTTGACTTCGAAAGCAAAAGAAAACTTAGTGTCGTCTTTAACTGTGCTGTTCGTTATGTTTATGGACTTAGACGTTTTGATCGAATATCCAATTACGTGATTCAATTTCTCGGAATGACATTTAAAAATTTTCTCAAATATCGAACTTTAACTTTTTTCTCTGATATTCTTCAAACCCGACAACCTGAATACCTTTATAATGAGATAAGATTCCTAAACTCAAATCGTTCCGCTCAAGTTTTGGTCCCGCGTTTTTGTTGTGCGACATCTGAACGCCAGTTTTTTTGTAAACTCCTCACGAATGTGGAATTCGTTACCACGTGAAATAAGAAGTTTGAATTGCGCAAAGAAATTAAAAAATGAATTAAAACTGTACCTTAGCAATTAATTACAATTAAAACAATTAATAATACATTTTTTAAATTCATCTTTTTATAAAATTGTATAAGTACCTATTCTTACTCGTATTAATATTTTTGTTATTATTATTCTCTTTCTTTCTTTTTGTAATTCGATGTTTTAACATTTTAACTTATATTTATTGTGATACAAAATGCCGTAGCTGCTGCACACTTTAAAGCTATATTATAAATAAGAATTTATGTTCTTACAATGTTAGCTAATCATGATTAATAATAAATAAATAAATAAATAATTTCACAAAATATGTATAGATACCGCCCTATTCGATTTCCACTTTGAGAAAAGCTATGGTTTTCATATACAATGGCATAACATTTCAACAACGTTTTCCTCTGCGCCCTCTTTTGTATATATTTTGAACTTTAAAACAACCTTTTCACAGTGTTCGAAAAACCAAAATTTTTTTTGGACATTTTTAACATTTTGCAAAAAGGACCATTATAACATTTTATGGTATCAAATTAACATGATGTTTATGTTATTCCTTTTAACATCAATGCATGTTCTCTTGTTTAAATTATGTTATCTAAAAAATGTTAATGGTATGAATGTTTGTTAACATTATTTTATTTACATAAATGTTCCTTTTAGAATAATACATATAAAATTAAGAGAATACTATTTTGATTAAGTGAAAATATAACATACCAGCAGTTATCACCACTCAAAACATTTTATTACGTTTTCTCTTTTTATTAAACCAACAGGTCTTATCCCACCCCATACATATTTTATCCTTTAGGTTTTTCACCACACATCATTGGGATGGGGTGAGTAGGTAGATATACCTTCTCTACTTATGTATCAATAGGGGGTTGGGAGGTAAAATTTGGATTATATTTTCTACTCAGTAGGTGCTATATACCTTCTTCTTTTATTTCAAAACATTTTTCTATCCATGTATAGTATATACTCCGTACTGTACATGCGAAACCGCCCAAACACTCATCATTACAATCAGTAGTATGTGCAGTAGTTACCTAAGTAGTGATGATATGATGACAAACAAAAACACCTTGACCTATAATTGAACCTTTCCTACTCAAGATAAAGAAAACGTATATTGCCCTCTAGTCATCTATACTTAAAATGTTTCATATCAAGCTATGTACAATACAGTACATACAGAAGGGTAGTGTAAATACACACTATAAAAATAAAATAGAAATCATAAACTCAAACCTTTAAATTCATCGACTTTATAAAACTATTATTCTATTGACAAAACTAGAAACTCCCCGTTGACATCATACCCGCAACAAAACCTTCCTATAGACAACCTTAACGATAACAAATTATACCTATATTCGCTTCATATGGAACTTCTCAATGAGATGCATGCTAATGAGTAACGACTTTTACCTGATGATAAAGATGCCATTTCAAATCTCACAGCAAAATAAACAAAGCCATCCACATCCCCTGAATAAAATGTGTACCCTTTATGAGTAGGTATACCTACTTTTACTTACTTACTCTATTTATGTACATACATATATCAAGTCCTGACCAAAAGAATATACGACAAAAAGAACATACATACTCATGTGCGAAGCCAATATAATGTCCTTTAACCGACGACGACGAGCACGACGAGGACTACGACGACGACGACTACGAATGTAGGTTCTTGTATCTATAAAATGAAAGCAGACACTATGTGTCACCCTTCACATCTCCATCGGATGTAGATACCCACAACATCCTGTCGGGTGGAATAACGTAGTATTCAAGTAGACAGGACTCATGCATGCTCTGCTCTGCTCCCCATACCTGTAGCTGGGTCCTCCTACTCCTGCTCATATCACACAAAAGTTGTAGGTATCCATATCCCGCCCCTTCATCCATCCTATAGCTAGAGAAGATATATTTACCTACACGCAAGAGCAATCCCCCACACAACACCCGGGTGAGAGAGTTTTGATCTGATCTCTGAGGACAACCAAAAGCGAGTTGTGTGTGGAAACGCTCTCTGAGTGGAAGAGTGAGATTATTACTATTTTGTATATTTCCTGTGAGTGTAAGGAAAATTAACTCAAAAACGTATTTTCCCACCTGTCGAAAATATTGCGTGAAACTATGGCAACCCTTGACATTCAATGAAACCCAAACAATCATATTTCAATTTTATTTACAAAATATTTTCGAAATAGTGAAAAGTTCATAAAGATGCAGTTAAAATTTTTGAAAACTCTCATCGAAGGTCAGGTAAATATCTGAAAAAATAAACAAGTCTTCATCTTTAATGTATAACTATCTAATATTTTGAATTTTATTTGTCTCAGGAATACTTGAACCGTGTAGCCGGTCTTAGTTGGTCGCCGAATCATCAAAAATTAGCAGTAGCTACAGCCGACAGACATGTCCTTATATTTGATGAATCCGGCGACAGAAGAGATAAATTCTCGTCTAAACCGAGTAATCCCGCGAATGGAAAGACGTCTTATGTTATTAGAGGATTAGCATTTAGTCCTGATTCAACTAAATTGGCTGTGGGACAAAGTGATAATATTGTGTTTGTTTATAAACTTGGTGAATTGTGGAATGATAAGAAAGTGATTTGTAATAAATTCCCTCAATCGGCGGCAGTGACGGCGCTGATATGGCTGTCGACAGGAGCAATTATAGCAGGCAAGTAGTTCTAAAAAAACTTAAACAAGTACATAAACTTAATTTAAAAGATCGACATTTTAGAAAAATGTCTCATTAAACTTAGAAAAAACATTTTAGATTTTTTTAAGTCAATAAAATAAATCGTTTATTCAATAAATCAAACTATGTACGAGTTTTCTAAAGGATATGTAACAAAATTTAACACTAGATTCGAACTAGTCACAATTTGCGTAATTATATGTTATGAAAAAGAGAAATTTATTGTTTGATACTTTTTAGCAATGTTTAGAAAGTTGAGTATTTTGATTCAACTTCGCTACTTTGAAATGTAGACTTATTCTAAATACACTGGGCACAAAGTTGTTGACAATCTAGAACATTTTTCAATCATACAATATTTAGTAAGTTAAAAAAGCACATCTTGTCGTTACAGGAATAACCACTGAAATTTTCGGCTTTAACTCAACTCACTAATAGTCAAGGTCAATATTATAAACTGTCACATTTAATAAAGGAAAAACAACTAACGTACACTTAAGTCAACTAAGAATTAAATTTACTTCAAAGAAAAACTACATATTTTTTTTATTGCAGTTCTCTCAAAGCAAAACAAAGTTTTTCTTTTCTTATTCTGTAATCAATAAGGTGGTTAAGTTAATACAAGTGCTCAAGAGTTAAGGGTACATATATCTGCGGGGCCAGTTGATATCGCCACGACGGGCAATAAAGCAACATTGAAACCACATACTCTCCAAGTCGTATTCTTCAATAGCATGCGAAAGTCGGTTATCAAATTAACGGTTACAGTCGTTCCTTTGTAGTTTTTGAAGAAGTTAGGTCCGATCACACCTCCGGACCAAACAGTGACGTTTTGTGGATGAAATGCCCTCTTTTCAATTACTAGAGCATTCTCGGAACTCTAAATACGTCAATTTTGTTTATTAACAATCCCATCGAGTCAGGAATGTACTTCGTCGCTGAAGAAAATTTTGTTCGAAAAATCGCCGTTCGCTGCTTGTTGTTCAAGCACCCATTCGATGTGTCTACAACGTTGTTAGTGGTCAGCTGGCTTCAGTTGTTGGGTTAGGTTAGGTTATAGTGGCTGTCCAAGATGGAAACGGACACACTAAGGCCAGTTTAATGGCCCATTGTGATACCACATGAATCTTGAGGCTTCCTCCTAAGCTCAATGGAACCAGTTAGAGTCCCTTACGAAACGTGAGAGGCTGATTATACTGATATGATTTAGATCGTTTAGATCGTTAAAGTAGAATTCTCCTAGGTAATTCTTGCGTTTTCGAGCTAGAGCAAGGCATGTGCAGAGAAGATGAAGAACCGTTTCTTCCTCTTCCTCTTCCTCGTCCATACAGCTTCTGCAAAAGTCATTTGAGAATACGCCTAGTCTGGTGGCGTGCTTTCCTATTAGACAGTGTCCGGTTATGACACCTTATATGCGATCTGCTTAGAGAGAGCAAGCACCTTGAACGTTTTATATCCATTGTTGGCCAGATGTTTTTTGTGGCTTGACACGTGGAGATGTTGTTCCACCTGGTGCCTGCCCTCCTCGCAGCGTCTTGCATTAAAAACTGTACTGTACCGTTCCTGGCGAGTTCATCTGCCTTACAGTTACCTGGAATGTCTCTATGGCCCGGCACCCAGCAAAGGTGAATATTAAACTGTTGCGCCATCTCCATAGAGATGATCAACAGTTATGGACTGTTATAGAGTTTGTATATACAGAGTCCAGAGATTTGATAGCGGCCTGGCTGTCAGAGAAAATACGGATATCAGATGTTGATATCACGTTTTCTTTGAGCCAAGACAAGACTACCTTCATCGCCAAAAGTTCCGCCTGGAACGCGCTTAAATGATTGGAAAGGCGGAATGAAAGTCTTAATTTCAGTCGTTCAGAGTAGGTACACACCTTCACCAACCTCTTCTTTGGTTTTTGAGCCATCTGTGTAAAAATGGATTGACTCATCCTCTAACAATGTCCTATCCTCCCAAAAAGATCTGGTAGGTATAGAAATCTGGAAGTTTCTGTCGAATTGTAGTTGGGGGATGGTGTAGTCTGTGTGCTTTGGAATTGATTCTAAGTACCTTAGAATTACGGAGTGGCCAATGCTGTTGTTAGTCCACTGCGACGAAGCATTGAGACGAATAGCAGAGCTTGCAGCTATTTTTTTTGCTAAATATGTCAAGAGGTGTAAGGTAGAGCAGATGTCCAGTGCTGCAGGCGGGGTCGTGCGAAGCGATCCGCTTATACATAGGCAGGCTGAACGTTGAACTTTATTTTATTATTTAAATCGGTCTGATTACCGATGTGTATAGCCAATGCGTGATTCTGGGCTGTAAACCCCATTTATTACCAATAGCTTTTTTGCAAGAAAAGAGAGCTACAGTAGCTTTTTTGACTCTTTCCTGTACGTTGCGTTTCCAATTTAGTTTTTTGTCTAAGTTAAGACCTAGGCATTTAGCCTCGTCTAAGAATTTTAATTGGATTCCTTTAATATAAGTAGGGTTGACAAATGGAATTTTGTATCTCCTCGAAAATAAGACAGATCGGTTTTGTGTGGGTTAACACCCAGTCCACACCGATCAGCCCAAAGTATTAGTCTGTCTAAGGCATTTTGTAAGAGTTCTTTTAGGATATTAAGATGCTTTCCTGAAACTGCTATAGCAACGTCGTCCGCATAGGCTATCACTCTGAAACCCTCCGCATCCAGACTAGTTAGAATTTCATTCACCACTAGGTTCCAGAGGAGAGGGGATAGAACACCACCTTGCGGTGTCGCTCTACTAACGAATCGTCTGCTTGAAGAGTTGCCCAGTTTTGAGTTAATTATTTTGCTAGTAAGCATTAAATGAATTAACTCCTGAAGCGAACTCTCTACATTTAGAGATATCAGTGCAGATGTGATTGCAGATGTGTCCACGTTGTTAAAGGCACCTTCGATGTCAAGGAAAGCAACCATAGTGAACTCTTTATGATGGAGGGAATATTCGATGGTGCGTACTAAAGTGTGTAACGCTGTTTCCACCGATTTACCTTTACAGTAGGCATGTTGAGACGAAGACAGAAGTCTTGTATCGATACGTACCCTTAAATGGATATCAATCAATCTTTCCAGGGT
Source organism: Eupeodes corollae (assembly GCF_945859685.1). Lineage (NCBI taxonomy): Eukaryota > Metazoa > Arthropoda > Insecta > Diptera > Syrphidae > Eupeodes > Eupeodes corollae. The sequence goes on from NC_079148.1 coordinate 109,396,234, forward strand.
CTTAAGAAGGAATGATGATAGACTTATAGGTCGTAGATATTTAGGATTGACTTGAGAGCATTTACCTGCTTTAGGTATAAAAACAACTTTAACTTCTCTCCATGCCGAGGGAACATGGACCAGGTAAAGACAGCTGGTAAAAATTGCCTCAAGGGTTGGTTCAATTATATCAGAAGCCTTTTGTAATTCGACTGGTATTATTCCATCTGGTCCTGCAGCTTTAAATGGTTTAAAGCTGTTGAGAGCCCATTGTAGCTTATCCTTTGTGATCAGACCTTGTGGATATGTTGTATTTGAACTTGAACTTGGCTTCAGTTTTTGCTTGAGCTGGACTTTCTATGGATGTAAGTGTAGATCTAAATGCAAAATACGTCATAAAGTTGTGTAAGACAGTCCTTATTCCTGAGAGCGACAAGGAATCGACACATTCGGGTTTTGGGCAACACTTTCACTTACAGCAGCTATATTTTCAGTGGTACGTGTGAAACGATGATGCACAGGCCTTACAATATCTGTAACCAATAAAGTCTCTAAATTTCTTCACAATTTTGCCAATTGCTTGCGTGGTTGGAAAATTATGTTAAATATAATCTCTTAAAGCAAGATATTCGGCTGTGGCAGAATCACAATTGTATGCGTTGTGCCATAGTTAATCGGTCCATTTTCGTAAATGTCAGACTTTCAACTTTCAAAAAAATATTGGTTTAACATCTCAATTTGACACATGTCAAATTCCAGACCTATACTTTTAAAACAGCGAAAAGGACAACCATCTACCATTTTTTGCACCGCTAGGCTTTCTATTAACTATGAAGAACAATTTGTGTGATATCGAACTTTAAACTGCTCTTCTAAAAATAATCAAACAGAGATTAGGAGTCCTGCCTTAAGGCAGGTAGGTTATCTTCCTACAACAAAAAGATTAAAGGGTTTATCAAAACACTTTTAGAAAGATTCTACAAAAGGATACAGATAAGCGACTTTATAAAGGGGACTTACAAATAAAAGTACTGCACCATATTACGGAGTCTACAAACACATATGAAAATGATAATTTTTTAAGACGAGAGGTTTTCAAGAAGAAATAAAATAAAATTTAATGTTAAGGCCGAGAATTTAGCTTTAAATTGAAAAAAGGTTTTGCCATCATGTTCTAAAAATGAGAAGCCCAGTTTTGGACAAATATTTGCCGCCGTGTGTCAGCAGTAACGCGTTGGAATATTCTCTTCTAAAGCATTAATCGTCTAGGGCTTAACTGCGAAGATAAGGGACATAGCTTCACAAAATATAGTCCCAAGGTGTTATATCGTAAGATCTTGTAGGTCCACGTATCGGGATAATGCGTTTACAAAAAGTTCAATAAATTGACTTTGAAAATACATTTGCACGATTTGGAAATAAATAAACTGACAACCTTCCAAAAGACCATCTTGAAAACAAGTATTTATTGCCAGATTGAAATCATCCACACGACTAAAAAAAAAAACATTTCAAAAACTTCTATTTTTTGGTCCATAAGAACTCGAAATTCGATTTTATGAATTCAAAATATCATATTCGTGAGAATTACTATTTCCCCATCAATTTATCCAACCATAAGGAAAACAAAGTTTTTAGCAAAACGTCGTCCCAGAATGGTTTTGTCGTAAAGACCAAATTTGTTGTTCTGAGAAAAACGCATTTGAATGTTTAGGACATCATTAAAAAAATTAAACGCTGGACTTTTTTAATTTTTTTTTATTTGATAAAGTATAGAATGTTCTGTAATTAATATTATTTTAAAAAGCTCCAAATAATTAAAGATTTAAAGTTACAACAATTTTAAGCTAATATCAGTTTGTCGTATACACCACCAAATTCAGCGTTTGTTTTTAGTCCATACACGTTTGACAAAGTATCACGCAATCAAAATAATCTTGATCAATTTTCGGCATACAAGGGTAAAGACTTCTAAGGTCTACGATTTTTCCTTTCAGCAATGATTTTTTGATATTTGCCCTTGAGGTTGTACTAAAAATAATTTGTTTGGGGTTGGAAATGCATATTTAGTGCCCCTTTTAAAAATGTCAGCTTTTAAAAAGTCAAACTACGAACCGCTTGTTTTAAAATGTAGTGTAAAAACTAAATGCTTACAATATTACAAAATGGCACAAAAGAAAAATTCAGCCCACCGGCCTAGAGGTGAATGCCATAAAATCTTTGGCCTACTTCTTGAATTAGTGAATGACCAGGTTCCAAAAATGTTTGAATTATACAAAATGTTGAACTTGTAATTGAATTCCCTTCTGTAAATATGTTCCTTTACAGGGTTTTCCGAAATTTCCGAATACATTTTATACATTTGATGAATGTTCAGATTCAAATCAAAGTATTTCTGCTAAAAGAAGCTCTAAAACAATGGGAATCAATGGTTGTTAATCTTAAAATATGATCGTGGACCTCTTTAATACTGTCTGGACAAGTTACTTTCTTAACATTTTTTGCTGTTTGAAGGGCAATTATATTCGTCCAGATGATCAAAGAAATAGTAAATTCTTCTTCCACTTATTGACAAAGTATTAAGACAACAAATGTTGCATACACGTACGTAAAAATAAAGCTTAGCAACAAATATTGGAAAAAATTATGGACATTTTGTCGAATATTCAAAATATTGTCGACAGAGTTGACACTAAGTGTCTCAGCAATGGTAAGCGGTAGGAAAATTCTGATGATGACTATGAAAAGAGCACATTCGAGAACCTACGAGAGTATCTGCATCATTAGTTTAAAAACGACCAAGTTGGCGTTTGCGACAAAACAATTCTGGGGCGACGAAAAATCGATTTTAGCTCAGCCTTGAGCTGGATATTTCTGTTCTTAGAAATCCTATTGGAAAACATTATTAACTTTTGAACAAAAAGAGGCTTGGCACTTAAAACTTCTCATCCCGTCTATCGATTTGTTTAAAACTTTAAAAAATGTTAATACAAAAATTTTGTGTGAAATAAAAACTTTCAAAATTTGAAGTCAAAATCTTTTTTTGTTTTCCTAGCACTTGAGTCGAAAACCTTTTTCTTTACTTTTGTAGATTTTGGTGTTTTGTTAAAAAAAAGTTGTTACATAGATGAATTTTTCTGGACAATGTTCTGAAAATTAACAAAATGGGCACCCAGTTATTTGAACAAAAAGAAGCGTTCATTTCAAAATCATAAACATTAATACTAATTGTTTGACAATTACTTTTATATTTTCAGGTCTTGAAGATGGAAAAGTACGTGCACTGCACTGCAAAACAAACAAGTCACAAAGCCTTTATAGTGCTGAAAGTATGACTATTTCATTTGCACCAAACACCAAAGGAACGGGTTTCCTTTCGGGCCATAATGATGGTACAATTATTCGATTTTTCCTAACCGAAGGCAATGTCGAATCTTCAGGAAGACTAGTTCAACATTCGGTTCCGCCTTTTGCTTTGGGTTGGCCTCAAGGTGGATTCTGTGCCGGAGGATGTGATCAACGAATTGTTTTCTATGACTCCCAAGTAAAATACTTTTTTTGAAATTCGAAAATCGTTTTGAGTTTTTTCTATTATGGTTTTGTTGATTTAGGGTCGACAAGTTCGAACATTTGATTATTCCCGAACTGAAGGTGAACGAGAATTCACAGTAGCCACCTGCAGCCCCAATGGACAAGCTGTGGCTTTTGGAAGTTTCGATAGGATACGTATTTTTACATGGAGTCCACGCCTGCAGGCTTGGAGTGAAACCGCCAATAAGGAAATTGACTACTTTTATACTGTGACTTCGATTTTGTGGCGCAAAGATGGAGCCAGGTAAATAAAGCTCCGGAAAAATGTCTTGTTTAAATTCTTTTACTCTTTATTATTAAATAAATACATAGGTTAGCCATAAGCTCAGTAACAGGAGCTGTAATAATATTTGAATCAGTCCTAAAAAGAACTGTATGGCAGGATAAATTCGAACTTATCTTCGTTGCTCCCAGTCAACTTTTGGTGAAATCCATTCAAGAACCAAGTGAACAAATGACCATTGAATCCACTCTCGGCCTCGAAATAGACGATGTAAGAATCATGGGAAAGGATAACTTTTTGGTGGCAAGAACTGAAGATTCTCTGATTTTGAGTGATCTAACTCGAAATCTAGTGAGTGAGGTACCTTGGTCAATAACTGGACGACACGAACGGTTCTATTTTGAGAATCCAACTGTTTGTTTGATTTTCAACGTTGGTGAGTTATCTTTGGTCGAGTATGGAGAAAATCAAATTCTTGGATCCGTTAGGACCGAATTTGTAAATCCTCACGTTATTTCTGTGCGATTAAACGAAAGAGGCAACTCTAGGTAGGGTTTTGTTTAGTTTTCTGTATTTATGCAAGAATTTTTCAGAATTATGTTTTCCCCTCAGAGATAACAAAAAATTGGCATTTCTTCTTGATGCTAAAACAATTTGTGTTGTGGACCTTATTTCCCAAACAGTTATAAGCCAAGTTAATCATGATTCGAAGATCGATTGGATCGAACTAAGTGAGACGGCACACAAGCTTCTCTTTCGAGATAAGAAATTGAGGTAAAATATTAGTTGGTGAGACTCTTTTTCTCAAATCAATTCTATGTTTGGCAGGCTCATGTTAGCCGATATTTATGCTGGAAAGAAGCAAACCCTGCTCGGAAACATATCCTTCGTTCAGTGGGTGCCCCAAAGTGATGTCGTCATAGCTCAGAGTAACAATAATTTGGCCATTTGGTATAACATAGATCTGCCGGAACACGTAACCATGATGCCAATTCGTGGAGATGTCCTGGAAGTTATTCGAGAAAGTGTAAGTCATCTAAAAAATTGCATCCATTTTTTCTTTAATTTTAACAAATGTGTCCATCCATTATTTCCATGTTAGGGTCGAACAATAGTTCGAACCCAAGAGGGTCCAACGGAGCACACATATCTCTTGGACGAGGGTCTGGTTGAATTTGGGACGGCAGTCAATGACAGTGATTTCGGACGAGCCGTTCAGTTTCTAGAGACCTTAGGAGATAAGCCCGCTGCGAAGGCTATGTGGCATAACTTAGCTATTATTTCTCTAGAAGACGGTAATTTGCGAGTTGCTCAACGATGTTACGCTGCTCTCGGAAACGTTTCCAAAGCATTCTATCTGCAAGAAATGATTGCAGCTGCGGATAAATACGAGGAGACAATGGGTCCGGGAATTATGTGTCCTGAGGTGAGGGCAAAGTTAGCCCTCCTTAATTCGGACCTTAGAACGGCAGAGCGAATCTACTTGGAGCAGGGTGAAATTGAATCAGCTCTGCAAATGTATAAAATGCTTCGGATGTGGGATGAAGCTATCAACTTGGCTGAACGGAGGGGATATCCTTTGTTGCCACAGCTCAAGGAAGACCAAATGAGTTTCCTTCTTTCTTCGGGTCAGGAAGAGAAAGCCGGACAGGTGCTTGAAGAGCAAGGTGAAGTCGAAAAAGCTATGACCCTTTATCTGAAGGCCAACAAACCTGCACGAGCAGCCAGACTTGCTTTGAAGACTTCAAATCTCTTAGAAAACGAAAGCATGATGCGAAAAGTCACCGAAGGACTGGTCAATTGCGGTAAATAATAACTTAAAATTCGTGGTGCATAAATTAAGGTCCTCTATTTTTTCAGAACTATACGAAATGGCTGGTGACATTGCTTACAAGCTTTCAAATCCCGAAGCTGCTTTGACCTTATTCCGTAAGGGCAGTGCATACGCAAGGGCTCTGGAGTTGGCCAGGCAAGTGGCTCCTGGGGAAGTGACTAGTCTCGAGGAAGAATGGGGTGATTGGTTGGTATCGAAAAAGCAATTAGATGCTTCAATAAATCACTACATCGAGGCGGGAGCCACACGGAAAGCTCTTGACGCAGCTGTGGGCGCAAAGCAATGGCGAAAAGCCGTTCAAATCGCCAAAGTCTTAGACGAACCAGAAGAGATTCAAAAGTACGCTCTAGACCTCTCGAAACATTTGGCCTTTGCCGGAGACCTGGATGGTGCTGAAGATCTTTTGGTTCGTGCAAATCTCTTCAAAGAAGCCATTGAACTTTTAAACAAGCACGGGAAATGGGAGAAGGCGTATTCCATTGGGGAAAAGTACCTCAATTCAGAGGAGATGCGAGATCTTTTTGTAAGTCTAGCTGGGAACTTAGAAGAACAAGGTAAGGATGTTGGTGTGAAGCAATTGGACATATGAATTTATAAACCACTTTGTTCCTTAGGAAAATACCGAGACGCGGAAAAGGTTCTTCTTGCCGTGAACGAGCCCGACTTAGCTATTGCCATGTACAAGCGACATGAGCTGTACGATTCAATGATTCGTTTAGTGGAGAAATTTCACAAGGAACTGGTCGATAGTACACACCTTCATTTGGCTCGTCAACTCGAGACCAAAGGGAAGTTCAAGAACGCAGAAATTCACTTCATCGCTGCTGGTGACTGGAAGTCAGCTGTCCACATGTATTGCACTGCCAATCGCTGGGAAGATGGTTACCGTGTGGCCAAACAAAAGGGAACAGACGGAGCTAGCAATCAGGTGGCCTACATGTGGGCTAAGTCACTGCCAGTAGAAGGTGCTGTCCGGTTATTGACCAAGCTTGGCTTGCTTGATACTGCCCTAGGATTTGCTTGTGATTCAGGACAGTTTGAGTTTGCCATGGACCTTTGTCGAATATCAGGCAAACCCACCGACGAGGTTCATTTAAAAATCGCCATGTCCCTCGAGGACGAAGGAAAGTTTGAAGAAGCCGAAGTTGAGTTTATCAAGGCCAACAAACCAAAAGAAGCAATCCTGATGTATACCCATGCCGGTGATTGGAAAGCAGCTGTGAGTGTTGCTGAGACTCACCTACCGGAGGCTGTAAATGAAGTTTTGGTCAATCAAGCTGCGGCAGCATTGGAAACTCGAAACTTTGCGGAGTACGAAGCATTACTTTTGAGAGCTCAGCGCCCGGACATAATCATTGAATACTACAAAGACAACGGAATGTTCGACGAAGCTTTGCGCATAGCCGAAGAACACCATCCATCGTCCTTGAACGATCTCAAACGTTTGCAGACCCAAGATCAACGAAGAAGTGCCCATACCGGGGATGATTCCAGAGCATACCTTCAAAAGGCAGCCGAGTTTGCAAAACGTGAAGATTTTCGTAAAGCCGCTGAGTGTTTGATGCAAATAAACAGCTCCAACGCCGATGAACCAACCGTTGAAAGGGCTATGGTACGAGCTGCGGAGATATGTAATCAATTCTTAGAGGGCAAGGACGCAACTTATATTGCCCATCAATTAGGGCCGAGATTGCTTGAAATTCGACAGATAGGACTAGCTGCGCAGATATATTTGTCATCGGATCTGCCTAAGGAAGCGGTTGATGTTTTCATCAAATCCGAGCAGTGGGCCAAGGCGAGGCGTCTAGCGAAGGAAATCGACCCGGAGTTGGTTCTCTATGTCGAACAACAGCAGAAGTCAAGGCTGCAGAACGAAGGAAACGTCGAACAATTGGCTGATATTGGTAAGAAGGTGATCGTCTAAGGGCTTAAGAAAAATCTTAAATTTGTTTTCTTTTTAGATATAATGAGTGCTTTGGACATGTTGGCCGACCAAGGGCAATGGGTTCGATGCTTGGACAAGGCCAAGAATATCAGCAGTCCGGTTCTGCACAAGTATCTGGCTCTCTATGCTGCTCAGTTGATTCGTGAAGGAGATGCCTCTGCAGCGCTTGGGTTGTACCTTACCCATGGAACACCACCACTCGAAGCTAATTTTAACATCTACAATCGAATTGCTCTGGATTGTTTTGCACTAAGAGAGGAAAGCGCCAACGAATTGTGGAAAGATTTAAGGAACTATCTGTTCAAACTTTGGCAGGTACACAAAGTCCTTTTGTATTTCTCCAATCATGAATTTAGAAAACTTCTTTCGTCAGGCACTTCGAGCGTCGGAGTTTGCCGCTTCAAAAATGCTGGATACTGTAGAACAGTTGCTTCTAATAGCCCATTATTATGCAACTCGAGCCGCCTGCCGACAACTACCTTCACTTCAGCCAATCGCTGTAAGAATTTCAGTAGCTTTGCTTCGTTACACAGATGTGATACCAGTCGACAAGGGATTCTTTGAAGCTGGGATGGATCTTCGTGCGGCTGGACGTGAATCCGAGGCTTTTGTCATTTTGAATCACTACTTGGATGTGTGCGATGCAATTGAAGAGGGTTCCGGCAATCTGGTGGATCACTCCGATCTATCAGTCACAGATTTCCCCAGCTCTGTGCCTTTACCCGAGGAAATTCATTTAAAAACCGATCTCCACCTCCACGAAGAAGTTCGTGAATGGGTGCTCGCAGTTAGTATGGATCAACAAGTTGATCAGGTGAGAAAAAATATCCTTCCAATACAAGATGAAGTAGCATAGACATAACTCCTCTCCTAGGTACTGCCAGTTGACGATCGTGGAATGTATGAATCCAGTTTAGGAGTCAGCGATTTACCGTGTGTCCTAAGTGCTTATCCTGTCCGAGGACGTCAGCCGGTAACATTCAAAACTTCAAATCGTCAATCCAATCGTGATATTTGGAGTAAATTTAGTGTTGCATTGAAAATGGCACCCACCGGGGGCATTCCAGATGTCCTAGATTTCACTGAAAAATGGTGTGGTCCTGCAAACTTTACAATGCATTGAAAGAAATTAATAAAAAAGCTCAGCATTCACATTTATATAATAGTTTTCATATTTATTGACAATTTCCTCTATCCACTCGTGTTATCGACACACGATTTTAATTTTGATCGAATTTCAAAACATTTTCGATAAAATGTTATGTTTTTGTTTCGTGTTTTCGATTTGCAACAATATTAAAACGTACATATACATATATATTTAATTTTTGCTAGCGAAAAAATATTAGTACAAATTTTTGGTAAATTGTGGAAGCAAAAAAGTTGTTATCATGTGAATCTTAACAAAATGTGTCAAACTTAAAAAAAAAATAAGGAAAAAGTTAACCTAACGGTGAGAACAAAAACTTGACGAATTGTTTGTAGTATAACCTATGTGTTTATTTGTATTGTAATTATGTATTTGTTTTTATGTTTGTTTTGTTTTAAAATTACGTAAGGTTTTTTTCTGGTTTGGAGAAAATACATATTGTTCAGTGAATGTTAAAGAGATCTCCAGCTGATGGAAGTGGAGCTAGGCCGCCAGTTACATCGGGAAGCTGAGTCAAGTCAGGTAGATTAGAGAGATGATCTTGCAGTTCTTTTTGGACAGCTTTCAATTTTACCAGTTTTTGAGTGTACTCCTGAAATGATACAAATAAATTAAGTGTTTAGGAAATATTCCATACAATTAAAAATTTTAAATTAATGATGTTAGCTATTTCGATTCTTTTTAAATATGGCACCCGACGTTAGTTGCATAACTTTCTATTTACAATGCTTGGTTTTTGCTAAAAAAATATTAACCCATATTGGATAACCATGTATTATACCGAAGCTAAAACATATTACAAATTTCTACAGGTATCAGAGCGGCTATTGTTTGGCTTCTTCAACCTTGATCTGAGACATATTTTGTGCCCTTTGTATATGAATAGGAATAGTACTATCATGAAGAGGAAGAAAGGAAGCGACATCTGAGCAACCGTTATCGTACTAATTCTGGTATGACTTGGATATTACAGTCCAGTTTCATTTAAAAGTTTAAGTTCAGACCTTCATAACGGTTCAAATAAACCAAAAATTTTATAGGTAGACATTTTAATACCACTTTAAATCATCAATACCTTGATAACAAGAAAAGAAAAAAAGGATTCATTGTTTTATTCAGAGAAAAAGCTTCCTCGAGTAGGTACTAGGTGGGCAATTGTAGAAGCAACTAATGCAGCTATACGAGACACAAGCTTAGCTATATCAAAAATTTCTTGGAAATGCCGTTTTAATGTTGGCACACTTTCGATTTTTATTGAGCATGGATTATTTTTCGTAGATTTAATCTTTCGTAATATCATCAATTAAGTTATTTCTGTTCATGATTACAGGTTTTTTGTAATAAAAAGAAGGCCGTCAAGCTAGACGCCCTGGTAGCTATTAACGTTTAAGTTTGTTTTGTATATTTACATGCATATGTTGATTAGATTAGATAGATTTGTATTCCTCGTCTTAAATAATTTACATTGTATACAAAAATTAAAAAAAGCATGGCATTCTGCCGTCTGCCTTGTTTACAAAACATAAATTGAAAACTTATGAAATATAATTTACAAATAAATGAATTAGGTACATGATTTCAAAAGTTTTGTTTTAATAGTTTACTATTTAAATTAAATATTATCTTCAGAAACTCTCATTTACAATTCTACACCTATAATTTAGAACCAGTTTGCAGTACATATACAGTTTTTTAACGTCGACTTCGTTCAACAATGATAGAATTTCATTCTAGTTCAAAAAACCCGTTCCAAGAACAATTCTCCTGATGTCTTTAAGAATAGGACATTTACCCATGAAGTGAAATATATCTTCTCTCACTTGTAGATTACATAAGGAGCATAATATCGTTAAATCCTCCCTATGTGGATAAAATTAAGAGGTACGAGTTCACCACACAGCTTTACTATCGTCGAAATCTCATCAAAGCTGTATATATCCCGGAAATAGTTCTTCATCTCCAAATTGTGATTGAGTTCACTGTTAATTGCTCTGTGCAGAGACCCAGTTGCTTCATTAAGGCATTTTTCCCATAACATATCACCCACTTTTGCAATTAAGTTGTACATTGATTGAAATCAAAGTTATCTATGTTAAGGTCTATGTCACTCATCCCGACCTCTCTCAAATAGTTTGAAGTGACACTATATTCGGTAACCAGTAATTATCCATATTCATGATTTTGAGAACATAATCAATCTTTATTCGAAGTGTTCGTACAAAGAGTGGCTGCAGTCCCGTTTCCAACATAACTATATTTCGGCGTAGTTGGTGGCAGCCGAAAGATCGTTTTAACGTAGAAGCGTAACAATGTTTCCACATCTTCATATTGCTTCGCTACTCACACTTGAGCTGCATAGAATAAGATTTATTCTGCTACTGCCTTAAACAAAAATGTGTACTTACTGCTGTGTGCGATATTTCTGCTTAAGAGACCCCAACTTCAAGATGCGCTAATAGGGGCTTTTGCACTTGTAAGCTTTTCTTTCAGATTGGTTTCCATATTCAAATTTTTTTGTCAAAATCACTCCAAGGTATTTGAACTCTTTGACAATCTCTATATTTTCACCATTGTAGTTCCATTTTTCATTAAGGTAGTTTCTACCTCCTTCGTTCTTGAAAATCATGATCTTGGACTTTTCCATGTTTATTATTAGGTTCCATATTTAACAGTACTCAAAAATCCGGTTTATCATAAGCTGTAGTGATTCTGGAGATGATGCAAGAACCACAATATCATTCGCAAATAAGAGTGCTTTAAATAATTCTCCAGCGTGTTCGATACCATCAGGTAAGTAATCAACTAAGTCTTCGATAAATAGATCGAATAAGCTTAGACTCATCGTGCAACCTTGTCTAACGCCTGATTCATTTCTAAACCAATCCGACCTTTCTGTACCATTTAAAACTGCTGCATTAGTATCCATATACAGGCTTTACATGACTCTTTCAAATTGTAACGATTTTTCCATACCAAGGACCTTATAGAAAAGAGCTTGCCACGAAAAACGCGTATAACTTTTTCCTTCTTCTTATAAATGAATCCGCAATGCTTTTCAGAACAAAGATATGATTGATTGTTGAGTAACCGGATCTAAAGCCAGCTTATTTTCTTCAATCCATTTATTGAGCTGTGTTTGCAGAACAGCTGTAAATATTTTATAATACGAATTTAAAAAGGATATTCTTCGATAGTTCGACATCTGAGACCAGCTTCCTTTTTTGTGGATCGGAAAAATGATTGATTCCCTAAATTCTTGAGGAATCATACCTGTTTCCAACACCTCATTGTAAACTGCAGCAAGCTTACTTACTAATAATATAAAAAATTAAGCTGGTATCCCATTGGAGCCTGCCGCTTTTCCATCCTTCATTTTTTCATTGCTGCCTCTACTTCTTCGTTGGTTATATCTGTGTCTAAAACGTCATTATAAATACCCGGATGTGCAAAATGAAAGTTGTTTCCTTCATGCATATGTATATTTTAGTAAATAATAATGATAATAATAGAAGATTATGTAAATTATGAAAATAGAGGGTATTGCCGACGCGATAATATTCATAGAAGCAGATATTAAGTCCATTATTTAACAGCTTGGAAAACGAAAAGTTAAGGAAGTCACGACATAAAAGCAGACATTTGTAAATTCGAGAAAAAATCATTATATTGCTACCCAAAAAAGTAGTTAAGGACACACAAAATGACAAACAGCCGAGAAACCAAAGTGGATTTCGAGAAGGTTTTTCAACTACAGACAACCTCAAGATCATGAATCAAACCATAGAAAAATATGATTATAGAATACAACAGACCACTATACCTCTTATTTATTGATTTCAGCAAGGCCTTTGACACTGTAGAGCACAAAAATATATGAAATCATTGGGAAATTAAAACATTAATCCAACTTTGATGAATTTGTATTATAACAATATTGCAAAAGTAAAAATGGAAAAGAGAGAAAAGGAGACCCAATTGCTCCGCCACTCTTTTCGTACTCAAAGACATTTTTCCCCAGCTGGACCAATATATGTGGGATGAATTGATTTGGAGAGAGATTGAGCAATCTGAGAAACATCCAAAGACTTGGTAACAAATGTTGAAAAAACTTCTCATGAAATATAAAATACATGCGCTAAGATATTAAACCTTAAAAAACCCAAAGTTATGACGACCTACATAAGAAAGACGTCTCGCTTCAAACCATTGACTACAACTGAAGTCATTTAAAAAACAAAAGGTTCCTTAAATGACGTCTCAAACTATAGAGGTTTATCTTTATTGAATATTATAGCTAAGGTATTTTGCGGAGTTCTTGTCGATCGTTTGGAAAAGTGGGTAAAAGAGAAGTAATATTATCAGACTTTCAGGCTGGATTTAGGAAAAATTACTCCACTGTTGACCAAATCTTTACTCTGTCATCGATAGTGAAAGCATTTGAGGCAAGAAATAAAAAGGTTTACTCGATGTTTGTTGACTTTAAAGCAGCGTTTGATTTGGTAAATCGCAATGCTTTAATATACAAACTTTCGCAGATGGGTGTTTCAGCCAGATTTGTACATGTCATCAAGAATATGTATACAAACACAGAAGCTAACGTCTGGGATGGAGCTCATTTTTCTGAATGGTTTAGTACTGATTCTGGTGTCAAACAAGGATGTCCGCTTAGTGCACTTTTATTTACACTATTCATTATTGACATAGTTAACGACTTACCTGGAGGAATTAGAATGGCCGCAATCCGGATAAATGCTTTACTTTATGCTGACGACATGGTCATACTATCGGAATCGAAAGATAATCTTCAATTGATGATAAACCGACTGTTTGCATACTTCGATAAATGGGGATTAGAAATCAATACAGAAAAATCAAAAATAATGATCTTTTCGAGATCCAATCGGACTGAAGTTGAAAGTAATTGGAAGTACAACGAAAGAAGTTTGGAGGTGACAAACGAATATAGATATCTTGGAGTGAACCTCAACCCACGACTGAATTTTAGTAAGCACCTTGACATTGAAGCCAAAACATCACAAAGTCTAATAAACTTAACATGGAGAAAGATCTTCTCAAACAACCTTGTATATTTGTCTACCAAATACCAAATTTTTAATTCAGTTGTGAAGTCCACTTTATGTTATGCAGCACAAGTTTGGGGAATGGAAGAGTATGAGGAAATTTCAGAGGAGTTTCATCAAAAAAATTTTCAACCTACCAATCAACACTCCGAACTATGCGATCTACTTGGAAACTGGCTTACCAAAATTATTTACAAGCACATTGAAACTACAAGCGGATTATATTATTAAAGTCTTAGATTTTCAAAGCTAGATGCGAAGTCTTATGTCTCAACGGTAGACCATACAATGGGAGTTTCAACCAGTTCTGTACACTCTGTAATCATAAATCCAAAGAAGACTGCTTCCATTTTATAAGTGTATGTCCAATTTTCAGATACAAGAGATTCTCATATTTTAAAAAATTCTCTCTCACTCTACAAGCGACAATTCTAATATTGAATGGACCAGATTGGAAAAATCTTGTCAACTATCTGAAGGAAATTTGCAGATTTAGAAAATTGATTATGAGTGAATATGATTAAACTAGTAGATGTATATATGTATGTAAAAATCAATATATAATTAAAACTGAAATTTAAAACAAAGTTTACCAATGTTATAAAAATTTAAGTTGCTAGTCGAGCTGACGGCAAAGCCAAAGCTTTTAAATTCAAAAAAAAATGTTTATGTATTTATTTTAAAAACTGTTAATAAATGAATTACTTACTTACTTACTTACTTACTCATTTAAAAACAAGAAGAAAAGGAATCGACCGACGAAAAGCACTGGCCTTTTGCAAAAAGTTTCTAACTCATATTTTCTTTATACTCATGTGCATTTCAAAAATGATTCATGTGGCAACACACTGGTTGTAACGTGTTTTAACTACCTAATGTAATCGTTCCGATTTGTCGAATTAAAAATGTTGACATTTATCGACGCTTCAAGCCCCTAAATGAAAGATTACCATGCTACTAAATTGATAAAAATTGTTTTTCGACTGAAAATTTCGTGAACAAAATAGATTTTTAAATCAAACTATTTCATTATATGCAAAATATTGTTGGTAATTTTTTTAATTTTAAGAATAATTCAACTGACAACTTTTTTAACTAAACACGAAAACCTGCAAACTTGTAAGCAAGACAAATCGACAGACGGGATGGGAAGTTATCCAAGCCTCTTTTTTTTAAATTTCAACTTGCAAGACGATTGACTTGGAAAATGTTCAAAAAACAAACTTTCATTTCTGATGATGTTTTATTTCGTTCATTACCAAATGAAGACAAAATTGAAAAGATAAAAATCACATCAATTACTTCTTTTATATGTATTAAATCTTGTGAAGAAATTGCCGCCATCTTAATAACACAGAGAACATCTTGTAATAAATAGAATTAAAAATAATAAAATAAACAATTAACAATTTATTATCGTTTGCTTAACACAGTAAGATACAATATCTTATAACCTAGTGAAAAGCTATTATTACAAATAAGTATTTTTATAAGTAGTATGAAAGATAATTCAAGTAGTTTCAATTTATTCTATAACAAAGAAAAACAAAGAAAAATAAGAAGAAAACTAATTACTTTAATTCTAATCATAATTAATACTCAAACATTTCAAGACGATAGATGATTTCTAATTTCTATTTCATCCTTCGCGGATCTTCAATACTCCTAATATCGCGTGGAAGACTATTCCAAAGACGAGTACTATTTATAAGAAATTGGCGCTCTGATGTTAAGGATGAGTACCGCGGATGAATGAGTTGTCCGGATCTACTCGAAGTAGGTGTTCGTATTCTTTCAAACAAATAGCGGGGTTCATGCGTTAGTAAAATGTCAGAAAACAAAAGTAGAGTACGAAGCTCCAGGAAACTGTTAAATGTAATGTTGAAAAGTTTAACTGAAAACGCTGAAACATGCTCATATCTTCGTAAACCATAGATATAACGAACTGCGCTGTTGAAAGCTACATTTAATTTACGCTTGCTTTCAAAACTGCACGAACTATATATTTCAGACCCATAAATAAGAATTGGCACTATTAATGTTTTCACCAGCATAGTTCGAGTTTTGATAGGGGTAAAAGATTGAGAGGCTTTAAGGGAACGTAAAGCACCATACGTTTTTCCTATGACTGAATTTATATGATTATCCCACGTCAAGCAGCGATTAAAAACAATACCCAGATTTCTAGCTGTCTCAGAGTATATAATTGGAGTATTGTTAAGGAATACCAATGGAAAGTAGGATAAGTCTAATGGTTTCCGTGAAATAACGAGACAGTTTGATTTCAAAGGGTTTAATAGGAGGCCATGAGAGTGAGACCAACGTGAAATACTCTCCAAATCTTCGTTTATACAAGCTACATGATGTTCAATGAGACCGACTCTGCAACTTAGGTACAACTGCACATCGTCGGCGTACATACAGATTTTACAGTACTTTACAATACTAGGAAGTGCGTTAATGTACAATGAAAACAAGAGTGGACCCAAAATTGATTTACGCCCTAGACTATCAATTTCGCGGTACCTGATAATATCGAGTACAGTACTCATTACCGATTTGATAGAACTATAGCTTAATAGTTCTATGAAGAAATCAATTGCTCTCAACTTGAGTATTAAAAACTGGTACTTGTATAAAGAAATGAGTTAGGATTCTGTGAAGAAATTGCGCGTTAATGATAAAACTATTGTAGTTAAATATAAACAATTGAGAAACAATATATTATACTAATATCATAAAGCTGGAGCGTATGTTTGTTTGAACGCTCTTATCTCAGGAACTACAGGGTGTCTATATGAGAGTAAACGCGGTGCGATTTGATCTAAGCTGCTCTCGAGAGCGATCTCGCAAGTGGACATAGTCTGGAGAGTAGCTCGCGGAGAGTGCAAGTGGACACATGTGTTTACCACTATCCGAGATAAGCTCGCGGAACACCTGCACAGTAGAGCCGATGAACTCGCTAAAAATGGAACCGTCATACCTATTTCACCTGAAAGGGAGAAGATAGGTATACCGATAGCTACATGTAAACTTATGCTAAAAGAAACAGCTTTTGCGATAGCAAATTCTAGGTGGCACAACTTACCAACAAGCGCAGCCACAAAACTCATATGGCCTTCACTGGACCTAAAGCGCTCTAAAGACTTGTTATCTCAAAGCAGACTTCATATTAGATCCCTAATAGGTGTCCTTACGGGACACTGTCTTATAGGCAAACACGCAATACGACTTGGCGTAGCCTCAAATGACTTCTGTAGGAGCTGTATGGAAGAAGAGGAAACAATCTCTCATCTCCTATGCACTGGCCCTGCTCTTTCACTCAGACGCAAACTTCATCTGGGGGACTACTCTTTTGATAATCCCAGTGAACTAGCTAAAAAGGATATCAAATATCTTCTTCGCTTTATAAAAAGCTCAAAATGGTTCGACTAGTAAGAAGTAATTCTCTAGATTCATGTGGTATCACAATGGGCCTTTCTATTGGCCTAAGTGTGTGGATTTTTAATCCGCAGCCACGTTAACCTAACCTAACCTAAGCTGCACAGTTCGTATTTTGCGAGAAGCTGTCGTGAGTAAACATGGCAAAATATGAGTCAGTTGAATTTCTGTGGAGAACTACGGATAATCATTTCACGATAGAAGTAAAAAAAAACAAATTTGCGAAACAGTTCTCGTGTTCTGATGACAAAATAAAAAGATACTGGAATCCGAAAAAAGTACTGAAGGCTTCCGTATGAAACTTTTAGTTTTTCCATCGGAAATGATTTGCGATTCATATGTTTACCGGATGCTAAAAATCTAAGTGTTACCAGTAACCTAGGTAGTATTAGGTATCTTTTTTAAAAATTATGGGTCCAACGCTTTCACTGACAAACGGCAAACATTTCGAAACTGTTGAGGATCTTCAATTTGAAGCTCTATTAAAAGAGCAGACCCTGCACTGAATTGGTTACGACGATCTACCCACGGTTTGACCCAACATTTTTTAAGAACAGTGCCGATAATTTAAGCAGCGGCAACACTTCGCTTGTAAAAATGCATGGCCAACTGTTAATATCGTAGCAGAAGAAATCTATCAAATGGACACGATTATAAGATTACCCTTAGCAAGGAAACTATCAATATTCTAGCAGAGAGCTCGAGAGAGCAAAATTTCTAAAATTTGCTTTAAATGGACAGAAGTAATCTCAAATGGATACGCACCTTAACATCACGCTAAGACTATATATCGGGATTTTTTCCTTTTTTGAGACCTTCCACCTCCGAAATGTTTAAAGTTTTGTTAAGATACTCGTAATGTGTGTCGGTCGGCCGATGCATGGCACTACAAAATAATTATAGTGCACCAGCAGCGGGCAGCCGAAAGGGCTAACGCGGTATCTACAGTTTGCTCTACAACTCTACAAGCAATCATACCGTGAGGATCAGGCACGTGGTCACAAAAGTTATGGGTTTTGTTTCTGAATTTAAGGAAACTTGACTATAGTAGACTCTGTTGGTTTAGTTTCTTTTTTTAAACGAAAGGTGGTTTAATAATTTGGTCCGAAATGTTAACAAAGGTGAAAAAACGTTTTTACTTTTTCACTGTTTAAATGCAATTGATTTTCTTCTGTTCAACTGCAACAAAGCACCAACATCCTTTCAAACCGACTTATGTATCTTGAACTAGAAATGTAACAACAAACGTCACTTTCGTACTCACCTCATGTCTTTCTTCAGCTTGCGCCAATAGCTCTTTTTGCTCGGCTTGAAAATCTCTCAACATCGTTGCCAATTTTGTTCGTTCTTCCATTTCGGAGGCAAGTCTTGTGTTGTATTCGTTAAGCAATTGAACAGCTTCGTTGACCTGTTTAATCGATTTCATGAAATATTAAAAATTTGATTAAGCTTTCTTGAATTTACTTCAACTCACCTGTGTAGCCAATGCCTTCGCTGCATCTTTGTCTTCTAGCTTGGCCAGACACGTGATTTCTGATATTTCTGGGGGTAAATTGGCAATCCTCTCCCGCACAATTGCATCACTTGACGCTGAATTCTCGATTTCCATCAAAGCCTTAATCAGTTCCTCGGGCTCTGGAGGCTCGCCAAGTGGTAAATGCGGGCTTAAATCGATCTCTGTCACTCCGTTGCCATCCTCGGGTTTGGATACTTTTTCTTTTTTATCCGAACTCGAAGTTGACCTGGTCCTTTTGAGTTTCTTTTCTTTGTGGTCTTTTTCCTTCTCTTTGGGTGGTGGCTCAATCTGTTCGGCAGTTCTATTTAACTTGGCTCTAAAATCAGCGATTAATTTAAAATCATAGACGCCACGTTCTTCCCAGATGTTCAGGATTCTGCCCAAACTTCCGAGCAGTTTTTCATTCCTACAATTATCACCGATATAGGCGAACACTTTTTGCAACACTATCCCAAATTCTCGACCATATTCGGGACCTTTCTTTTTGCTATTCTGAATAACATCATTGGCCAAATACATGAAAGTCAGTTTTTTCGATTCTGGAACTGCAATTTAATCATTCGTTATCGATTTATGCATAAAGTATCTATAAGTATCTACACTCCACATGAATAATGTGGTTGACTTACCATTCTGCAGCTCCTTGTACCAGGTTTTGATGATTGCTTGATGGTGTTTCCGGTGATGGATCAACCATAAGGATAATGTTTGAATGCTCTGTTGACTGGAGTTTAGTTCTTGGAGTTTTTTCAACAATGCAGACTCTGTAAACGCCGACATACTTCACAGACCTGATGTTTTATTTTGTGAAAAGCAACCGATGTTGGTTAGCAGTCCGAATTGTTTAAAACAATAATCAATTGTGATGTTTTGATTAATTTGATATCGATGGTTTCTTTTTTGAAAGAAAATTTACTTCAAATCAAAGTAATGTATCACTTGGTCGTCCTCGTCGCACCATTTTTTTACAAAATAAAAAGATAAATGTCAAACGTCAGATTTTTATAACGGCAGAAGTGTCAAAAAGCCAAAGAACGTAGCAGGTGGATTTTTAACAAAAACACTCTAGTATATAGAGTGTTTTTGATTTTTAATATTGTACTAGATTATCACTAAGAGTTGAATTTACACCGTAGTCGATATATAGATGGCAGTGCATGATTGTCTGTTGCAGTTGGAAAATTCAAAAATTCATAATCTTTTGATCTTTTGCTCTTTAACAAATGGGATATATACCCCTTTCACAATGAAGTCTCACAACGACTTCTCCCAAGACCGGTTGAACTCTCCCCAAAAGTAAAAGAGCATCAAAAGTACTGTCATTTTGTTATCACTCCATTAGTTACTCGGCCAGTTCAATTTTTTATAAAATGTTTGTTTTTACTTGATGGGTTGAAATGTCGAAAAATGATGACAGCCGCTAGTGCTTCTATTTATAGTGCGTTGTAAAATACAACCATCGACCCTGTGCCGTGTTTGACATGTGCAGGAATAAGCAGAAACCATTTGATCGAAACCCACCTTTTATGTAGTACAGGATCATCACAGGTTTATTTTGAAAACCAAAAGTGGCTTTCTCTCAGTTATGTTGCGTCGATAACAAAAAACAACGCCGTTCTTTCAAAAAATCCAATGATAGTTTAGTGGACTAACCGATTATTGACTTTTACTGGAACATTTTTGTCATCGACAAATTCCTTTACTACAAAGGGTTTAAGAACGATTTTTTTGTTTTTAAACACGGATGTGCAGAACTTGTTAATTTAAGGTTTGCACATAGTGTTTAAATATAATGGCATCAACGATCAAGTTCTGTACTTTGATCAGAGCTTTACTAACCACTAGTTTTATGAAACTCGAGTTGTAACTTACTTTCTGCGTTTTTTCTTGCTTTAAGTATTTCGATCAATTTTTTTTTCAAAAGCCGTCAAAACACGATTTTACATTTACAGCCAAAATGTTCAATTGTAATTGAAAAACAGTTTATAAATAGTGCACTATTTTATACACTTAAATGTAACTACTTCAGATCTAGATCTTTTTGCTGGTTTTAGTTGCCAGTTATAGCTATCATTGAAATCGATCCGGAAGCATGTGTAAATCGATATTTTACAGTGTTTCCTTTTGATTAGAAATAAAAATTATAGACTGATCGATCGGAAATCACACAAAGAATTGTTTTTTTTTTTTTTAAAAAAAACGTTAAATAGCGCATTTATTTTTCGCTAAAAATGTGTTTTACTATTTTCCGGGCGGAAATTCAATTTCCTGAACAGTTTTTATGCCCAACAATGGAAGGAATCGTTTCATTGATTTGTGTTCCAATTTCACACATCCCAATGACAGATTTTTGTCGGTAAAATTTTGTCGTCAGGAATTTTTTTCCAGTGAGAGGAATTTTTAATGGCTGCGTTCAATAAAGTGTTGGAAAGGGTTTCTTGGATAGGTGGATTTTTAGATACCTTGTTGAACGAGTTGGAGAGCTGTTAAAAAATAAAAACAACTTTCAGCTATCTACAAAAAGCAGAGAAAGATTTAAGCTTCGAAGTCAAAATTGTTGCAAGATAAAATATTTAATAGTATATTTAATAATAATAATTCAACTGCTTCGTCGAATTGGTCATCTAAAAAATCAGGCAAATAGCTTTTTCATCGTCTATTATGTACAGAACATCCTCAAATGCAACTTCAACTATCATTTTGTATCTTTTTGTTTACCAACAAATACAAAAATCTGAAATCAATTTTCAAGTTTCTTGAAATTCAACCATGTGTTCTGTCAGATACCTACTAACCCCAGAAATTCTAGGATACCTTTGGATTCCTTTTTTGATATCCCAGCTGTTTTTGATCTGCTGTTATTTTACACCTAAAACACTTACAAAAAGTTATCCGGATACCATATCAGTCTGAGATTGAACGCAGCCAATGATACCTATAAACGACCTGTCAAAAAAATTCCAATGTTAATTATTTTCAATGATGAAAACCAATGTCAGTTATAACTGGCACCTTAAAGTCGAACAAATTTAAGAACATATTTTCGAATGGCCTAAAAGATTAACTGTCTATTAATATTTCAACTTTCCTAGTTTGATAAATCATTTATATTTAAGCAAGAAAACTTAAAACTGAATAATATAACATATATATGAACAAAAAAATAATCGGAAACAAAAGGAATCTATGAAATGAAAGGAGGGTTAACACTGACGTTACATGTATTGTTCGTCCTTCGGCAAGCAAATTGTAAATTTTAAAGCTTAAGCAATTGTATTGTGATTTCTCTCATATAGAAATCCGTATATAATAATACATTTTTGGGAGGATATATTCGTAAGTTTTGTAATTGTATCTTCCTCTCCTTTGATAATAAAGAAGATACAAAAAACTAAGACAGATATTTTTGTATTGATTGGGAATGCCATAAAATAATGAAATTTCAAAAAGGGTTGCCTCAAAAGATCCTTTATTAAAACGGATTCAACAAGAAAACAGATCGTACTAACACTTGACATTTTTAGTCTTTTGAAAGAAAATTTCTATTTTTTTCAAAAAAGTAAGACAAAATAATGATTTCGAGTGTTTGATTCTGGTTTATAAACGTTTATTCGAGTATACTTAAAAAATTCATGTTAATTGAGGTCAGTTTTAAAATAATCAACTCACATATTATTATGTAGAAAGAGGTGTTGACACTAATTTAAACGTTTTTATCCGAAAACTCAAATAGCTAGCACCCTGCTTATTTTGTGACTTCCAGACTTTATCGTTATCAGTCTTGGAAAAATAAAAAGCACATTCAAAAACACCACGTTTATTCCATACTTAATTGATTTTCTACCCCTATCAATTAAACTGTTCCTAAAATGTATAGCTAAAGGTACCTCTGTTCTTCATTTTATCGATCGACTTTCTTACTCATTCACTCACTTTCTATTGATAAGCCGTCCGCCGTGAGTGAGTTTATCAGAATAATGAATAGGAAAGTTCAGTTGGCTACGGGACTTTAACGGATAACGTTCAATTGGATTTTTTAAATTTTTAATTAAGTTTAAAGGAAATCATATCGATCAAAAAGTTAATCGTTATCTCCATTTCCCGTCTGTATCTATTCTAAAGTATTAATGCTTTTTCTATTTTATCTGATGGCGAGTTTGAATTTTTGGCAACAGAAATAATAAAATCGGAACTAAATTAGTTTTTAAAAGTTTACTTTTCACTTTTGATAAAGTGACCTAATTCTATACAACATGCTTAAAGTTATTTGTTAAAAGAATAGAAAAGGTGTGAATCCACGTGGAAATAATACCACAAAAAATTATACAAAGTTTTGAAAAATTTGTACATGAATTTCGTATCCTGAAAAAATAAAACCTGTTAATTTTTTTCTTAAATATAATTTTCATCCCGACTTTATCTATACCTACATTAATAATTATTATTATTTCAGTTTGTTATCTGTTGGTTTTATCAGTGATCGGTTGTCCAATTGGTGGAATTATTTGCCAATGCTAATTTATTGTTCAAATTTATAGCAATAACATTGTGTTTTGTTGTTGTTGTTTTTGTTATTTTGATAGAGACGTTGTGATAATTATTATGGTTTATCGTGTCACAGTGCTCTCTCAGGTGCTAAACTGATAAGCAATCGATTGCTATTGAGTATCTTTCTATAAGTGATAGTGAATGCAAAGCTTCTGAGAAAGCCATTAAGTCAAAATAAAGTGCTTCCCATAAATAATAATAGATAAATTATAGGCACCTTCATTATAAAGTTATAAATTCTTCAAATAATATAAAAAGTGAATTTTTCTTGTTTTAAAAATTGTGTGTTCAAAACAAAAGTGAAGAAGAATATCAACAGTATATTTATAGTGGGGATTCAATAAAATTATTATCAATGCTGATGGCGCTGACGCTGGTTTTTTAGTTAAGGTATATTTAAAAAAAAGAAAGTGACATTTTTGAATGTATGTCTATAAGAACCTATGTGAACAGTAGATTTTATGTTTTGGTAAAAATAGTTTTTGGATTGATTTTTTGCATCCGTAAAAGCCTAATCTTCTATAAATGAAATGAGTTTTGTTCAACGTTTCAAGGGTAAACATTGAAAAGGTGTTAATTATTATTTAACATGTAAAGTAAATATTATAGTTTTCATTTAGCATCATGGCGCAACTAATATTTATTTAGTTTCATTTTGTTTTGAATAGAAACTTTCCATCCAAATACTGCTACTAGAATTTCTGTGAATTTATATACGTTCCGAGTTCTGGCATTTTGATAAAATACAATTTTTTTTTTTTAGATAATAAATAATTTAAACTCATCACTACCCTCTTTTTTTAATGAATGTAATAGAATTGAAGAAAAATGATTTTATTATAATTCTGAAACAAAGGACAAAGGTGTCTTATCAATACAAATATCTTGGCGTAGTGTTTAATTACAATATGCCTTGGAATGAGCATCTAACAAACAGGTTGGGACCATCTAAAAATTCCATCAATGCAAAGTGGTTGAGACTGCTGCAAGACAAAACCGTCCAACACTCAACAAAGTTTAAAATATACAATTCCGCCTCAAAAGCTATTATGTTGTACTGTGCTCAAGTTTGGAGATACCGCGAATACAATCAAGTCAAAAAATTGCAGCGTTTCTACCATGGACTAGTGCCCAATACTACTCCTAACTATACTCTGCACATTGAAACAGGTTTACCGAAGGGTTTTGTAACGTCCCTCCAGCTACATTTTTCTTCATAAGACGAAATCTAATCTACCCAACATTTTATCGAAAGCCATTATAAACAAGAAAATATTCTGGGCCAGGGAATGGTTGGATCATTTTCACGAATCTACTTGAATGGCCCAGCTTACACAAAATTCTTTTCTAAAAATGAAAAAAAAAACATTGGAATGAATTTATAGTTATTGCGACAGAGTCCCAATTTCACGATGAATACTGCAACTTGATGTACTCTGGCATACCGAACTACTTTGAGGACTTCAATTCGAGTGATATGATTTCCATAACTTTTAAGGCTCGCTCCGGGCTCCTTGATATCAATGGAATAGCCTTCCAAGGAGATACTGATGGAATATGTACATTGTGTAATATGGATGAATCGAAAAATTCTATGCACTTCATTGGAACCTGCCCAGTATTCAAAAAGTACAGAAGAAAATTTCTTGGCAGCGGCATGTTTTCTCGTTATCAACTTCTCAACGTTCTTAATGGCTAGTAATGCTACTCAAAATTATATTACTTCTTTCAATTCAATATCGCAATCTTATTATAGATGAATTTTCATAACTTATGTAACTGAATCTACTTACTAAGCTAATATATTTTTTAATTTTCTTTTTAACCAGACAGGCAACCTATTGTTTTTATCAAAACTACATAGATCCAAACCAGCATTACTCAATTTTTTTGTAAAACCTTTTTGAAAATAAAATTATGTATCTGTTTTCTATGCAAAAAAACTATTATTAAATTTGAATACTGACATGAGCCAAAGAACCGTGTGCTTTTCCTTCGAAAAGTGGTACTGTGATATGCAACTGAAAGGACCACAAGCTGTCAACGAAAGCATTGTTCTCTAAAGAGTTTCCTTTGCCATTCAGGGTGAACTGTTCTGTGATTTCCTTCAATTATGTCAATGAGTCTTGATGGTGGCAATTGTATCACTTTGGAAATCCTTAAGGCTCTCAGCTGAGTCAACCCAAGTACAAAAAGCCTTACGTTGGATGCTTTGGGCCAAATTCTTGTCACTCGAAAAAGATAATAGTCCATTGCCCCAACAAATATAACAGCTCGGTTCTGCATGTCACTTTCACTCGAAATTAAATTAAAACCGATTCAAAATAAAAAGTTCAGTATTTAAATTCACTTTTATCAATATCGATTTCATTTAATTTAGTCAAACTTAAAACAAAGTGAATTTCATTTTGACTTTCCGGTTATTTGAATTCGACCAGTTTCAGTTGGAGTGATTGGAATTTGACAATTTAAAAAATTAAAAGGAAAGACTTAAACGAAATATACCTTAACTTTTTTTGTAATCACGTCAAATATCTTCTCCATAACATTTTGATTTAAAAAATTAAAAGGAAAGATTTAAACGAAATATACCTTAACTTTTTTGTAATCACGTCAAATATCTTCTCCATAACATTTTGAGTGAAACAACGTTCTTTCATGAACTTTCAAGACACATCTACCGGTATTTGGGAACTGCTACTAGTTATGCCCATGTTCTGCATTTCACTTTTTATGAATACACTTTGCGAAAATGAATTTGGGTGTTCCAAAATTCGTTATTTCGAATTGGATTTTCGAACACACAAACGGATGTTTTGTATCTCGGTTTATTTAATTTTTTGAACGCATTCAAATCACATTTTTTATTTCTGTGAATTTATCTTTGATAGCTTCCTTCTGCTAGGAATCGGAGGGTTGACGCAGGTTTTTGAAATGAAGGAATAGATAAAGGTATTATAAAAGGTTATATTTCCCTTAGAACATATACAAAAAAACTTCTTTGCTTTATCTAAAATTATAATAAAAGCTTAAAAGAGAAAATTAAGAATTTACTTTATTTATCAGAACAATTCTACACAATTTTCACAAACTTACGTTGTGTCAAGTAAATCTAATATCTTTGATTTGTCTCCCAAAATTCGTCATCCTATTTTCTCTTTTAAATTCTGCTTCCTTTTTTACGCTTAAAAATGCCAATGATATTGATCCATCTTTAAAACAGCAAAATTTCACTTCAGAAACAAAATAAAAATGGATGATCCTTTAGTTCTGACAGTTCGAAACAATTTCGAAGTTTTCGAAATCGATCGAATTGAAGAACATGCGATTTCAATTCACGTGAAATTGAAAAGGGATTTCAATTCACTCTCGATCGAAATTAGATTCATGGGCGAGAAAACGATAATATTTATTTTTGACTTCGTCCGCGTTTATTAGTTTTGGAAAAAGTATATACTATACATGGGTAAATATGTAACTTAACTCCTCCTAAACGACTGGACCGATTACTTAAGAATCTAAATGCACCTAAGCTATATAACGGTTCAAGTTTATTAATTCAAAAATGTATGGGCAAAGTTTTTGAAGCAACAGTTTTGAACGGTAAATTTGAAGGTGAATTTGTTCTTCTAACATGAATCCCTATTATCCCTTCACGCTCACTGATTCCATTAAAACGACTGCAATTTCAAACTCCAATTTTTAAATTGTTACTTTTAAAACTGGTCGGAAAGAATTAAAACTCGTTGAAATTTATTTTCTCTTTTTTTCAAAAATAATTTGATATTTTTGAGGTCTTCTAGGTCACTCCAAAAGGATTTACCATTTTTTGTTTGTAGCATTAGGTTTTACGTTCAGGAGATTTAAATATCCGCTGCTTTCTCTGAACTACACGAGGGCTTAAATATTCTACTACTTTGCAAAAAAATAAATAATTCAGCTGGTGTTTTGACTCTTTAACCAAAACAAGATAGAAAAACAATATTTGAAAACTTGCTAATCGTGTGTGGGATTTTGAGTTTGTAGTTTTATAAATAAGTAATTAAATTTGGTGGTGCAAGAGATCGTAGAAAACCAGAGGCTAGTGATTTGAAACTCTCAACCATTCCTGTGTCCAAGTAATTTTAAGAAAGGAGGGGATCTATAACATATGTATGTGCCGAATCCGAAAGGCTTATTTGAAAAAGATATATCCAACAATTTGTCAATTCTTCTAAAAGGAATACCTGTGAAAAAAATTTAGTTCGCACAACCAAAACTACGAAATATGTCAGCTTTATTTAATTCTACTGGAATCCAAGCGCACGTGACTCTTTTCATTTTTTTAAAGCTTTTGAAGAGCTACCACATGAAAATGATTTTTAGAGTGAAGTAAATGTTTTGGATTATATTCTAATTTTAAAATATATCCCACCATGTTTAATTGAAAAAATCGTTTCCTTAGCTTTTATTTACTGAAATTACTCAGAAAAATCAATTGGAACAATAATCCATTCTGGTTTTAAAAAAACCTAGGAATTCTTGTTACTCTCATTTTGTTCCTATATGCTTTTTTTAAGAAAGCCATCTCATTGGATTTATGCAGCAATATACTAAGGATTTTCTAAGTTCTTCCTAGCTCTATATACAACTATCAATTTATCTCCGGACTTAGCAAGAACTTAAGTCTTAAAACAGTTTGGGGGTCAGAACTGAGAAAGTATGAAAAACCTTTCATTACAAAAATACTCAAAGTGGTTCATAGAGTACGCATATCCATGCATTTTTTGCTCATTTTACGTGAAGCGAATTGAACTCTCTACTTCAATATTGAGCAAAATAAAGATGTTTGAATTTCGAGCCTTTTTCCAAATCACTCCAAATGGCTTTTGAAGTGATATTGGAATGGTATTTATGAATTGAGTGATTTCAAAAACTTTCGCTTTCAGTCGTACGTTCGATTCGGTTCTCGTAATAAGAACGTTTATTTAATCCTCATTCTAGACAACACTGTTCAGTCCTTCAACAAAAAACATCTATCAAAAAAATTAATTGATCCTATGAAAATAAATCATTTTTTAATATCTGAGTGCTAATCCACAGTATCTTTTAGATAAATACAAAAAACAGCAAATTTCTATTAAAATATATCAGTCATGAAAAATTTGCGTGTTCGATAAATAATTCCTTACAAAAATATTGATAACATGTACTTAAATAATAGGCAGACATTGTATTTATTATTATTTAAATATTGTACACATTACCTCAACAAAATTAAATAATTTTTCTTTTTTCCTTACAGATAAAAACAAAATAATAGTCAACATGATAAATCCAAATTGATTGAGTCGCGGCACAATATAAATAATAAATCATTGGAAATATGAACACAATTTTGCAACGAAATTCCGAACAATTACGCAGAAAACCTACACACGAGCCAACAGCAAATCTCTACTACGAAAGAAAATGGGAGTGGGGATTCTTGCGGGTAAGATTTTGTATTCATATTTGAAATCAAAAAGAGTTAATTTAGATTTTCATTTATTAGAGGCTATAAATGTTAAGCTCAAGCTAATTCTTATAGCAGGCTATTCAATATTCGTTCAACTTGCGAAACCTCAGTTAATAATCATGTCGATTTTAGAGAATTTGCAATAAAAATAAAAACAAAGTGTTTCGTATACATTTTTGGTTTTTGCAGTCAAACATCTGGGAATAGAGTTTTGAAGATGTTATTTTCGGTTTTTCACTATTACATAATTCAAATAAGATGGTTGGAAAATCATTTTTAAATTTTTTCTCACTCTATCAAGCCCACTGAACAACATTTTTAAAAATCATAGAAACATAAATTGAATAAATTTCAAATTTTCACAGAAGACCAACATTTTTATTTACAATACGGCTTAAAATTAACTAACTCAACTAAAAACTGTGTTATTTAACATTAGTTGTTGCAACATTACCTGTACGCAGAAGTTCATATATCTGGCACTGGAAAATTTTACTTGACCGCGTTCGTGAACTTATCCTGTAGTACTGTTTAAAACTAAATTAATCTTCCACCTCTTTTTTAAACTTTAAAACAAATGTATTGCATGTAGATTTTAAGAGCCAGATAAAATAATTATTGAAATCAATTCGAAAAAATGTTTAAATGTACGTTTTCCTCTTCATCAAAAATATCAATTATTTAAATGTTTAGTTGCATAGTTATTTTTCTGTTAAAAATTTACTTTTCTATTTTCATGACTGAAATTTATTTTTGTTGAACAGAGCATTTTATTAAATTGCCAATTGAATTGCAATTTTCAATGACAGTAATGATAGCGATCAATGAATGCTATAGCCGACCTGTTAAAAAATTTCATTGATATTAGTCCCAGTGGGTATCCCAATCGTGATTCTCTACTAGACCCGATTCTAAAAATTGAAACCTAAGCATACATAAACCTTGAACTTTAGTAAATCTACTAAAAATTACAAGACAAAATTGCTAAATTCCGATTTGAATACACTTTATTTACAAAATAACTTCTTTTTTCTTTATAAACAAAAAACAATACTTTTTTAAATTCCGCTTCCCATAATCGAATCTCATCAGCTTAACATTTTTCTATCACTTCAGGGGTCTATTTCATTAAAAACTTTTCACTTTGCAACTTTGCTAAGAAGTTATATCCTCCAAAGTAAACTGCAAATTTTTTTTCATAAACTTACAAAGTGAAAAGACTTTTCACTTTTAAATTTGTCACACTTTATGTATTTGAAAAGTGAAAAGTAAAAGTGTTTCACCAATTTAAAATACAACTTTGCAAATATTTCATGTTTATAAAGATCAAATATGCATTAAACAAAATTGGTGATCCAATATCTATCATGGTATCTTCAAAACATCGAGCTACATAAGTTAATTCTCCTTTTGACAATGTTTTCAAGGCTATGTCTGAACAATTTTGTGTCCAGCAAATGGTGTTAGAGTAACATCAACGATAATATTCGAAACTCGATGAACTATTCTTCAGAAGGTTTCTTTGCTTCTTCCTAGCATAAATGCAACACCCTAATATTGTGCTCCATTCCAATTCCATTGTGGTGTACACAAAAGTTGTTGCAAGGGACCTAAACACATACTAATTGGACTATTGAGTTGTTTATTTATAATTCTTCATTACTTTTAAGTTTTAACTTCTTTGTTTTATTTACAACAGCTTTGCAAAAGAAACTTTTTTTTAATAAACACCTTCCATTGAAGACCGTAGACATTCTTAGTCGATGGTTTTTTATTATAATTCGTTAAATACAAACGTCAACAATTCTTATAAATATAATACTAACTTAAAGTCTGAAACTTAAACTTGGCTATTGAAAAATATTAAATTGCATTTTATACTTTGTATGATTTGCCAAAGAAGGAATTTTTATGAAAGA
This sequence comes from Eupeodes corollae, assembly GCF_945859685.1. Taxonomy (NCBI): domain Eukaryota; kingdom Metazoa; phylum Arthropoda; class Insecta; order Diptera; family Syrphidae; genus Eupeodes; species Eupeodes corollae. The sequence continues at coordinate 109,426,958 of NC_079148.1, forward strand.
GAGTCTTTGTGAGTAAGAAAGTACATATACTGTACTTAAAGGACAAGGGTTAAACATGTAATTAAAAGCGATTGGAACTTTATTTGCTTCTAAAACTCATGGTTTTACATTTATCAACATTTAAAATATGACGATTATTATTGCACCCTTCTCTTTCTTGCAGAAGAAGACAGTCAGATGTAGAGTTAATTTTTTGAAAATGTTAATGTCATCAGCATATTTAAGGATAGACGAATTTTGTACTGCCGTCATTTATAAATAAAACAAATAGAAAATAGATTCAAAAACCCTAAAATTCATGTTATTTGATAAAATCATCAAATAAAAAAAAACTATGTTCTTTGTCTTGTTAACTATTTTTTAATTAAGCTTTTCAAAATAAACTCTTAATAGCAAATTACATTATTGCATATTAGATTATTGTTTGGCGAAACAAAAAGAACAAATACTTTGCAAAATAACAAAACTTTTCACTTTTCAGAAAAAAACTTTGGACTTTGCAAGTTTTGTGAAACGTATTTCGTAAAGACAAAAACTTTTAAATTCAATCATTTCTTCTTTGAAAATTTGTGCTTTTTGAAACGTAATTTGCAAAGTAAATATGCAAAGTGAAAAGTGTTTAGTAAAACAGACTCAAGTTTTTAACATACACATCCCTTAAAAATAAATTATATGATGATTTTGCAACTTATAAAATACATTTCGGAGTTGATTTTTAGCTGATTTTGAATCCAAACTTGTATTATAACTATCTGCTCAAATTTTAAAAATACTTGTTTTAAACATAATTTTTATATTTTCCAATATATTTTTAAACGTAATGCTAAAATCTTGATTAGAATACAGATTCTTTAGAAAAATAAAAATAACTCTTAAAACCGTTTGGAGTTTTCTGTTAAAAGCTTTTTTAAATATTTAAACTGAATATCGTAGAAAGGGATTAAAGATTCTGAAAACCGTAATGAATTTTATTAACAAAATACTACAAAGTCGGGTTTTATTTTTAAATTTTAAAAAGCAAGATCGCAAAAACCTGGCGTGATATTGATATTTTGAAGTCGGTTTTCAATTTATGCCAGCAAACCTAATCGGAAAAGTGCAATTTAAATGTCAGTTACAAAACCTTGTTGACCAGTGAAGTTAACCCCCGATTGTAACTGTTGAACTGTTTCCTAGAGTTGTATGTACAAAAAATCGACAGCTAGTGAGACCTTCAACTTGGGTTCTAGTTGTAAAGTTTTATCCCTGTCAATTTATTGTACTAGCTGATTTCATTATTTAAAAGTTTCAATACAAAATACATATGTAGGTACTTATTAAGTTCATACGTATTTAAATGAAATGTTTGAAGTATCTGCGCACAGGTGCTCTTGACCTACAAGGCTGAACGATATCAAATTTTCAATCGCTTTGATATTGTAAGAACAAAAAATTATCATTTTAATAAACAATTAACGTTTAATTGGTTGTAAAAGTAATAGAGATTGTTAGACACAATGGGCAATCTATCCGGTCGAGATAAGATTTATACTATATTGCTTTTTATTTCTAAATAAATGTCTTACTCATAAGTCATAAGGCAGTGTTTCTTAAACAAACAAAAGTTTTAATCACAAAATTTAAAAAAAAATATATATGATAATTTAATATGAATGTTTTGTTGGGCGCCATGAGAATTGTGAATGACTAAACAATTAATTCAATATAATGTAGCACCTAAATATAAAATAGATAGATTAATACATTTTGCGTGTGCTTAATGGGAATTTTTTAAATTAAAGTTGCATATTGATTGAAAGTTCTTGGCTTAAGTCATTCACACCGATTACAGAATCTTATGATGACATTTCTATCATAGTAAAAGTTTGAAAAAATCAGTCCAAATTTATGCACAACTTATTTATAGGTTCTATAATTACCATAATTATAAATATAAGAAAAATTCCATTAAAATAACTATGTTTGGATGTTTGAGAAAGATTGCATGAGAGGGTTGCAACAAACTCACGTGCGCAAAATATTCTTCTCAAGTCACACGCTTGTGGTCAAAAGTTTATAGAAAACATTCTAAAGCGTTTCTCTTTTTCGGATTTTAGCATCAATAGTTTTATAATGATAGCTTTATAGATTTGTGTCTACTGACTTTTGACCGCAAGCGTGCGACTTAAGCATTCCAAAATATTACAAACAAAATGCTTGCATCTGGAAATAAATAGTTTGATTTTCGAAAAAACGTTAAATTTTCTCTTTTAAAATCTAGCCATCTTCATAAAATTAAAGCTTAATATTAGTTATTGATTTATTATTATTTTAATAATATACATTTCCAGAAACAATGCCGGAATCTAGAAATGGAACAGTTCTATTCGACTTATATGCAACGTTTACGAATAAGCTATCTCTCTCTGTTCATACTTCTACAAGCTCTTGTTGGAATTACTCACGTTGTGATGTTGATGGCAGCAGTTTCGGTAAGTCAGCTTTTTTTACTCAACTTTAGAAGTTTTTGTTAAAATATTTCACTATTCATAGACTTATTCGGTCTACTGTATACAATTTTTCTAATATATTTTTCAGGACCTGAGTGCAGTTTTTGTGGAAATATTTTCATATCTCGCATCAATTCTTCTTGTCTGGATGGTACTCTTTATAACCTTTCGGGAAGATCTAATCAAAAGGGAACCTTGGATTGCCTATGTTGCATCATGTACCGCTGTCTTCATTTTAGTTGTATCAGGTAAACATTTTTATCACCTGCCAGTCTTTATTCGGTCGCTCCCGACCGGGTCGATTGTTGATTAAATCTTTCAAGCTTTTTATTGAAATGTTTGTAATAAATTTCAAAAATTTTGTTCAAACTTATCACCGAAAAAATAAGGTTTTCTGAAAAGCAAGAATATTGAATGCTTCTTTGACAAAAGCATCGTATTTTAATATCTAAGCTCTCAATGACAAAAACTTGGCCATAACATTTGTCCGAGGAAGAAAGATTTTCACTGATTACACCAAAAACTTGAAAGCCATAATCATGATACATTATTCTACGTTGCTTGTAATAATTTCTTAAATTTCATCACTCATAGATCTCCTGATTCCAACCTACCATGCTGTAGTTGATTTTCCAATACCACCACTGCGTCCATCTTATGGCAGTTACATCTTGTACGCGATTTATATGTTCATTCCTCTAAGTGACAACTGGCATGCATGTATCCTAGGTATAGCCGCCACCCTTTGCTACATGGTCAATTTCGCAATGGTTACTTATAGACTAGATGACCACATTTTGATAAAAACTGTTTCGGAAGCAATTTTTTTGGGCTGTGTAAATGTATTGGGAATATATTTTCGATTTATGAAAGAAATTGCCATCAGGACAACGTTTCTTGATCGTAGAGAGTGTATCGAAGAGAATTTATTATTGCGATATGCAAGGGATCAAGAGGTAGGTAATTTGTTTATATTAAAAATTAAAAAACAAAATAATTTTGTTTTAATTATAGAAAAGCCTATTTCTTAGTATTATTCCTGCCCAAACAGCTGACAAAATTGAACGTGAAGTACGAGACCGTATCGATCATATGAAAGCCGAAAATAGACATAGGAGATCATCTTTAGACAGAGGGTAATTATAAATCATATTTATTTATTGCAGCTTTTAAATGTACAGTCGCGTCATTTAATTCTTATTCTGTCGTGTAGTAATTTTAATTCACCAACTTCGGTAAATTAATTGATATTCAATCGTGGTTAAGACCTTGTATGTAAAGGGTCCACCAAATAACTTTTTTTTTAAACAGGGCGCAAAACATCGAGTGTAGCTTCGGCTGGCAATTTTTTTTGGCAAAATTGGCATGTTCTCTAGCTTCAAGCGTATACACAACCATGTTCGTTCAGCGAAAGAATACAGCTAATTATCTGTCAAATCAGACATGAGCTAAGTGTTTCCATTCACGAAATACGCACTAGTTGAAAAAAAAACGTTAGATGGCGGACCCTATATATGACAAACGTCAAATGAATTTTGGTATCGAGCAAAATTGGGTAGACACGCCTAAACGGCTTAACATAAAATGAATAACTGTTCCCAACCACTCAAAGCTGATACAATATAAATTTTGAAAATACATATCTTCAATTTAAATTGGATCTCAATATTACATTACATTAAGTTAAACTATTGTCGAAATGGTCATTGTATGTTATAAAAGAATCTGCATGTACTTTGAGTAAGTCTTAGACTGCTTTTTATTTATAGTCGTACTCTCTAAAAGCTTTGTTTTAAACACTACCCTTATTTTCCAATTTTTTTTTTCAAGAAATTCACATCAACAGTCTATAAAGCGCTGGAGACGTCCTGACACTGGGTAAGAATATTTTTAATATAACAAATGTTTTAATTTATTAAAAAAAAAATTCTTAACTCTTTTTCTTAGTAAATTGTTCATTGAATCCCATTCTGAAGTATCCGTTCTATATGCGGATATAGTAAACTACACACATTTGACAACTACACTCGATGTCAAAACTCTAGTCGAAACAATTCATGATCTTTTCGTGAAATTCGATCAGGCTTCAGAGGTGAGATGATAAAATCTGAAAAAGAGTCACCATTCACACGAGAAAACTAAAATGGACTTAGGATTTTTTGACGTTTTCATTTGGTCTCCTTCAAAAAATGAACCCGTCCAAACTATTATTGTTTACATTGGACTTTTTTGATGCCTCTCATTACGATTCATCATTTTATCTCGAACTGCCTAGATTAAAAAAAAAACATCAAGAAATGAGTCCGACATATGATCGAGATAAAATGATGAAACGTCAAAATGGGTGGGCTTGAAAAAAATCAAAGTTAGCACAACGTCTTTTAATTTAAAGTTGCCTCGTGTGAAACGTGACACAAACTGTCAATTTTAAACAACAAATCTATCACTACACCCTGCCTACACTTTCTTATTGTAGGAATACAATGTGCTTCGGATTAAGTTCTTAGGTGATTGTTACTATTGTGTCTCCGGTGTACCAGTTAAAAACGACCATCATGCCAAAAGTTGTGTTGACCTTGGACTTCGCATGATTAAGGATATTCGTGAAGTAAGGTACTTATGAATATATTCGATGAAAAAATATAACTTGAAGTTCAAATTGATGCAGTTGCAACTTTTAGAACAAAGCGTAAGTTGGATATTGATATGCGAATTGGTGTACATTCGGGTAGTATACTTTCGGGTGTAATCGGCGTATGTAAATGGCAATATGACATTTGGTCTAAAGATGTTGACATTGCAAACCGGTTGGAATCAACCGGGGCAGCTGGGTAAGATTGCATACACAATATGAAAATCTCTATACAATTTTAATCGAGTTTCTTTGGGGATTCCAAGACGAGTTCATGTAAGTCAACAAACTCTGGAACTTCTTGATGGCGAGTACATGTATGAGGAGGGTACTCAAATGGCGAAGGAGGATGAGGTTTTGAACAAATATCAAATTCGAACGTATCTCATCAAGCCTCAAAGAGTGAGTTAATCATAATGACCATAAGGCCACACAAGACAAAAACTATTGATTTATATTTCATTAGTTTTACCAGACCGGAGAATATAGAAGACAGTCTTTAGGAGCCCGTAGAATGATCGAATCAAACAGGGTAGTACCTCTATAAGTTTTGTGATTCTTTGTTAATTTGTTTTTATTTTATTTCTCTAGGGTCCCAAAGTAGACACATCGATAAATTTTATGCAAAACACAATTGAACAATACAATCAAATTCGTATCCAAGCTAAGCTAGAAATGAGTAGAGAATTAGATAAAATGCCAATTGGAAAATTTCAGTAAAAAAAACTACTGTAACAAATTTTAAAAGTTAAACGACGATTATTTATGTGATGATTTATTATTTTGTAGTGCTTCAAAAATATGTTTTGGACCGCCAAAGAGACTAACACAAGATGAAATGGAAGAACAAACTTTTAGGAGTAATGTTACGACGTTTTGTTTATTTTTTAAAGATTATCGATGGGAATTTATGTATATGATTGAACCGGATGTTATGTTGAAGTATAGTATACTTATTGGATTTATAACATATTTTGGAATTCTTTCGGTTCAAGCTATAAATAAGCCGTGAGTACTTGTAAAATGCATTCCAAGAGGTATCATTTTGATTTTAAAAAGAGTAGGCATTTTGTATGAGAAATAAATGGATATGTAGTAAATTGTAAAGGGCAAAATATTCGCCAGAGCTACGGTAATTGCACAACCATAAGCCTTATGGATGAATCACAAACACGCTTCAGCTTCGGCTTCACCTGACGTTTACGAGTTCAGCCACAGGAATTCAATGCATGCTATTACAATGGAGCTACAACCTCACGTTTCGTTTGACAATCGTAAGGAAAAGAACGTGATGTAAAGTAATGTGTCTCCAAACGGAAGCTCTAGTTCAATTATCTGAACATTTGCTTTGTCTGACAGCTCATAAGCTGTACAAAAATATCAACAAACAAAATATTTGCTCTTTGGAGGGATGAAATAATGAAATGTCATTCAAAGCAACCTCGAAGCAGGCCCACCGTAATGCAGACAAAGCCAAAGCTGAAGCGTGTTTGTGATTCAGCCATTAAATCCATTGTGTAGCTCTCATTTATTTGAACGTAAGAAGATCTCGGCAACTAATTGTAATCGCTTTTTCGAAATAGAAATTACACGTTCAGCAAACTTTGATTGAAAAAATGTTCAACTTTTCTCAAAATGAAACATCATATTGGAAAATCATTTATATAATTGATATCTAGTAAAGAAATATACCAATTAATTTGAATAATTTTATATTTTTTTCAGGCAAAGTCATATGTTTTGGGTTGTAAATGCATTAGCTGGAGTTCTATTGACATTATTTCTCCTTATAACCTGGTATAAGAAACTATGGATTATGTTTAATCCATCGGACGAAGACGATTCTGATCATCAAAATCGTGGTAAACCTCACAACAAGATCTCCCTATATTTTTACAACTTATCGGATATATGGATGCGAAGTATATTTGCAAGATGTTTTATTTATTTGACAATGGTAACAACACTTTGTGCGAGTTCTATGCTTCAGTTGGTATGTATATTAATTAAGTTTGGTAATGGAAGGTGAATCTTAAAAAGGATGGACATCAACTTACATCCAAAATGTTAAACGGGTTATTGATAACATAAATGATGTCTGCCTTTTTTAACGTTTCATCAACGTAAATTTGATTGAAAAGTAATCGTATTTTATTAAATAGAAAAAAGCCATTTTAAGTTTAGATGAAATTAAGGTTTAAAATTTGTTTCGACTCATTTTAAAGTTTCATAATATTATATATCCTTTAACTTCATAGCACTGGTCGATGACAAAATTATGTTTTGTTTTTACGGGAGCACAAACTGTTTGTGACAAACAAAACAATACTTTTTTTAAGAATTAATTAAATTCCAATCTCGCCCTTTTCTATCACACCAGGGCCATGTTTAACCAAACACTTTACACTTTGCAACTTTGCACTTTTTTCCATTTGGTGAAACGTTATTTGCAAAAATAAAATTATCGAATTGATAAGTTTTTCTCTTTGCAAAATATGATTCGCCAAACTTATACTTGCAAAGTGCAAAGTCTTTTATGAAAATTGAAAAGGTTTTTTTTTGTTTGTTTGAATTACATTTAGAATTTTGAAAATATGTAATAAAAAATTTGTATTTGCATATAAGAGTTTGGTTTGAAAAGTTGTCAAAAACTTATTCAAAAATATTTGAATCGCTTTGAAAATGAAGAAGTAAATAATAGTTAAAAAGACAATGAATAGGATATTTTGTTTAATGCTCCCGAATTTAACAAGGAATATGAATTTTGAATTTAATGATTCATCTCAGTTTCAAAAAATGTCGTTTTTTGAAAAGCTGGAGTGGAATGGGCTTAGAAACTAAGAATTATTTCGATATCGTAAATGAAGTGAAAGATAGTTTTCTATTAACGAAGAGTACCATCGAGTTTGAGTTGTCTAAAATTATAAATAAACTTCAATTCAATAGCCAAAGGAATATGTCTACGAATATGGGAACGGAGCCCAATAGGGCCGCATTTAGGGGAGGGCAACCGGGCAGAAACCACAGGCCGAAGGGGGGGGGGCCCCACAATATAGACTTCGGAAATTCGTTGCCTCAAATTCCAACTAATAAACACTAGTAAACATCTTTTCCTTTGATATGTATTTTTTTTGTTCTTTTACCTTTACCTACAGCCTACAGTACTTTGTACATATGTACATGATTATTTAATTATATTAATCTTAAATAACCGAAATAATTGATCTATATTTGTTCACTCCAATCAGGCAATCAGCGCACACAGGAATGGTTGAGAGTTGTAAGTCACTAGGCCCTGGTTCACAACGAACTGTTGCGCCAACTAATTTATTTTTATTTATTGACTAATGGGTGATTTGTCCATCGGCTGTTATCTACTTATTGAGAAAGGGGAGAGAGAGTGGCCAGTTTTTAGGCTTTAAATAGCTCAGCTACACTCGTCTTGTTGAGATTAAGCTACTAAAGCCTTAGTCAACGGCTATTCGGCAATCGAAAGAGCTCTAACAAGCATATCTTTCAATAAAGAGCAAAAAGACATCGTGAGAAATGAAGCAACGCACCTTTTACAGAAGATGAGTGGTCTGGAAACCGTTTTGTTTGTAACATTTTTGAACGATATCTTGGAGCGATTCAACGCTACAAACAAGATGTTGCAAGACTCGAAAATGATTCTTGAATCGGCAATGTGTGCTCTAGAATCATTAAAATCATTAGTAGAATCCAAACTAAATGATTTTGATGAATATGTGAATATGTACAAGCAAGCACCCGCACCAGAACGAGAAATGTCAGGTTAAATCCGCTCAATTACGGGAAAGCACAGGACGCAAATCTGTCACCCAAGGAAAAATACAATGTATCCGCCTTCATCCCAGTGATTGACCAGCTATCCGTTTCTCTTACTGAAAGATTGCATGTCTATGAACCTTTACATTTGAGATTTGAATTCCTAAATCACATTGAAAAGATGGATGCTAAAAATGTGCACGCTGCAACAGAGGCATTGGTGAAAGTGTATCCGGATGATTTAGAGCCTAGTCTTGGTAATGAGTTTGTTCAATTTGTGTCTTTGATTGACTCATACAAAAAAAAGGAATATGGAACAGATCAATCACCTGAACTATTTTCCTACCAAATTCTGGAAGATTAATATTTCAGAGCTACATTAACAAACCTTGAAATTGCATTGAGAATGTAATTGGTTTTGATGGTAACAAATTGCACTGGCGAGCGCTCATTTACAAAAATGAAAATTATAAAAATAGGCTTCGAACCACAATGGGACATAGCCATCTATCGCAGCTTTCTAGCATTGAAAGCGATTTACTCCGAGAACTGGATTTCAAAGAAATCATTAACGATTTTTCGGCGAAAAAAGCTCGAAAGGTTCCGTTCGTTAACCTTTAAATTTAATTTTAGATCATTCTTTTTTCCGTTTATATTTATATGTGTTTGTGCAATACTAAAGTAATCTACTTGGTTTCACAATAAATTATTTATTGTAAAAATGGTTTACTTTATTTAAAAAAAAAATGAGTGAGGGGGCCTCCGCTTCTTTATTGCCCCTATCCCTCTGGTCCTCTAAATCCGGCCTTGGAGCCCAATATCACGGTGTTGCATCTATGCAGGGAATAAGCAAAGTAACCATCTGCAGATGGTCTACTATTATCATTGATGAATTTCTCTCTAACACCATTAGATGGGCACCAAATTGTTCCAACAAAGCCCCGAAAATTTGTTTCCAAGGAGGATTTCCTTATGTAGCTGGATTTGTTGACGATACCAAGATAAATATTCATTCACCAATTTTTTCTAATGCATATTTGATCTTAATAATCAGAATATAAGATTTACTTTGTAACAAGTGGTGACACAGTTTTACGTTTCTCTTTTTAAATAGAGTCTGAAAAATTGAAACATTTTTTCACTTTGCAAAATTTTGTGAAACACTTTGCACTTTACTTTTCAGGATATCATTTTTCTTGCAAATTTTCAAAAGCGAAAAGAGTTTGGTGAAATAGGCCCCAGGTTTTTACAATATGCCCCTTTAAAAATGCTAAAAATAAAAACAATTAAAAACGCTTTTTTTCTAAGTTAAAACTCAAATATCTCTTAACAATAAATTTCATTGTGATTTCGTAAAGTACAAATCTTTCACTTCTTGATACAATTTTAATCATTTTAGTATCTTACTTAGTTTCTATGAATTCTCATTTGTAATGAAGATTACTTAACTCTATATGAAGTTTTGAGCTAACCTTGAAAACAATACTTTTATAGTTTTAAAAAACTCGTTTTGGACTTAACTTTTAGAGTTGATTTTAAACTCTATATGTTAGAATTGTATTGACAACAGATTCGTTACATTACAAGAACAAAACTTACTTTCAAACAGTTTTGCTTATTTCTGTTAAGACTCGTTTAAGCATAAGTGGCTTAGCGTTTTCTTAAGATTTATGTTTGTAAGATTGGTGGAATCTAATAACTTAGGAAGATTTTGCGAACATTTAATGAATAAATATAAAACTTCGACTGAATATTAAAAAAAGGATTATGACTTTGAGAACCATCACGGATTAAAAAAAAAGATTTATCTAAAAAACCTGACGTGTTACATTAATTTCGAATTCGGATTTGAATTAATTTAATAATATTTCAACAAGGAAACCTTTTCGACCAGTGTAGTTAAAAAGCGGAAAACTGTGGTAAAATGTTAAAAACATTTGGGTGTGTTAACACCCAAAGACACTGAATTATGCCTTATTTTGCAAAACATGTACATTAATCAGTAGTTTGTCTACAACAATTGCTTTCATTTATCCATAACCTTAACTTTTCTTATAGATGGACTGTCGGCAATTCGAAGAAATATCACAAAACGCCAATAGCACTTTATTGTCAAGAGGACGACACAATTTATGTTTCAATCCATGGGTAAGATAGCTCTGAGATTTCAAAAAAGTAGTAAAATCATAATAATAAAAATAAACGTTATCCACTTAACTAACATACATATATTTACAGGCTATAACTGAGAGTTTAGTTTTAACAATCTGCATGAACTTCCTATTCACAAGAATTCCATTTGTAATGAAATTTACTGTTGGTGTAGTTATTGTCCTGGTTTATTCGTATTTTGTATCTGTTAAATATGCATATATTTATCATACAAGTCCATCAACTAATTTAGGTTTAAATCCAGAATATTCACATTTATTAGTAATTTTTATTTCATTTGGAATTTTCCATCTTATGGACCGACAAACAGAGTATATTTCCAAGGTTGACTATAAGTATGATATATTTTGTGTGTATTTTGTAAATTTTATCATTGACTCTAATACACGACAGTATTTTATAGTTGGAAACGTCAATTGCAGAAGAAGCAAGAAGATGCTTATGTTACAAATGAAACAATTAAAATTTTGGTTCATAATATTTTACCGGCTCATGTGGGTAAGTAAGATATTAATTATAAATAATTACATAAAACTAGACAAAATTATGGTGAAAGGTTCCAATTTTAGAGTAAGAACTTTTAACAATTGAACATTAGATAAGAAATACATGACAAAATTGTTGCAGTAATTAGTTCTGACCAACATAAATGGTCAACGTTCAATGTTCTCTACGATCTTATGCTACTTTGCTAAATTTAATATAAAATTGAATAATTTTATTGTCATTCAGGTTTTATTTTTTGTATGTCTCCATTTTAACTGGTTCAAAAATCCTATTTTGAAAACATTACATATTTTAAAATTTGTCGTTTTATGTTTTCTACGTTTTTGATTCTTTTGCATACTTGATATCAACTAAAGTGGTCAGTTATAGCTATCATTGGTTTTCATCATTGAAAACAATCTTTGAAATTTTATTGACAGGTTTGTTGTACAGTAACTCACATATTCGATCGAATTAGTTTCACTATTTCGATTTTGGTCGTATTAAGATTAATATAATATTTTATTATTTCAAAACTTAAGAAATAACATTAAATGGCCTTAGATTTGAAGAGAACATTTAAAATAAAAAAAGCAAACAAAATGAAGAAATTGGCATTCGATAAGTTTTGTGAGTTCATATAATATGGAAAATCTAAGGCAATTCAGTGTTTTGCAGCTAATATTTTGGCACTCAGATTTCAGTCTTTGCCATACTTCATCCATAAATCTAGCGCAATGATCCCAAGATCAAATCCTGCGTTTAAGGATAAACCAAAGATCTTCAATAGGGTTCAGATCTGAGCACTGCGTATATCCAGTTTCGTCGGACCACACGACATTTTCCCAGTCCATTATGGTGTAGTTTCTATATTTTTTTACAAACTGCAAACGCAGTTTTCGGGAGCGATACATCAGTAAGGGTTTTCTTATTTTTGCTCGTCCTTTCATTCCGGCTTGTCTTAGAACTCTTCTAACCGTTTCTGGGCTGACATCAACTCCCTGAGTAGTAGATAAGTTCTGTTTTATTTGTACAGAATTGTCAAATTTTCCATTTTGTAAGATGATATAATTCGGGATTTCTTCCTAACGGTCGACTTTTTGTTGTTATATAATAGTTTTTTTATACTTTCCTTTGAAAATCGGCTTATTTCTTTCATTTTCAAACCTTTTCTATTTTTTATAAGAAAAATAAAATTTTCAAAAAAGATCCAATGGAAAAATTAAGACGGGACAAAAATACTACAGCTTACTTACTTACTTTTAATTTTTTATCCGTTTCGCAAATGTTGCTTGTATTAATTAGAGATTTGCTCTGTACAACTTCACTGCAGTAAAGAACTCACAAAACTGATCGAATGTACCTATTCCTCATTGCCCTGGTATTTGGAAACGGTATTTACGATTAGCTGTAATTGTTATTGGTAAAGCATTTTTTACCTCTAGCAAACCATGTGTAAAATATTTTTGCAGAGTCATATAGTAATTTTTTGTGAAAAGTTTTAAGAGAATGTGGATCACTTTCGATCGAAAATGTGAGTTACTGTAGCTTTCATTGAAAATTTCTGTCATTGGACAAATATTTCCTAATTCAATTCAAGCATTTAACGTTAGAGCTGATCATTGAAAAGTAAACTGACAGGTGAAAATACAAAGACGCCAGTTATAGCTGTCATTAAAATCGATCTGGAAAAATTTTCGAATCGATATTTGACGGTTTTTCCTTTTAATGAAAATTATATACTGGTCAATCGGAAATCACACAATTAATTTTTTTGAGGAAAAACGCTAAATAGCGCATTTATTTTTCGCTAAAAATGTGTTTTTCTATTTTCCGGACGGGAATTCATTTTTCTGAACAGCTGATTCGTTTATGTCCAACATTTGATTGATTGCTTCAATTTCATTGAATTCCAATGACGGATTTCTGTCAGTAGAAATGTTCGGTGGATTTCAATGAGGAAATTTTTTCAATGACAGAAATTTGTAATCATAGCTATAAACGACCTGTCAAAAAAATTCCAATGTTTGTTTTTAATGGGCAGGTTCAGACAACATAAGAGACTTCTAGTTTTCCAAGTGTCATGACTTTCAAATTCAGAACTTTACTTCACTATCCTCTACTTTAAGTTCATAGTAAAAAACTACCAAAATCATTATTGTCTACAAAACACTCCTCAAGCAAGCTACAAGTCCATCACGATTTGTATTTTGTATTGTACAGAAATATTACTTATTTTCTTTCCAAATTTACAAGGAGCCTTTTCACAGGAAGCAATAAATGAAGTTGTGCAGAAAATAAATAAATCATAGAGTAATAAAGTTCAACCTTCAATTGAAAACATAATCATTGTGTCATTTTGACACAAGTTCACTTGACTTGATAGTTTTGATAGTTAGGGAGATTTTTCTTAACTAACTTTCCAGTTAGCTTTCCAATAAAGTTGCCTTAATTGGAAATCAATTGTTTGACAGCTGGCCCATCAGGTACTAGAAACTTGTCTTACTTTCAAGTCCCTTATGTCGTCTGAACCCATCCAACGATGAAAACCAATGATACCTTTAACTGGCGCTAAAGTTGGCCTGGGTAATTATTAATTGTTGTACATGATTTACAAACAACGAAGAAAATGGAACTCTTTCAGTGGAAAGCTATTCATTGAAAATGATTACATCATTGAAAAATTGACCAAAAAAAGACTATCTTTTAAATCTTGAAACAAATTTTTTAAAGATGAAAACCAATGATTGATATAACGTGCCCCAAAGCGAAGCACTTACATATATAATAAAATAAATTGTCCGGCCTTATGTTTTTTGAAAACATAAAGAAAATTCTCATTTTTGATAATCCGCTTTTTTAGCATTTTCCTCGGATTGTTGTTAATCGTTGTGATATTTTTGAAATGTATCATGCAGTATTTTCTGTTTCTGCTTTGCATTTTCCACTATTTTGTGGTGACGAATTTGGTCTTTTTTACGTTTTTTATACCTGTCCTAAGAACTTTGCCTATATATGTAAGTAACTCAATAAAATGTGTACTTTTCAGCTGATATTTACATGTCGAGAAAGATGAAGAACGAGCATTACTTTGAGGAATATGACAATGTTGCTGTAATGTTTGCCACAATTCGAAATTATGACACGGAAAAAGTTGGTTTAAGAGTCTTAAATGAAATAATTTGTGACTTTGACGAAAAAGTATGTTAAAAATTAATGAAATTCTTAATTCTCTCATAATCATCCCTTTTTAATACCCAAAAAAAAAACAAAGCTCCTTCAATACCAAGGACAATTGAAAATAGAAAAAATCAAAGTAGCTGGATGGTGTTATATGGCCGCCTGTGGTTTGGATACAAATCGATGTGAATCAACAACAGTCCGAGCAAGTCATAGATCCTCTGGACTTATGCCAAATGGACGTCGAAGTTATAATACGAGTAAAAAATATCTTCATTTCAATTTACAATTTGTTTGTTAATTCTTTTGTTTGTGCAGCACTTCGTTGTTCCACAAATATGGATCCAAGTGGTTGCAATGTTTCAAATGACCCTACAACATCAGCTGCACAAATCAAAGCCAGACAAAGAAAAATAAGTAGTCGACAGTCAAATAACGTGGTTTTTGTTATGGCTCAATTCGCTTTGGATCTCATGAAAACTCTTCATAGCTTCAATGTGGAAAATCTACAATGTGAAAGTAATCAATCTGATGCTGGAATGTTACGCATAGGTATTGAACTTTGATATTCATCAAAATAGAACTGTTTGAGTTGATTTTTGTTTTGTGATAAGGTATTTCGAATGGTGAAATAATGGCTGGAGTTGTGGGTTCCTGTAAGCCTCATTATGACATTTGGGGCAATGCAGTCAATATGGCATCCAGGATGGACTCAACTGGTGTTCCAGGATGTATTCAGGTAAACTTTTTTATGAGAAAATGGTGAAGTCAGAGAAATATTGGTATTTTCTGTTAAAGGTAACCGAAGATACAGCAGAAATATTGATGTCATTTGATATACAGTGTAAATTCAGAGGAATGACATTTGTAAAAGGACGTGGAAATATACCAACCTATTTTGTTGGAATTGATGAAAATTTAAATTTTATAAAACAAAATCGGCCGCTCGTAAATAATTTAGAAATTGATTGTTAACAAAATTAAAGATAAAGTGATATGAATATAAATTTACCATCAAAGAAGCAAAACAAATGTCAACTTTTTATTTTACTTACAATCTTCGGTTCATTTCAAAATGGATTTTAAAAACTTATGTAACTAAACCTTAGAATCATCTTTCTGTTGAATTATAACAACAAAGGTTCAATATTCTTCAAAAAAAGTAAGTATACGCCTGAGTGAACCACTCTTTAATCTTTGCCGATTTTTAACCTTTTTAATAGTTTATTATTCGATTTTGTAATAATAAAAAAAATACTTAGAAAATTTCCATAAAGATATATGCGTACGTTTATTCAAGTAATTACTAAATTACATTTTTTTATATTTATTGTAAGAATTTACAATTAAAATTTGATGATGAGTTTATTTAAGTTTATTTTTATAATATTTAATAATTATATACACATAATATATGCACCACAGGACATTGTGCTTATGTCAAACGAATTTGTTTAGTTTTCTTACAACTAATTCCTAACACAAAACATTTATTACAAATTTATAATTATATGTACCAACATTATTATTTTTGAGAAACATAATACGTCTTTGTAATAGGCTACAAAAAATTGTGTGCAGTTGACATTTAATTTGAATAAAATATATAAATGTAAGTCTTTGAAAAATAATTGCAAATAATTAATACAACAAAAAAAAAACAACTCATAAAAGAAGATGACAACCATTAGGTAAGTATTTTTTATGAAATAAAGCTATCAAGATACGAGTAAATTAAATTTTATATTTTTCCAGCTTTACTCATTAACTCCGGTCAATAAAACTGCATCCTCTGGAATGGGTCGACGTTTATATTTAGGTTCTGTGCTTAGATACATAACAAGAGCTCCAAAAACAACCATTAATATTCCCATGAAATTAACCATAACTCCCGATGTAGGTAGAGCTGAGTAGGCACCACTAGAATAAAGTTAGTAATAATAAATTAATTTGAGTTATCTGGTTTTGTATGCTAATTTAATTTAAGTTCATACTTAGGCATCGAGAAAAATGCTTTCTCTGTTAAACCCGTCAGGCAACTGGCAATAGATAAAACGAATCCAAACAATCCGAAATAGATATGGAAGGGCATGAGGGCGATTTTGAAGTTTTCCTTAGCTCCAGGGTACAGATAGGCAACGAAACCACCAACATATTGACACAAGAACATAAAAATAGCAGCAGCTCCTAACCATGAATGCAGTGAGTATAAATTTGGAATGGGCGGTTCATGAAGATTGTGCGAATCGAAGGAAGCCTTGCCTCCAAGCAAAACTAAAATGAATGCTCCCATATGAATTGAAGCATGTGTGTACTTGAGGGTCTTCTTGCGGGTGTGGCGAAGACCACGGTAGATAAGAATTGCTAGAAAAAAGGTATAAAAAGTTAATTAAAACAAACATAAAAATAAGTATACAATTATATAAAATTAATATATTTTGGAAAAATTGATTTATAATTTGTCAGTTCTTAGATTGTTTATTTAATTACAATGTCGGTATAGTCTTTCAGCTGAATAACTTGTGAAAGACTTTACTTCTTGAAATCGAAGAAAGAAAAAGTCGAATAAATAAAAAAATTAAAATATTTTTAGAAATTAGGAACTTTTTCTGTTAATATTAAAGAATTGTTATGCTTGTTTTGTGCAGCAATCGCTCTATGAATCATTTTATGTCTTTAACAATTCTGTTTTTCTCCTATTTTTCAATTTCAATTTTTTCATTTCAAACCACTTTACATGATAAATAGTTTTTTAGAAAAATGTTTCTTGTTTGTCAAGTTGTAATGTTTTAAGTGCATTAAAAGCCTTTAAAACATTTATAATTCTTAGTAAATGATTTAAAATCACGAAAATAAATATAAACCAGCATAAAAGTGTTCATATATGCGTTTCGCCCCGATATAATGGTTGGGCTCATCAGAAATTCACCATTACACCTTCTCTTGACGCATATTTTCCCGAATAAATCGAAAATTCTTACGATCTGCAAAAATTAAAGCTGGGTAACAAAATGACTGACATTTATAAATACACTTAAAGGGTTTGCAATTTGCATGGTTATCATTGTAAACCTATACATTATACCATAGTTGAGTCAAAATTAATGTATAATGCGGTTTCTTGTAAGCAACTTACTAAAGCTTAGTATGCATCACTGGAAGATCATCCAATATTGGCAGATTTTTGGATAAACATTTAAACCAATTTTGTTTCAACCATGTAAACACCAAATCGTATCTGTCAAAAGTGACAGACAAAAATTGTCAGTCAATCGTCGGCAAATTTTCTATCAAAAAATCGTGAACAATCGTTTTATCTATGCACCAATTTTGTGTGTTTTCAAATAATTGGACGTTTGTTTACCAGTTTGATATTGGATGATGTTTCTTCCAAACAACATCATCCGAGTTTTTGAGCAGGAAACAGAAAACAAGAACAAAACTTTTCAGGACCTTAAAAGAATTTAAAAACTACGAAAATCGAAAGAAATAAAAAGTCACCGTTTGTCAAAATAACGAAAAAGAATTTATATAAACAAAAAAAAGTTGAAAAAGATTGTACGCATGAACAAATTTTACAATATAGTTGTTATTTCCTGCTTCAATCATGTTTCAGTATTTTGTATACTTTAAATAAAGGTTGAATATCTTTTTCGCAACACTAGTTTAAACAGCTGACTCACGTTTCATGTTTTGTTTCACAGTCAAACATCTTCACTTTGGTTTATAATTTAACCATGAATCGTCTTACAAACGAACAACGCTTGCCAATTATTGAATTTTACTATCAAAATGCGTGCTCTGTTAAGAAAGTTTATCGCGCGATTCTTCCAGCGAGCTGCGATGCTTATTTTTGGTTTAATAGGTACGTAAATAAGCAGAATTGTCAATTTTGGAGTTAATATTAGCCAGAAGCATTGCAAGAGCTACCAATGCATCCAAAAAAAGTCACAGTTTAGTGCGGTTTATGGGCTGGTGGCATTATTGGACGGTACTTATTCAAAGATGATGCGAATCGTAACGAAACTGTGAATGGTGAGCCCTACCGTAACATGATATGCAACTTGTTTTGCCCAAAATGCAAGAGTTTGATTTGCATGACATGGGGTTTGCACTAGACGGTGCCACATGCCACATAGCACGCGTAACAATGGACTTATTGAGAGCCGAGTTCGGTAAACGTTTTATTTCACGTTCGGGACCGGTTAAAGTGAGGGACTTATTGTTTGTGAGGCTATGTCAAAGCTCATGTCTATACAGACAATAAGTACCAGCCGAAATGTTGTATGCCAATATTGAACTATCGAATGGACCATTTGAGGCGCACTCAAGATTAACATTTGCATGAAATAATCTTCAAAAATTAAATTATATCAACCATACTATCGATTCAAATAAAGATTTCATGCATTTTTCTGAATTGTATATGTTTTTTTTTTTAACTTTCTTATAGCTTTTAAAAAATCGCCGTTTATATAATTTTAAATGTTTTTGACCGACCTATTGTTTTCATATCCAAAATTTCATCTGTCGAGCAAATTGTCTTTCATTGAGTCTATCAATTTTATTGTTTTCTAAAGTCTTCGTGACAGTTATTAATTGGAAGGTATTACCATAAACTTGTCTAATTTTTTGATAAAATCAACCAACCGTATAAATGGACAATTTTTACTTGATATAAAGTTGGCAATTGTCACCCTTTTGGAAGACTTTTGGCAATCCGTCCAATATTTCAAGATCTTAAAATCGTGTAATGAGAACCTAACATAAACAAGGTATTAATTTCTTTTTAAAAATTTATTTTAACACTGACAGGTATTTCACGCTCGAAATTTTGACAGTTGAACAACGTTAAGAAATACTGAACATTTATTTCGAAAGTGAGTGCCCCAATCGTGTGATTTTTTTTAAACAAGGCAACTAACTTGCCATCGATTTCAACAACTCGAAGTTTCAACACTTTCCTGAGAACAAATCTTGAAATAAAATTGGATAAAAAATCGACTTCTTTTATCTAGTTAGCTTAATTAACAAACAAAATTGTACTAACACGGTATCGGGAAACTCGCAAATTATTGTCGATAAACCAATGAATCCACATACAAAAAGTTTAATACTTAGACTTAAGGACTGAATTTTTTTTGAAACATTAAACATTAAACATTAAAATTCACAGATTGATAAATGACGAGAAATAACCACTTTGGGGCATTTTCCATTACCGCAGTTTGAATTTTCTTCTGATTTTTTTTACAGTTAGGTAGGGGAGACCCCTAATAGAACATGTTTTAAATATTAAGGCGAGGGATCACCTTTAAGTTAAAGAAACAAATATTTTCTTTTTCGGACTTAATCCTACTTTTTTTTGAGCCTAAATCAAGTTTTTTTTTTTAAATTAAGAAAACGGCGTACTAACAGCTAGGTATGTAAGAGGGGGCACGCTACCCCCTGCAAACCCCTGCTTGGGATCTCTATGGGATTTGGGGTGAGTGCGAGTTTGGGTATACGCAAAGTACTTTTTGCATTTGAGCACTAAAATCAAAGAAATTCCCAACAAAAAAAAAACAAGTATGACAACACTTAACAAAAAACATGGAAGAAATGTCAAAATCAACCAGTTTTGCGTGTTTTGTAGGTACAAAAAGTGAAATTTGAAAATTAATTTAATATAGAAATAAATGTTCCCTCACTCTAAAATTGCTATAGTTATTATTTATTTGCACATATCAAATAAAAAAAAATCGCTAGTTGAAATTCGTGCTCCGGTAATGTAAAGTTAAGCCACAACTTTTCTAAATTAAACAACACGAAACAAATTGTATGTTGGTTATTAAAAGAAACTAGCAACCATTGTTAAACAAAATCGAAGTTCTCTAACAGCGTTTTTTGCATATTTATTTCGAATTGAAAATCACATCTGGCAATCATACACATTTCACACCACTTTATAAAAGAGCAACAATTCCCTAAGGCGTGTGTGTGTATTTTTATCCAAATTGCTACTCGTACTTCGTACATTCAGTGAATTTTGAATTTTCATAATCAAAACAAACAATATTTTTATAATTCAGTATAAAATACTTGCACCACACCTTAGTTAATTGTTGCATATAATTGACGAACTTTTTACGACGTTAACAGAGAACAATAGAATGTTCTTATCTGAGATTATTTTATGTTTGTCAAGTTTCCGTATGTTTTTGGATGCATACCACAGCCTCACCCATATCGCGCGTCTGTTATCGTATCTAATTTTAGAATCACAACTATGTTTAAAAACTTACCATTTCCATATAAAAATACGAGTCCTATTGTCATTAACAATGGATGCCAATTGAATTCTATAGCTGGATTGCTTGTTCCCGCGAATCCTCCCAAATGAATGGCTATCCAGCTTGCCATTAAAACAATCAGTGTGATTCCTGAGAGTTGTGTTATTAGGTATAGAACCTTAAAGTTGCTTAGCGATACACTATCCTCAACATCGTCCATTTTGCCTAAAATGAAAATAGCATAGTTAAGTTAGGTATAGAGTCGCCAAGACGCCGCCGACACACAAAACAAAATTAGATTGTTTTTTGTTGGTTAATAAAATAAAGAAAAACGAACAACAATAATTAATTAATAAACGATGAGTCAACCTGTTTGCATTCGAGCGTTGTTTTCGACGTTCACATCGGTAGCGGCGTTTTCTCCTCGATTACGGATCTCCATGTCGTCTACAGACATGACTTGCGTTAGTTTCGGAAAGCTAGTTATTGTTGTGCTTGTCAGTGTGGCACTAAATCGCAGTTAGATTGTTAGTTTTAACTAACGGTGCATTAACTATTTCGCAATTGCACAAAAAAACAAAACTTATTAAAATATAGAAACTCGTGCGATGCACGCAAAAAAATGTAATCAATAAAAAATGAAAGTCCGAAAAAAACCAAAACACAAAAGACTACAATTACGGGCAGTCACTAGTCAGGCAGCAGCGCAGCGTACACAAGGAAAGTTCAATGGAATTGAATTTTATTTTTGTAGAGAAAATTCGGTCGTGAGTGTGCTTCGCTTCGAAGACTTGACGATATACTAAAAAAACAGAATATATCTGAATTTTCTCTAACCTAACCAAGAAGCAACCTACCATTCTGAGAGTGCTAGGCTAGGCAGAAGGCAAAGCCACCACAAGGCAGATGTTATTGTGCTCTCTTCTCTACTCTAACATACCCCAATTTCGATGTAGCTACTGCTCATGTATTTTAGGTTAGGTTAGGATTTGGGTAGGTTAGGTAGATATCTCGAATCTCGCTTTGTTCGAAGGATGATGCAGGGCAGGCAGACACAATAATTATAGCCCAAGTGACGCCGGCCGCCACCGCCAGGCTTTGTTGAGAATCAATAACTATTTATTACAGTAGAGGACTAATATTTAAACAACAAGACTGGTTCTCTGTTAAGTATTTGAATGGATTTTCCTATTTGATATTTTTACCTAAAGTTTACACGTTTTGATTTTGGACCAAATAAAGATGGACAACTTTGTATCAAACTAAAAATTGTTTGATGAAAGTGTCGTCATTTGAGGTTATGTAAATTCCTTACCTTATAGAAATGGTTTAATGCTTGGTGCGATTTAGAACTAACAACAACAACAAACGATCTGCCGCCCGAAACAGATTTTAATTTTTTTCTTTAATATGTCTCAGTTATCGATTTTATTTAAATTACTTTATTTGGCTTTTCAAAATATATTCTTTTAATTTGTTAAAATAATTATAAAATAGATATATTTAAGAAATTCTGGGTTTGTGTCTTAATAACTAATTTGGACTATATCGATTAGACTAAGATTTGTATACCTACATTACAAATTAAAAATAGTCTGTATAATACCAAAACTGTTATTGATTTGTTGAAAGTAATTGATTTTCGAAAGACATTAACTAAAAATTAAAAACAATATTTTGTATATGGTTATAAAGGGTGATTTTTTTGAGGTTAGGATTTTCATGCATTAGTATTTGACAGATCACGCTTGATTTCAGACATGGTGTCAAAGAGAAAGATGCTCAGTATGCTTTGACATTTCATCATGAATAGACTTACTAACGAGGAACGCTTGCAAATCATTGAATTTTATTACCACAATCAGTGTTCGGTTCGATTCGCGCTTTACGTCCGATTTATGGTCTACATAATCGACCAAGTGAGCAAACAATTAATGCGATTGTGACCAAGTTTCGCACTCAGTTTACTTTATTGGACATTAAACCACCCACACGAATGCGTACAGTGCGTACAGAAGAGAATATTGCGTCTGTTTCTGAGAGTGTTGCTGAAGACCGTGAAATGTCGATTCGTCGCCGTTCGCAGCAATTGGGTTTGTGTTATTCGACCACATGGAAGATTTTACGCAAAGATCTTGGTGTAAAACCGTATAAAATACAGCTCGTGCAAGAACTGAAGCCGAACGATCTGCCACAACGTCGAATTTTCAGTGAATGGGCCCTAGAAAAGTTGGCAGAAAATCCGCTTTTTTATCGACAAATTTTGTTCAGCGATGAGGCTCATTTCTGGTTGAATGGCTACGTAAATAAGCAAAATTGCCGCATTTGGAGTGAAGAGCAACCAGAAGCCGTTCAAGAACTGCCCATACATCCCGAAAAATGCACTGTTTGGTGTGGTTTGTACGCTGGTGGAACCATTGGACCGTATTTTTTCAAAGATGCTGTTGGACGCAACGTTACGGTGAATGGTGATCGCTATCGTTCAATGCTAACAAACTTTTTGTTACCAAAAATGGAAGAACTGAACTTGGTTGACATGTGGTTTCAACAAGATGACGCTACATGCCACACAGCTGGCGATTCTATGGCCATTTTGAGGGAAAACTTCGGAGAACAATTCATCTCAAGGAATGGACCGGTAAGTTGGCCACCAAGATCATGCGATTTGACGCCTTTAGACTATTTTTTGTGGGGCTACGTCAAGTCTAAAGTCTACACAAATAAGCCAGCAGCTATTCCAGCTTTGGAAGACAACATTTCCGAAGAAATTCGGGCTATTCCGGCCGAAATGCTCGAAAAAGTTACCCTAAATAGGACTTTCCGAATGGACCACCTAAGACGCAGCCGCGGTCAACATTTAAATGAAATTATCTTCAAAAAGTAAATTTCATGGACCAATCTAACGTTTTAAATAAAGAATCGATGAGATTTTGCAAATTTTATGCGTTTTTTTTTAAGTTCTCAAGCTCTTAAAAAATCACCGTTTATATGGTAAAATAAGTTTGATCTGTTTCCGTTCCCTTGATAATTGAGTGGAAAATAAATTTTTGTCAATTTTTAGTTGCATTTTTTGACGAAAATTATAATATATGGACTACGATATTTTGTATAGAACATTATAATTTCAAAGTCAAAACCTTCAATTGTTTCTGATATATTCGTGGAAAAATTCAATTTTTTACAAATTTTGTGAAGTATACATTTTGTAGATTTTAATCATTTAGAAAAAAGTGTGAACTGAACTTAAATGAACAATTCACAAAATTTTAAAAAATATGATTTTTATAAGATTAAATTAGTTTTAGACTAAAATATTCAATTGTTGCCAAGATTTTGCAGCCAAAAATTAATGTTTACCAATTTTAAGTAGTATATTTTTTGTAAAAAAAATAAAGTAGATTTTTCGAAAAATGTTACCAACTTTCAAAAACGTTATTCTTCGATGCATTGACAAATTTTAGTTTTATGAATTTATAAACCATATAATGTTAGGTTTAATTGAAGTCGCTAGCATAATTGATTTGCCAAGATTTTGTAGCCAAAAATTAATGTTTACCAATTTTAAGTAGTATATTTTTTGTAAAAAAAAGTAAAGTAGATTTTTCGAAAAATGTTCGCAACTTTCAAAAACGTTATTCTTCGCTGCATTGACAAATTTTAGTTTTATGAATTTATAAAACATATAATGTTAGGTTTAATTGAAGTCGCCAACATAATTGATTTAAAAGATATTTGAGGTCAACCAAATTGATCACTTTTTTAAGATTTCCATAGCAAGTTTTTTTTAATCGCTCCGATTCGTCAAATTGAAAATTTTGACATTCTTCGACGTTTCAAGGTCCCTAAAATCTTAATAAAAGATTATATACGTGATACCAAAAAGATACAATTTTGATACAAAATTCATCTAACGGTTTTTTTCATAAATCAAAAAACTGAACAAAAATAATTGTCGCCTCGAATAATTTACGAACAAAAAATGATTGTATCTCCAAAATAATTTTATGCAACGAAAAATAACTTTTTTGACATCAGGTAAAATTTAAAAAAAAAATCGAATTGACAGTTTTTTGCAAAAAATAAAAAGTAAAAAAAAACAATACTAAAAGTTGTTGAAAATTGATTTTCGAATCAAATATCATTTTAAAAATTATTGATATTGGTTTCAAACTAATTTCATCTGATAAACAAATATTGTTTTTGACATTCAGTAAATTTTTTCATAAAATATATATTTTCGATTTTTGATATTTCGTAAATTAATGAAGTTATTGACTTCAAAATCTAATCTTTATTTGTTTATAAAGGGAATAAAAACTTTTAAGAAATGATAGTAAAATTGGTAAAAATATGGTTTCGAAAAAAAAATAGATTTTGAAATGAAAGCAATTTTTGTAAAAATGGTTTCTGCTTCTCTACAGGTTATCTGCAGGTTCTTGAGATATGGCCGACAAAAAAAGTTACCCCGAAGCAAAGTATGGGCGAACTAACGTACGGAGCAATTACAATATTTTTATATGGAAAATTAAATATAGTATTTTGTATGAAGAAACGATGTCTTATATTAGTATGAAGAATAAAATACTTCTGAAAAAACCTTATATTTAATATTTCGTTAAAG
The DNA here is from genome assembly GCF_945859685.1 of Eupeodes corollae. NCBI lineage: Eukaryota > Metazoa > Arthropoda > Insecta > Diptera > Syrphidae > Eupeodes > Eupeodes corollae. Next base: position 109,452,596 of record NC_079148.1, read on the forward strand.
AAAATTGAAATATAAATTTATGACTTTGTGAATTTATGACAAATATTTTGACTAAAAGGATGTTTTTTTTGAGAGATAGGGAAAAAAGAAAATGGGTTGCTTATGGGAGTTGGTAAAATATTTTACTAAGCATGGCAACCATACCTACTACAAAGACATGAAGTGTTTAGTTACAATGTTTCGATATACGGGCGGCAGGTATTTTATTTTTAGTAGTTTTTTTTTAAGTTTTTATATTTTTTAGATATAATTATTTTATTGTTTATTTCCAAGATGTTGGCGTCGTAATTTAAATGGAGCCAATTTAATCATAAAGAAAATTACAGGATGAAGGTTATACAGATATAAAAACCTCCATCTCTTCTATACGTCAAGGCATGGCTCCAAGATCTTATTCAACAAAAATAAAAGTGATAGCTATGTGCAACCAATCTGCAACACCATTTTTTAATTGTATCATTCATATTTATTGTCTTAAGTCTTAAGACCTTCATTCTCTTAACGCTTCAATTAATAAGTACATATTATATGAGTTTCTATTAAAAGACGCTTGTCTACTTTTTATATTGTTTTACTTTCAATTTTGTGTTTTATTTGAAAGTACTTAAATAATGTGACACAATTAAGCGGTCTTGCAAGGATAATTTCTTTATTAACTTTAAAAGTTGTTAATATACCACAGAAACACCCACGTCAGTACAATTGGTTGAGATGTCGTGAAAATATTTAAAATTAAATATATTTTAAAAATAGTATACATATAAACTAGAATGTAATTCTTAATTTTTTGTAATAATAAAATGTATTAAATTTTGAAAACTTATAAGAACAGACGGCAGTTATCAAACGTTCTTAAGTTAACAAATTTTAAAAGCCATACAATTATTGAACAGGGATTTTTATTCCAAAAGTCATTACTCAATATTGTTTATTCTGAGCACAAGAAACATTAATAGATTAAAAACACCCGATGGTCGAGACCACTCATTAAATTTATAATAATGTTAAAAATATTGAATTTTTAAATTTGGGGGTTAAGATTATTTATTATATTCACACCATCTTCGAGATATTTCTTTGACCTTTCTTTTTAATGATCATGAGAGTATATTTTAAAAGTCCAGTAAGTTGTTAATAAAAGGATTCGCCATTAGTTTATTTCACACGTTTGGCCCAAACAAATCTGTGACTAAATTGTGAAATTCTAACAAAAAATAATCACTCATTGCTCATTTAAAAAAAAAAAAAAAACGTTTATATTCAAAGATTAAAATAAAATACAAATAAAAAAACTAATTTAAAAATAGAACAAAACTAAAATATTTTGGTTTTATTTCTTGATAACCTTTCCATGCATGAGAAATAATTGCTACAAAACTATCACATAAATTAACTTTATAATTTTATGGGCAATTTTTGGTTTAATAAAGTTCTAGGAGTCACAATTTCGTCTGACACTACTTTTCACACATCTTTAAACAGTGGGGTGTAGATAAAAAATGCTCATTAAAATGTATTTTGATTGATCTCATTTTTCAGCTTGAAAATATTGGAATTTGAAGAAAACTACATACATACAAAGGTGTATTTTTTTGGCAAATTTAATTAAACTAAAATAACAAAAAAAAATGTCCAACGATACTTAAAGCATGTAATCTTAAAGTTTCAAGATTTGTCACATTTGGTTAGTTAAAGTGATTACAGCAACATTGAATAAATACATTTTTGATAATAACAGCTCTTTGGAATTAAAAAGTTTCATTAAGAAAATATGTTTTTTTTTTTTTAATTAAATATCTGTATGAACTTGATATTGGGGTTCAAAAGCTTAAGTTACTGAAGCATTGTTGTCTCATTATCATAACAATTTCATCATTTAGTGAAATTATAAACAAATTTCATAAAAAATACAAATGAAAATTTTGTTCATGATTTTTGAGCTGTTGTTGCAGAGGACCACACATAAATTCGAGAAGGAAAGCACTTAGTTTTGATAGGCTATCTTAGAAAAAAAATGTTTGTAATACGTTTGCCTTTTTAAAAAACGTATACCAAGTGTACTTTAAGGCAGATACAGTGACACAAATTATGCTTGGAATGCGTGAGTTACTGTTCCTATCGTCAAACAAAAATATGGCCCGGAAGGTTCTTTTTGGCTTATTTTATGGTAAACGACAATTTGAAAAATTTTGTTCAATGCTATTGAGATGGTATAGACAAGAACAACCAAAGTCTTGATAGAATGCGCAACTTTTTGAAAGACAATACGAGAGGGCACGTGATAGTAAAACAATTTTTTTTTAAATTAAATTGGGAACTATTTACAGAAGCTTAAAAAAATCTTTTAAACGAAATCAATAAAAGTACAGCCACAGACAAAACAAATAATTAAAATTTTATTATTTCTTGAATTGTAACGAAGATAAATGAATTTAAATGATCAAAAAAAGACAATGTATTTTAAGAAATTAAATTTTAGAAATGAAATGTTGCACAAAGCGAACAAAATAAACGTTGACCACTTTGAAGAATGTTGATAATTTATTATAATAATTAAATAATTTATAGCAGAGGCATAAAGGTTAATACTATAGCTTTCGTACTGTCTATCTCAAGTGTATTGACTCACACAATTATCGGGATTAATTTATTGTTCTAGAGCTTAAATACAATATTTTTTTTTTAGTACGAAAGTGTTTGGGCTTTTGAGTTTCCTTGTACCAGGAGACTTGTGAGTAAAACTTACAGTGTTGGCTAAAACATTAGCTACGAAAGCTACCTCCATATTTATGTCATTCAAAAATAATAACTCAAACAAATCACGTCAACTTTTTTCCAAAATTTAATACATTAGGTTTGTACTTCTAAATAGACCACAACAAAAATAGTTTTCAGAATGGTTAATTAAATATTGCATATGTACATAAGTAGGACAGTTAACACATTAATTTGTTGGTCAAAACAAAGACAACTTTTTATTAACATCTCTTATTTTATTATCCATTGCTCATATTAAAAGTATTTGCAAAAGAGTTCAGTTGAAGCTATATATTAGGTTGTATTCATTTCATGGGCAAGCTAATAAGTGTTCTTAGCTTACTTTTGTAAAATGGCCGGAAAAAATGCTCTATAGAAATAAAAGAAGAGGAATGAGCCAAATTAAAATATCGGAAAAATATTTCATTAAAAATTCATCGAGACAAAATAGAAACCCAACTCGACCAACTCGCGCAAGAACAATTCGGAGACGAGCTGTTGAAGGTAGACTAAAATCTTTTACAAGCTGTAAACAAATTATTTTATTTCAACCAAAAACAGGATAGCGAGTTAAAAATTTGCTTATCACCACATTAACTGGACCTAGAGAAAACGTATTAACATACTCTTTTTTTAGACAAGTCCAAATTCAATTTAAGGGTTCCGATGTTTTCCGTCGAGTTCGCAAACCAGCCAATAGGCACTAAATCCACGTAAGTCACCACGGAGGTAACGTAATGGTGTGGGAATGTGTTTCAGGGCATGGACTGGAAGCTATTCACTAAACAGATGGTACAATGGATTATGCACCTTGACATTTTGCAAAACTTAATCCTGCCACACGCTGAGGATCAGTAGCTTCTGAAATGGATTTTTCACAAGGGCAACGACCTAAAGCACACGCCCAAAGCGGTTAAAACGTGATTGCATAAAAAACAAAATTGACGTATAACAATGGCTTGCACAGTCTCCAGATCTCAAATCTATAGAAAATCTTTAGGAAATTGTAGATCGACAATTTGTAAGGATTAATAGCAAAACTAAAAACGATCTGTTAAGTCAAATTAAATTAACTTGGGAAAGTATCTTAAACAGCAAAATAAGCAATTTAATTGCTTAGAGCTTTGCCTTATGGTTTTTTTTTACCGTTAGTAGAATTTTGATTTTTTGAATTTTTTGTAGTACCCGTGGCATGATGGTTAGTGCGTTGGACTGTCATGCGAGAGGTCTTGGGTTCGATCCCTGCCTATGATACCTAAAGTTTTTTCACGGGTACTTCCTCTTGCGAGGAATTGACAATTTCTCCAAGAGTAATTCTTGTCATGAAACGTGCTTTCTCAAATTTGCCGTTCGGATTCGGCTTAAAACTGTAGGTCCCTTCCATCCCTGACAACAGTACTCGCACACAGGAATGGTTGAGAGTTGTCAGTCACTAGGACCTAGTTCTCAAACGTACTGTTGCGCCACCCAATTAATTTATTTTTTTATTTAATAGGTTTTTGCCAGGATTGTCAAAAAATTGCTCGTACATCAATCAAATGTTCGTACACTGTTCTATTCTATAACAAAATGGAAATAACGGTTCTTCTTGCAATGTACATTGTGTACTGTAATGATATTAAGAGATCTAGGCTCAGTATACCGTGTTGGATTGATCTTTTCAATTGTTTTTTTTTCTTATTTTGCGAAGTTTATTTTTAAATTGGAGGCTTCTCATAAAAAAGTACCTCTTGAAGTAAGAAAACTGATTTTTAAACTAAGAAACGACGGAAAAAGTTATGCTGAGATATCGTCAACTATTGGTAAACCACGGTCTACAGCTCAATATGTATGAAATTAAAAAAAAGAGGCTGGGATGCGACCCACACTGATAACTTCCCATCCCGTCTGTCGATTTGTCTTGCTTAAAAGTTTGTCTATATGTACTCGTATCAATTTTAACAAATTTGCGTACTATTTTTTGTAGATTTTATTTTTTTTGAAAAAACGGACTGTTGGATTTTTATATAAAAATTACTGAATATTGAAAACAATATTTTCTGTGAAATAAAATAAGTTTGAAGCCAATATTTTTAATTTTTGAAAAGCTATTTGAGCCGAAAGTAAATTTTTACCAAGTTTCAGTATTGTTTTTTTTTAGAGTTTTATTTTTTGTAAAAAAAATTGTCAATTCGATTTTTCTCAAAATGTGTCTTAATGTTGAAAACAATATATCTTATAAGAAAAAATTAGCTAGAAGCTATTATCTCAAAGTTTTTAAAAGATATTTGACTCGAAAATCATTTTTTACCAACTTTTGTTAATTTTTTTTTCGGTTTTTAATTTTTTTGTAAAAAACTGATAATTCGATTTTTTTTTAAATTTAACTAAATGTTGGAAACAAGATTTTTTGAAAGATAAAAGTAAATTAAAGCCAATATTACAAAGTTTTGAAAAGATATTTGAGTCGAAAATAAATTTTTACCAACTTTTATAAATTTTTTTTAGGTTTTTATTTTATATAAAAAAACTATCAATTCGATTTTTCTCAACATTTTTCAAAATGTTGAAAACAATATTTCTTATAAGATAAAATAAGCTTGAAGCCTAAACTTCAAGTTTTTGAAAAGAAATTTGAATCGATATTCAATTTTTACGAACTTTTAGTAATGATTTTTTTTAGATTTTTATATTTTATAAAAAAAACTGTCAATTCGATTTTTCTCAAAATTTTATCAGATGTCAAAAACATTATTCTTCGTTTCAGTCGTAAAATTTTGGAGGTGACAATTTTTTTTTCAGTTTTATTGATTTATAAAAAAACCGTTATATTGATTTTTTTCAAAAATATCCCTGTTGGGTATCACGTTACAATATATTATATACATTTTTTCAAGTCTCTAGCGTTTTTGGTTCGTAAGATATTTAGGGTTAACGAAAATTTTCACATTTTTTTCTAAACTGCTATGGTAAAAAAACCACCCACGCAATTTTCTTGAGAGCCCTTTCTGCATCTTTCTGCCTTATTATCTGTATAACAAAATTTATTTGAAGTTGATATCTCTTCTGGTTCTTTCAAACTCTTTTATTTTGACTCTAGGGATCTTGAAATGTCGAGAAATGTGAAAACAATTTTGCGCAACGGAGAATAATGTTTTTACATCTGATAAAATTTTAAAAAATCTAAGTGACAGTTTTTTTAAAAAAAATAAAAATCTTAAAAAAAACATTACTCAAAGTTGGTAAAAATTGAATATCGATTCAAATATCTTTTCAAAAACTTACATATTTTATCTTATAAAAAATATTGTTTTCAACATTCTGACATATTTTGAGAAAAATCGAATTGACAGTTTTTGTACAAAAAATTAAAAACCTACAAAAATTTAACAAAAGTTGGTAAAAATTGATTTTCAACTCAAATATCTTTTCAAAAATGTGAAATATTGACTCTACTCTTATCTTTAAAAAAATATTGTTGTTAACATTCAGTAAAATTTTGAAAAAAATCGAATTGACAGTTTTTTTACAAAAAATAAAACTCTAGAAAAAAACAATACTAAAACTTGGTAAAAATTTACTCAAATAGCTTTTCAAAAATTAAAAATATTGCCTTCAAACTTATTTTATTTCACAGAAAATATTGTTTTCGATATTCAGTAATTTTTATATAAAAATCCAACAGTTAGTTTTTTCATAAAAAATAAAATCTACAAAAAATAGTACGCAATTTTGGTAAAAATTGATACGAGTACATAAAGACAAACTTTTAAGCAAGACAAGTCGACAGACGGGATGGGAAGTTATCAGTGTGGGTCGCATCCCAGTCTCTTTTTTTGTTTTGTTTTTAATCCTCATATAATAAACAATATAATACTTTAAATACCTTAGCTATTATTTTGAAGAATCACCTGTACGAACAATTTTTTGATATAGTGTAGGTATATTTAATACACTATTACATAAACCATTTTATTTCTTTTTTTCATTAGAAAATGTAAATAATTATTTAAATTTTAAAATCAACAATTTAAAATAATTTAACCCTTAACTTGTTTTTCTTTATTATTTAATAATAAAAGTTGCTTTTGTTTTGGCCAACTCAAAATTAAGATATTCCAATGGAATGAACTACTTTGCTGACCAAACGAACGCACCTTTTTTACAAATACAATAATAAATGTATTTAAAAATCCTCCGACATGGAAACGTATACCAAGCCCAGCTAGTTGTCTCAAGTTAAGTATTTGCAAAGTTGGTATAAGTATTTTAAAAAGAATTGCAAAAGTACAGCGTGTTTAAAAAAGCTCTTTGTATTTCAAGATACAAAAAATAAATATATCCAAGATTGGCAACACTTAATATATTTGATAAATTAAGTAAATAATTTGCATTTCAATCAACTTTCAGACCCTACTTCTTCGCAAAACTCCAACAAAAAGTTAATTTTTACGACTAAAAAACAAAATGTTTTCTATTTTTAAAAAAGATAAGACCATCTGTTTTCCAGACAGTAATGACAATACAATAATGACAGTACAATATTTAAAAAAAAATAACATGTGTAAAGTGCCTTTTCATTATTTCCCTTCCATTGTAAGAACAATGCATGATGGTGAATGGTTGTTATTAATCAGTCTTGTTTTACAGTTAAATTTACTATCAAGACCTGTTGCTTTGTTGGTATCATTTTTTGCATGATGACAATGGTATTCACCACTTAAATATTTAAGATAAAAATAATATTTCTCTTTCGATTTAAGACGTCAAATATGTGTATGCGAAAGTATGTGGTTTATATTTTATTGATCCTTCAAGAATCGTGCAAAGATATGTACCTAGGATGTTCACATTTCATCACATTTTATTTAAAAAACTTCGAGATGGATCTGTGTGACAGACATTTTAATTGTTTAAACTCTATTATTGGGAAACACGCTTAAGATTTTAAAGTAAAAGTAATAACAATAGTTCTGAAGTTCAAGGGCATAGGTTTAGTTTTTCGCTTTAAAATGCACATATTTTTGCAATTTTTCAACACAATTCAATAAACGCCTATGACGAATTTGCCGAATCTGCGCGATAGCTTACCTTATAAATGTTTGCTTTTTTTCTCAAGAACTTTTTATAACATATGTTTGTTAATATTATTATAAATTAATTTCACTTTTCACTTTGATTAACTCACTGTAAATAAAAGTAAACTAAATATTCTTAGTGTGAGTACCAAAGACCAAACCAATCTGCTTCTGACAAAACCGAAAACAATACCGCGAGCGAGACGAGAAGCAACAACTTGTCATGGATTTTTTGTTGTTGTACTGTGATAATCGAAACCAAAAAATAAAAAAAAACTGAGAAAAAAGAACACGAAAGTTTGTATACGTGTGTGAAAATGGAAAAAAGAGAGTACCCTTTCGGTTTATTATTTAATTGGCGTTGCCGTTATGTCACTATTTATGGGTATTTAGCACGAGCTAGAGAACATCTTCTGAAGTTAATCTTTCACTCTGAACTTAGTTGCAGTTTTCAACATAATTTACATTACACATTTTTTAATCAAAACCTAAAGAGTCGTTTCTGTTATAAGTAACACTAGTAGGCAAGGTTTACTTCCTGACAATAAAATTTAACTTTTTCTATGGGTTTTGATGGCTTTAATTCAAATCCGACTTCAAAATTAATGTATCACATCACGTTTTTTGGATATTGCCTTTTTAAATTAAGAAAAAACACTTATAAAAGGCTGGGGAAGTTGTGCCATGTCGCATATTAATAAACTTCAAATATCTCAAAACAAAACTTTGAAAATGGCTTCAAGATTGCACGAAAATAGTGGTGTATTAAAAATGTCTGAGAAAATTAAAAAAATCAAAACAAAATTCTTCCATAATTGTAAAGATTTTGAAAATGTGCTTATTAAGAACTTGCAAATATAAACTGTTAAAAACTCAAACAAATCTCTGTGATATCAATGTCACTTTTAAGTTTAAGTTATTGTTGTATTTCTTTTATTCATTTATTTATTTATTTATATATTTATTTGTTAAATGATTAATTAATTTATTTACTTATTTATTTATTTACTTATTTATTTATCTATTTATTTATCTAATTATTTATTTTTTATTTGTTTATTTATTTATTTATTTATTTGTTTCTTTATTTGTTTATTTAATTATTCATTTATTTATTTATTTATTTATTTATTTATATATTTATTTATTTATTTATTCGTTTGAATAATTATTTATTTGTCTTGTTATTATTCATTTGATTGTTAATTTATTGATGTATTTATTCAAGCATTTGTATCTTTTTATCTATGGATGAAATAACAAGCAATTTCATTATCATCTGGTAATTCCATTAGTTTAAGCCCATTTTATCTATCCAACAGATTTCTAAAATAAAGAAATTCTTAGCTTAAGATTCAAATGTCAAATGAAGGTTTTTTCTCCGTAGTTCTTCTTCAATAGTTTTTCATTCTAGATCTCTTTTGTCATACCGAAATATATATTTTCCTCAGTTGTAAGATATAAACTAAATATCATATCTTTGTGCAAGCTGTGTGTATTCACTTTAATTCATGTAAAATTGTAATGCTTTATTCTACGCAAATAAATATCTATCTGTCTATATATCTAAAGCTTTTTGTGGATATCTTAATTTATGGAGTAGCTTTTTTTTTAATAAAATCTGTGATGGTTTTCCAAATCTACAATCCTTTTCTTGAATATTCAGTTGAAACATTTGTTGTTATTGAAAAATCTTCCGAAATGATAGGTTTCACCTGTTTTATAAAAATCTGAAAGAAACGTTAAACCATTTATGCTAAAAAGGTTTTCAATATGAAAAGGTTAAACGGTTTGAAAGTCAATTTTCTTCTTGTAACGAATCTATTGTCTAAACAATTTTACCATTTCATAAAGTTTTAAAAATATATTCGAAAAAGCGTGTTGAAAAGGTTATTTTTAAAATTTCAGCAAATAGTTAAATTTAAAGTTTCGATCCAAAATAAGCACTAAAAACTAAGCCCGAAACGTATTTTTTAAAACTATAAAAGTATCATATTCAAGGTTTTATTAAAGCTTTATATTATGTCAAAGGAAGACTCGTAACAAATGAGAAATTGTAGAAATTAAGTAAGAGACTAACATGATTTAAATTGCATCAAGAAGAAAAAAATGTCCTTTGCAAACTCATTATACAATTTGTAGTAAAGAGATATTCTGAGTTTTAACTTAACCTTAAAAACAACGTTTTTAGTTCGTTTTAGCATTTTTAAACGAGCATATTTTCAAAACCTGATATGTGACAGAATTCAATGATGAGATTTTAATTTTGGATATCTTAATCATTTAAAAAATTATTGTTTAGTTTGTGGCACAAACAAAACATAATTATGCCAACCAGTGTAATGTTGCACCTTTTTTTTCAAAGTTAAAGGTAGATTTCATTTGAGATTGGTCTCCTTTACCAAGAAAAGAAGATTTAAATACAGCTGTTTTTGAATAAAGTTAAAATTCGACTTTATATTTTAAAAATAAAATGATTCACTGCAGTCTCAAAAGTTTAATGTACACTAATATTATAAAGAGGAAAAATTTGTATTTTTGTATGTAACAAATAAACTAAAAAGTACTGGAACGATTTAAATAAATCTTTTTTCATTAGAAAGCTACATTATCACTGTGTAAATATGAAAATCTTTAGAAATTCCTTATAAAACCAACCGAAGGTGTACAAAAATTAGCCATAAAATGTCTTTCATCGCATACACTGCGAAGAGTATTAATGATTGAACAACAAAATTTGTTCTTATTTAATGATTCATGGTCATTTTAATTAGCATGCTTATAACTTAAATATCTGCAACTATTTATGTTTACCATGATCCGCTTGTTTGTTATAAAGAGCATTTCATCTTTGAACTGACGTCAAATAAAATATATCCATACAATTTATAGCTCAATGCTCTATGTATTGTACAAGTAAAATCAATTTCAAACCACAAATTTGAAAACAGCTTTTTTCAAATCTTTCAATTACAATAAACGGCAACGCTTACATCATTATCTTATTGTTATTGTTGTTATTATAGTATGTAAATAAAGATAAGAAGAAAAAAAAAAGCATTTTTTAATAACATATTTTCCACTGCATGACTTTATTCTGTCAACAAATGAACCGTAAGAACATTATCGCTTGGTTAGCATTTAAGACGTATTGAATGACAGTCGCGTGCCGTTAAGGGCGTCAATAGGCGATAAATGATTGAAATCGATATGTTGCCAATAAGCCGGTATTATTGTGTATGCAAAATAAAGCGGTGTCAGTCAACTTGTGTCTTAAAAACAAATCATGTGGAAAACTTTTGTGGTTGAAACTTGAGCTTTTAGCAGGTTTAGTTTTAAGAGAGAATACCTATACTCATTAGTATAATTTAGGTTATTTAAAGATGTTTAAGAGAATTTTGTAGAACTGCACAACGATGAGAAAAAATGTCTCTAATTTATAGAATGCCGGTTAATTTTGTTCTATTAAATATAAAGTACTTTAGAATAAATACTTTTTAATTATATAAGAAAACAAGAATTGCACTATTTTTCGTCTAATGTTAATAATTATTTAAATTTAATGCGAACATTTTGTTGTTGACAACGCATTCGTTTTTTTTTTTTAATTTCGGTCAGTGGTTGTGCTCAGTTTGAAAATCGCTTTACATCCGTTTGACTTCCCGGTTTTCTCTTTTTTGACATACTCGTATGTATGTAAATTATTTGACAGATGAAAGTATCATGCATTGCGTTGCCATATCTGTATATAGTTTATTTGTGTTATATTAAGGTATTCTAGCATTTTTGCTAAAATGTGGTTTGTAAGACAAAATCTTTCAGTGGTTTCTAAAAATCTTGTTTTTTTGATCATATTGTTTTTAGACTTTTAACTGCTTTTAATAAGTAATCTTAAAATTAAATCCTGAATCTTGAATATGTGGCAAAGTATTTCTAGGTTCCAAATCTGCCAAACTATTTCGTAGTTGAGTAATTTTTAAGACTTAGTCCTACTTTGTACGAATTTATTATATACAGATATGGACATTAAAATACAAACACCAAACAGAGTTTTAAAAATTCAATTTTTTATTGACTTAAAAAGATTTTTTTTTTGGTTCAAGTTCGGTCTTCATTTTCTTTTTTTTTCTTTCAAACTAAAATTACCTATTATTTAAAGTAAAATTATAACTTTAAATGTTTTAACTTCATAAATGTAAAAAAGGAACAAATTTCATGGGCATTAAAATAGATACAAAGATTAAAAAAAAAATTAAATGCAAAGATATTCTGGGTTTAAAAATTATTTAGCTTTAACTACAGTGTGACATCTGTTGGACATTGAGTCAAATAATCGCCGGCATCTGTCAATTGAAATATTGTACCGTTCTTGTTGTTATTGTTGTCCACAGTTCGGTTTAATTTGTTGTTTAATGTTTCATAGCCGCGCAATTTTATATCTCTTCCAAATTGTTCTATAGGATTTAACTCAGGCAATTAGGATGGCCACTTTAATACCCTGATTTTTTTGTAGTTAAAATACTTTTGAGAAAATTTCGATGTGTTCTAAGGTCCTGGTCAAAAATACTCCATTACCAAGATCGGAATCTCAGACTGACATTTCGGTTTGCCTACAAGCAACTGCACACTAAATGCGAGAAAGTGTGCGTGAAATGATACAAAAACAAAAAATATTCTCACATTTAGTGTTTCGGCCCATCAAAATGCCCCATTTTAGTCCTCAGGCACATCTAAATGCTTCATTTTGGCCTTCGTTCAAAAACTGATAATGCTACGAGAAGCATACTTGTGAAGTTCAATTTCCAACATTAGCTAGTTCAGATTCCTCAATTAGATTAGTATTGTCATTTTTAAGCAGTTCGGTAATTGCAAGACTAAAGTTTAGTTTTGTTTGTTGCAGAAATATTCCTGAAAATTTCTTTTTGAGGGACTATGTTAGAGTTAGAATTTTGTTTGTGGTTAAATTTTGGAATAAATATTTTGTTTTCATTATTAGCAGCATTTTTACTAAACATCCTTTCAAACAATAATAAGTAAACTTGAACTTTGGTAACTAAACACTTTTAAGGAATGAATGAAAATTGTATTTTGCGTTGAACTGTAGGAATTCACTAAAAGAAAGTTCTGTAAGTCAACAATAAACATAAATGTCGATTTCATGATCTATTGAATTAGTTGTGCATGAATTCAGAACGATTTTTTGACGTTTTTATTTTGTGCTAAACATCAAAATTTGCATTTTATTTGCTCTGCATTTATTCAACAAGTTCGCCATAATCGTTTTGATTATTTATTTTTTAAATTCAACCAAAAAAAGGTTACTTGCAAAAAAAAATTTCAATAAATTGCGGTCGCACAATACAATAATCCGAAGTTAATTATGAATTTTAATGAATTTCGTAGTGATTGCTGTAAATGTGTGAATAAATTATATTAAACTGATGTTGAACATGCTTTTTTCAAGACAAAAATGTACATACATTGGTTCGCTATCAACAAAATGGCTGCAAAACTAAAGTTAAAAACTGACTTTTTCATCGAAAAAAGTAAAAAGAAAAATCTGAAAAAAAGTATTAACCTACCTCCCCATTTCGTTTTTGCTTTGCTTCGTCCCCATAAGGCTGCATCGTATCCTTCCTGATATTCACGCTCATATTTTGGTCCATTTTACCCTCAAATCAAATATATTGGTCCAACGCCACAACATGAAAATTAACCTCAAAGTATGATGCTGCTGCCACCATTTTTGACCGTTTTCTGGATGTATTTGGGATTCAGTTCTATCAAATTAAGCCTTCTAACTATTTGGGCGCCATCACTTCCGAACAAAATGTATCTTTGTTTCGTCCATCCACAAAACATTCCTCCACTTTTTAGCTCCTTCTGGCCCACTCTAATCAAAACGATCTTGGGCGAATTTAAACCGCGTTGTTATATTTTGTTTTCCTTAGAAAGGGCACCAATCTTGTAATCTTTCTGAGCAAGTTAGCTTCAACAAGTCTTCTACGAACAGTTCTGGAAGTCATTGGAAGCTTTAGTTTGTTTTGTATTTCCTTTGAAGACTTGTAGGGATCTTATTTTGATGAGCAAATTATCTTTCAGTCTTCTCTTGGGGTTGTTTTGTTTCGTTTTTCACTCTGTTTTTTGGTTCTCAGCGGTCAAATAGCTTTTGCAATTAACTTGAGAGATCTGCTCATTATTCCGGCTATTTCCCTCAAAGGTTTTCCCTCACTTCGTAGAACTAAAACGACAGCTTTCTCTTCTAGGGAACGATGCTTTCATTAGAAATAATTGTAATATTATTAAAATAGTTTGAATTTACTTCCTAAAGTGAACTCATTGTTTTATAAAAGTAAAAAGATATTAAGAAGTAATGTTTTTGATACTAGTTAAATATAAAGGTCTGTATTCTAAAGTTTTTCTATTTTAAAGTCCAACAAAAACACAGTGTAACAAGCAAATAAAAAATGATCTACACATTGTTGCTAAATGATTTTCTATTCGAGAGTAATTACACAAATTGAATATTTTTTGTTAACACATCCCAAAAACAAAAAGGGTACTCAACAAATAAAATTTAACATTTCTTGAATAAATGTACTAAGCCTCAATGTTTTTGACCATTTGTCTCCAAATCTATCAGTTGTATGAAAAAAGATAATTATAATGATTTATTGTTATGAAGCTTGTATTGTTTTGGACTGTGCAACTGTGACCAGTAGAAAAGTTAAAGTTGTTTATAGCAAAATTACTAGTTTCGTATTTAATCTTCGATTGTTTAATCATGTTTATTTCTACTCCGAAGAACTCTTTGGTTGTAGTTTGGATAACCTATTGAAATTTCGGTAACTTAGCTATACTAAGCGTCAATTTCTTGGTAACCTTTGCAACTATCTGCCAATTTATATAAAAGAAACAACAAGCACAAGAAAATGTCCATCTTCATTTTTTTATTAATTGGTAAATCGTTGAAATTATTTATTTATTCCTCGTTTTATTTTATTTTTTGAAATAGCGAAGTTACGCCCAATTTCTTCACAAAGTTCTAAATTCCCTTTAGAACTCGATCTAGTGAATCCTCAGTTTAACGATAGAACTTAGTTTTTACAATATATGGAACTAGGGCATTTCTTCACTTCTCTAGAACTCGATCTAAAATCATCATCAGCACAGGATTTACTCTTAGGCCAACCAGGCCCAGGCCTGGGGCATCACAAAAAAGGGGCCACAAAAGTGAGTAAAAGCAACTGAATCTTTATTGCTCATACGATCAAAATGGATAATAGATTTTAATGGTTTTGATTCAGAAGAGGAAATAACAATACCAAGTAAGTTGTAAGTCATTAATTTTTAGTGAACCTTCGAATAACGATAATTAAGGTACTCATAGAAATGTAGATGAATCTGGATCGGACAGTATGATAAACAATGGAAAATCGGGAACTGAAACGAATGAAATAAAAGAAGCTGATGAAAATACAAATTCTGACCTTGCGGTGTGGAGTAAGTTTTTTGCTGATAATATTGAATATTGGATCGTCTCTGGACCTTGCAAATGCAATAATCATGATGGTCCTTTTTTTTAAATCTCGACGAACATACGCAGAAGGTAAAATCAGAGTTTGCCAATCGTCTTATTTTATTGGTAAAAATCAAATGGCGAGAACTATCAACGTGAATGGATTTTGTATTCCATCTCAAAAGGAGCGTTGTTCTGCTTTTATTGTAAGCTATTTCCTGATCACAGTAGGCCAGGAATAACTTTTATAAATCGTGAAGGTTTTTGTGATTTAAAAAATGAGTATAAGAAGCGATGATTTTTTACATCCGCGGTGATGTAAAAAATCATCATTTAAGACAGATTTTGACAAACAAATGCAAGTGCCATGTTCAGTTCATACTGGAAACATATAGTTAAAAGAGTAGTTACTGCTATTGCACATTGTCTGAACGTTGTCTAGCATGATTCTTTCTTGTCCACTCATATTTCAAAATTTGGACAACTTAGTTTAGGAGCAACTTCATATCTATCAAAAACTATATATGATGAATTGATTGAAATAATAGCTCAAAGAGTTCGTAAGAAAATCACTAAGCAAACCAATACTTCTGGGTATTTTCGCTTGTCTCTAGATTCTACGCCAGATTTTTCTCATGTGGATCAATTGAGTATTGTTATGCGGTATGTTAAAGATGACCATCCTATTGAACGCTTCTTAACATTTTTGGAGATGCGTTCTCATACTGGATCCGGTATTGCTAACCAAGCATTAAAGTATCTGAGCGAACATAACCTATCAATTTTGAAATGCAGAGGGCAAACATACGATAATGCTCCAAATATTTCCGGTCAGTTTAAAGAGATGCAACAGAAAATTCTTCTGGAAAATCCATATGCAGTCTATGTACCTTGTGCATCATATTCTTTAAATCTTGTTGGTCGCTGTGCTGTGGATTGCTGTCTTATAGCAGTTGATTTTTTTAAAATCGCTTTATAATTTTTTTTCTCATCAACTATAGTAGAAGGCAAACTTTAAAATCTGCTCTTCAAAATGATAATGTGATAACATCACCCTCAGATACACGGTGCCATCATTAAATCATATAATACATAATAAGATACTTTAACTGACATTTCTGAAGATAATACTTTAAAAGGAGATGCTATGAGGGAAGCTGGTGATCTACTAAACAAAGTAAATAAACTAAAATTTGCTTAATGCTTATGATTTGGAACGATACCTAACAAAGTTTGCAAAAAGTCAGTTAGGTTTTGCAAAGCGAAGACGTAACACTCCTAACATGCTAAAATTTGTATAATTTATAATTTCGACACTATTGAAATGCGCTTTAGAACTTCTACCTGACGGCAACTACATAATTACACGAAAAAGAATTCACAAGAAAATGGATAATGATGGTAATTCTCCCGATGTAGATTTAAACCCGAAGGTTAAGTTTCGAATAAACGCTTTTTATATTATTATCGACAAGTAAAGAATACAAATGGATTCCAAATATATAAAGACATTTTTGAACGATTTGATTTTCTTTGCACAAGCAATGAAAAATTCAACGTTATAGCCTGTGCCCAGCGTTTGGTGTCAAATTATCCAAAAGATTTAAATTCAGAACTTGACGAGTTAATACAATTCCATCGTTATGTGATGCATAAAAATAATTGTAAATTTTTCAATCAAGCTAATGTAAACCATACAATATATGTAATATATGCAAAGGGGGCACCATTTACTCTTCAGGCCTATGGCCCAAAAAAGCTAAATCCGGCGCTGATCATCATCGAGTTCTAAGCGCTTAGAACTTGTTATTTTTAGAACCTAGTTTTAAAATGTTTTTGAAACTTTTGAATCACCCGGCAGAATATTTTGACAGACGTTTCCGTTTTTATATTCTTGAATTCAAAATACAAAATAAATATTTCTGTTGCGCCTATTTTCTTTTCTGGTATGTATGCCTATTTATATGCATATTATAGTGAATTTGTTGTGCATTTATCAATAATATTCTTAGATAATATGAACAAGGACAATACGAAAGGAAGAAAACGAGAAAGCGGTAATGATGGTGATTTTCCCGCCAGCGAAAAACACAGAGGTGACAACTGGACTCAAGAGGACACGAACTTGCTGTGTAATTTGTTAGTAAAATTTGGTCAAAAAGGAATTCTGAACAAAGAGACTAATGGCGCAACTAACGACATCAAAAAAAGAGAGTGGAGCATAATTCGCTCACATTTCAATACAGACCCAAAGGTGCGTTATAATTTCATTTCCTAATCAGTTTTAACGTAGCAATTTCGTTCAGATAAAGACCAAAAGAGAAGTTACTGCACTAATTGGAAGGCATAAGAAAATTGTAACGGCATTGCGTCAGTTTATCACTTGTGCAAAACAAAGTGCGCTGCAAACTGGTGGGGGAAGGGCTAACACCACCCGTGCTGAAAATTGAGGAAAAAAGGAAAAACCAGGAAAAGGTAGTGACACTACCTTTTCCCGTAGTGAAGAAACAAGTACAGACGATTGCCAAAATCTGCGTGAAAAAATGCCGCCATCTCAAACCGTCAACTCTTCACCGATAGCTGATATGTGTACAGCCTTGTCCACCGAAGCCGTGGGTACGACAACGGTACCGCAGCCGTGTGACAACACCAATGTAGGAAAAGACAAGGACAAAGGACACGAAAAATATCAATTTTTCCCAACCAACGGTCAACGTCGTCGTCCGATACGAAATCAAAAAAGTAGCTTACATTAACTGAATGTGGCGGAAATGCGTCAGCAAATGATTACAAAGGAAGAAAGTCGCCTTGCAGAATTCCATGAATTGAGGATGAATTCATTTCGCTTGGAGCATGCTGAGCGAATTTCAGAAATTCGTTTGATCGTGAACTGACCCTGCCCAACGTGCGACTACATTCAAAACCTTTAAATTGGCAGATGAAATGGTTTGCACATTAAGCGAGAACCAACCTTTTCGATTTCGAAAAACAAATATTGATTAAAAGAATGCACATTAGCACATACACTTTAAAAACTCACCAAGCGCACAAGCTATTCAAGTTTTCTACCCAAAAATAATGCATGTTACATGCCTCGCACATGGGCTTCACCGAGTATGTGAAAAAATTAGAAGTGAATATTCTGACATTGACCGCTTTATAGCAAATGGGAAGAAAGTGTTTTTTAAAAGCTGAAAACTCTTAGAGACATAGAACCTAGACTGGAATTTCCTCCACAACCAATCTTAACGCGATGGGGGACATGGCTCAAAGCGGTGAGCTACTACGCCAAAAATTTTGAAAAGATTGTTCGGATATTTTATGCTTTTTTTGGCGAAATTGAATCTTTTTGTTTATCACTCAATTCCAGCACATAAAATTATGAGTGGGTGAAGACAATCTACAGCATTAACAGCAAGGCTGCGAAATCAATTTAATGGACAAAATGCTGGCTTCGAAAAACTAAACATGATTGCAATGTCTTTGTCAGGAGAGAAGTCCATAGCAGTTGAAGAAAATACAATTCCTGAAATTTTAGCATTCAAATACGCTCCAATCACTTCTGTTACGTTGAACCGAGCTTTTCCATGTATAAAAGTTTTTTTTGATCAAACATGCAAAGCTTAATTTTCAAAAATTTTAGTGAAATGTTAGTTATTTACTGCAAACAAAAATTTGCTATAAATTTTCTTACTGATCGCCGACATTACAAAAGTTTTTTTATTCAAAAGAGAATTAGCTTTGTTTGCTTTGTTCTTTTTTTATTTCTTAAATAATGTAATGTATGTGTGCGAAGTTGAACTATTCGCCATCAAACAAATTTGTTGAATGCTTTATTTATCTTCAAAACGTTGGAGTGAAAAAGAGTTTTGAATTTTATTTTTTTGATTGTTATTGTTCTTATTAATTAATTTCCTAAAGCAAATAACGCTTCTTATAAACATCTTTTACATTTACTGATCATATTTTGAGGGCATATATTTGATTTTAAATGGTATATTATAAGCGCTTAAAACTAGGTTTTTAGGAACATGGCGCTAAAGTGCTTAATATTGCAGAATAATAGTGCATTCATTGTGAGTGAGTTCAATTACCCTCATCTTACATTTACAAAAATCGGGTACAAAATAAAAGACCAACATAATGTAAGGATCTTAAGACATTCATCATTCATATAAATGTACTTCCATCAATTATCTCCTAGGTCTGTACTCATGCATGCTCGTTTATTTAAAACTTCAAATGAATAGACAAGAAATTAATAACGTCATCGATCTTACGATGCGACATTATATGTATAACATGTTTCTTAATATTAAGTATTTTCTTTCTAAGAAACCAACTTTCTTAATCTTATGTATTTATCTTTTAAGAAACGAACTGTCTAGTTCTAAGTTCAATTGCAATAAACCATCGGTCGACAAAAGAACTATTACCTTGAGTTTTCTTATAATAAGGATGAAAAACTAGGGTAAGGGTCCTATTGGAAGGTGCCTGACCGCCATTTAATTGATTTTGGTGTCAAACGAAAGATAAATTAGTTCTTTTCTGAAAAATATAACCGAAACCATCAACTTTGTTTTTAGTCGGTGTTGATTTAAAAGAAGGGTTATTAAATTATCCGTCTTATAGTTACTTTACCAAAAGTTGTCCAGATTCAAGGTTATCCAAATTTGAAAAGTTGGGCATTTCGTTAGTGCAGAAAATTGCTCCCAGGCGTTATTCAGGCGGTTTTTGATTTAAATGAAAGGTTATTAAATTATATATCAAGAAGAAAAGGGTTTCCTATAACCAAAAGTTGGCTTAGACTTGCTTTGCCCCAATTCATGATGTTTAATTTTTGGTAGGGGTCAAATGAAAGAATATTTAAATCTCTTTCCAACAGTTATGTCCATTAGAAATTTGGTCGAACTTAACCTGTAAGCTTGTGCAAATGCTTGTAATATTTTACAAGATGTTTATCTTACTTCGAAATAATTTTTAAATAAAATAAATACCTGCAAATACAAATAATACCATAAATGCATAAAAAAGGAAAATCTATAGTTTTAATTTTATTCCATTAGAAAAAGTGGATCTATTTTCTTCACCCACTTATTTTGCACAGGAGAACCAGAGCTGCTCCCGAGCTTTACGGGCAGAAGAGAAGAAAATAACCCGGCTTCTTAGATGGAAAAAAGAGAGCTAGAGAAGAGCGTGATCGAGGAGATAGAGGGATGTCACTACAGGAATGAGGTTCACAAATTTTACCAAAAGGTAAAAAACAAACTCCCAAGGGTCAGCCACGAACCAAAGCCTGTAAAGACGATCAGGGGAACATCGTAGTAGAACCGCAGTCGATGCTGAGAATATGGAAAGATCACTTCTACAAATTATATAACGGCGATGACGAACCGAGTTCCGCTGTAAGGGAGATAGAACCACTCAACCTTGGCGGCGCAGATCAACAATTCCGCCTACCCGACATTGACGAAGTGAAGATAGCTATATCTAAACTTAAGTCAAACAAAGCTGCTGGGGCTGACGGCATCAATGCCGAACTATTCAAAGCAGCAGGCGATGACTTGGTAGGGAGCATGCACCAACTCATCTGCAAAATATGGTCGGAAGAAAGCATGCTCGATGAGTGGAATCGCAGCATAGTATGCCCGATACACAAGAAAGGAGATCCTCTAAATTGCACCAACTATAGAGGCATCAGTCTCCTTAACATTGCGTTAACGTCTGAAACCGTTCGTCAACAACCTGATAGGTCCTTATCAGTGTGGCTTCAGACCAGGAAAATCCACTATCGACCAAATTTCCACACTATGGCAGATCTTGGCAAAAACCCAGGAGCTTCAAATCTATACCTACCATTTCTTTATCGATTTTTAAGCCGCGTATGACAGCATCCATAGGGAAGTGCTCTACAGAGCAATGTCTAGTTTTGGCATCCCTGTCAAACTTATCCGTTTGTGTGGAATGACGATGGAGAATGCACGCTGCTCTATCAATCGGTCGGAAAAGATCTTACCGATGCATTTGTTGTCAAAAAAGATTTTAGACAAGGCGATGCACTGTCATGCGACTTCTTCAAAATCGTTCTGGAAAGAATTGTACAAAACTCAACCGTCAATCTCTTGTAACCGTCAATCTCTTGTAACACATCCTGTACTATTTATAAGTTATTCTTAATGTACAGCTGTTTTCTTATCAATAAATCATTCAATCAATCAATCAATCAACCGTCAGCACTAGAGGCACAATCTTCCAAAGGTCCATCCAATTACTCGGATACGCAGATGCTATTGACATGATTGGAAGATCAAAGCGTGATGTCAGTGGAGCGTTTTTGAGCATTGTGACGGAAGCGAAGAAGATGGGTTTAGTGGTCAATGAGTGCAAGACTAAGTATATGCTGTCATCAAAATGGGACATTGAACAACGACGTCTTGGACAAAACGTCACCGCTATAACTTTGAGGTAGTTAAGATGAGAGCGTCCTAGGATGCTTCGAGAAAAAAATCCTAGATCCTAGTTAGCAAAATTAAAGTCCTACGGCTCAGATGGCTGGGTCATGTAGAGCGAATGGACATCAAAGCTCCATCCTGGAAGGTCTTCGAATCCAATCCCGAGGGACGGCGCGGCGCAGTAGAGGAAGACCGCGACTCAAGTGGCGCATTCAGGTGGGTGAAGAGAAGACCTCAACCAACTTGGCGTGCGAAACTGGAGACAGCTAGCTAAGAACCGAGCTGGCTGGAAACGCATGTTGGTTGAGGCCCAGTTTCCGTCCCGAACTGTAGCGCCACCTTAAGTAAATACTTATTTTTTTGCAATATTTAACATACAAATGTTGATTTAATTCTGCGAAACCATTATGAAATTATTTATAATCTCAAAACTATGTATTTTTTGTCAAATACCATTTAAAGACATTTTTATAACACAAGAGAAAAAACGTCAAAAAAGTTCCCGAGGGTATTAATGGAAATTTATATGTAAGTGTCAGTCGCAGTTCTTCAGAATTACTAAACCACTTGAATAGGCAATAAATTATAGGTACACCGAAAATATGTCATCAACTGTAATTGTTATTTTTATTTGCATACATTTAGGTGCCGTAGGCAAACGACCATATTGCAAAAAGTTATTATGTGTACATATGTACATACATATATAAATAATTATTCTTTAGAGACGAAAAAGAGCATAACAAAACATGCAAAAGGATAAAGAAACATTTTATCGAAAGATTATTGAAGACCATTGTAGGTTTTGAGGAATTTTTTCCAATTTTTTGGATGCTTTTAAAATCGAATTGAAGCAAACAATTATAAAAGCCTAAAAATTAGGGTAACTGTAAACTTGAGACCAGTTGAATTTGTATAGATGTTTTTTTTTCTTTGTGCTTAAGATAGAGGTACCTTTAAGCTTTAAGGGTATGTCCATATTCTTTCGCACATAGAAATATAATGCATAAGAAAACGGCTCCCGGAAATTACGCCAGAATTTTTTTTTTGGAAAAAACGCCAGAAAATGTTGTGCTTCAAATTGGAAAAGAAGCAGAATTTTTTGTGGAAAATAAACCAGAAACATTGGAAATTGTGCCAGACAGAAATGGAAAAAAAACAGAAACCAAAATGGAAATTAGGCCAGAAAACCAATTTCTGGCGTAATTTCCAGGAGCCATGAAAACCATACACATTTTTCTAAAAATGGAATTTTGTCTTTTTGACTTAAAATTCAATGACTGTTGAAAAATGTATGTATTATCCTGCTTTCTTTAAAAAAAAAACAATGTAATGGGTTTCTAAAATAACTCTTCAACAATATTTCTATTATTGTCTCGTCATAGTAAATTAACGTCTGTTTCACGCCTAGATTTTAAAAAACGTATAATGGCGCCGTTCTTAAAAGGCTTTGTTATGCAGCATGCAGCTCATATCTGTAAGAAACGCCATTACCTAAATAAAACTACAATAGACTTTGCTGCATTTATTTTGTCACCTTACCAAAGAAAAAAACTTTGTGTCTATTTCGAAATTCAATACCATAATAAAAACACCCATTTCCATAGACGCAACTTCCCAATCAAAAATATCAATATCCGTTTGGAATGCACCCACGATTGTAACTTGACGTTATTTTGTCGTCAAACGAACAATTATTTGACGACAGAAAAGATGACTAAAATCAGGTGTATTGTCTTTACGCAAATTTGATTTCTCATTTCACTCAAAATGTATTATAATATTTCGAATAATTATAATAATATTTGTTTAAATGATTGTACTTTTAGAATTTCATCCGTCAACGTTAAGCACTGCAAGTCATTGTAATCTAGAATGAAACAATGGAAGTCGATTTTGTATTTCTTAGCAATTCAAGGACTTAAATGGTCGTGTGTCCGATCTGACCGATTAATTATAAACAATTGACTTTTGTGTGCACTTTTTTCTTTATTGTTGATAAGCAATATATAGTATATTATTTTTAAGCTCGACTTCGACGTAGACGTATTGTCCGCTTTAAGTATTCAGCTTGCATATGAAGTCAGAACCCAATTATTATGCTAAACATTCACGCTTTCGGGTATGAGGTAGAGACATAAAACACCTCTAAGCGCGTTTCTGTAATTAATTTGAAGACAAATTTAAAACAAAAAAAATTGTTTACAATATAAGTTTGACAATTTACAAAGTTAATATCATAATTTGCCCAAAAAATAGTATTTTTATTGTTGTTAAAAGTGTTTTTTCAATTTTAACAGGAAGCGTTTCGTAGGGTTGTGAAATCATTTTTAATAATTTTAGATAAATTACAAGAATTTGGTTCTTGAAATAAAAATAATGCGTTTTTTTTTAAACAAGACTGAAATACACAAATAGTGAAATTTTACTTTAGCCTGCTACATACTGGTTTTTTGGACACTTTTCGTCATGTTTCGTTTAAATTTTAAACATATGATATAAAAACTCATTAAATATACAAATGTGAGCTTACGCCTTACTGCACTATGCAGGATATGAGCGAGGGCCGCTACGTTCAATAATTTTCACAATTTTTACAAGCTCAGATATTTTAGATTTTTCTATCAACGCAATGGTTACTCATTATAATTTTTGTCATAATGGGTCTACCATACGTAAAAAAAAAACAAAATTGTATGGGACCCTCAGAAACGATGTTTTCCAAAATTTGTTTTTAATGGGAATATACGAGTATGTAGGTACAATAGTATTCACAGTGGAAGCGCGTGAGTAGTGACGATTAACAAAAACAATGGATGTAACTCATTGGTTTAAAAAAAAATAGAAAAACATAATTTTGTATTAAATTTAAATATTTATAGTAGTAAATAGTTTTTCAAAAATGTAAATTTTGAAAAAAAGGGTCTGTTCAGTAGATAGATCTATCTATCTACTGAACAGACCCTTGTCAGACCTTTAGCGGTGAATGATTAATTAACGACCTACAATTGTAGACGATGCTTTTTCTTTGACACTAATAAAAGTATATAAAAATATGCCCGTGAACTCGTTCATGAATGCCTTGAATAATTTAAACAAAAATCATCCTATAGATGTAGAGCTACGAAGGAATTAAATAACATTTTCCAAAGTTCAAAGAAAGCTTCTGCTTGAAGCTTCTGATCACGATTTGACTATTACATTGGATAACCTGGGCCCTATTTTACATATATTTACAGGTGACAACTCTACAAATATGTCACTCTTATATGACAATATATATCATTGTCAATTCGACAATTTTGTCAAGACAATTAACAAAGTGTCTAAAAGGTGTAGGTATAAATAAATAAATTATGTGGCCCAACAGTCCATGAAGAACTAGGGCCTAGTGACTTACAACTCTCAACCATTCCTGTGTGCGAGTAATGTTGTCAAAGATGTAAGGTACCTACAGTTTATATGCCGAATCTGAACGGCTAATTTGAGATAGCGCTTTCCATGACAAGAATCACTCTTGGAGGATTTGTCAATTCCTCGCAAGAGGCAGTACCCGTAAGAAAAGTTAGGTGGCACAGGCAGGGATTGAACCCAAGACCCCTTGCATGACAGTGAAACGCACTAAATAAAGGGTGTCCCAAAATTAACGCAAGATTTGAATTAAATAGAAAACGCCGTTTTTAGTCTTTTGATAGTTATATTTTTATTGACTCGTAAAGTACATAGGATAGGGTTATGTATGGAATAACACATCGGACAAATGGCCTCCACGGCTTTGCATGCACATGCGCACTCTTTTGTTGAAATTTTCCATGACCATTCTGCATAAATGTGGCTGAATTTCGTTGATGCAGCGTTGAATCTCCTCCTTTAATGCACGGGTGGTTGTGGACTTGTTGACATAGATTTGTGATTTCAAATAACCCCATAAAAAGACGTCTAATGGTGTTAAATCACACGTTCTAGGAGGCCAATTTTGATCACCGAAACGAGGGAGTACACGACCTGGAAATGTCTCATGCAGTAATTGAATTGTTTCACGGGCTGTATGACATGTGGCACCGTCTTGTTGAAACCACATATTGGACACATCAATATCATCCAATTTTGGCAGAAAGAACTGTGTAATCATGTCGCGATATCGAGCACCAGTAACAGTCACTGCTTGACCAGCATCATTTTCAAAAAAAATATGTCCCAATAGAGGTAGAGACGTTCTTGAAATTTGCAATTCTTGTCCGAAGTCGAATTGAGGTTCCTGGATTGTCAGCAACACTCTCACGCACTGCTTCGACATTCACATTAGTTAGTTTTTGGACGACCAATGTGTTTGGCGTCTCCAACGGATGCAGTCTCCATGAATTTTTCAATTAATCTCTTCACAGTTGACGAAGTTAAAACACTATTCCGACCATATTTTGTATGAAATTTTCGAACTGCAGCCGACAAGCTTTCACTATTTTTGAAATATTCTTTAATAATGAAGACACGTTGTTCTATTGTGTAACGCTCCATTTTTAATAACCCTACACTGTTAGCTGTCAAATTGCTTTTTTTTCAGGGTTGCCAACACTTCACTGCACGGCAAATTCAAATCTTGCGTTAATTTTGGGACACCCTTTATAACGCTACGGAAACTACTAGGTGTAAGTATTTTGACGCAGTGCTGAATGGAACTTTTAGAAACACCCTGTCCATCAGCTTCTACATTGGTACTGAGCTCTCGTTCACCATCACTTCCACTTGAAAACATCATATCAAAATGAAATTGTCACAACACGAACGAAACTCAGTTGACTGTCACAATTGTAATTTGTACTATTTTTTCTGTTCCATAAAAAATTGACACTACAAATTTTTTCGGGGAATTTGTGACAATTTTCAAAAAGTCCCTGACAATTCATTGTCGTGACAATTTTTGTATGATCCGAAATCTTGACAACCTTGGCAAATTTCCCGACAATTTAAACAAAAATGTCTAATTTTTTTATGTTTCAAAATTTATCAGCTTTGTCATTTACAAATTGTCACATGTCGCACCTGTCATTATTTATGAATATGGGCCCTGGTAAATATTAACGAAGAATTTAAATTAGGAAAAGTGGTGGAAGAAATGCAAAGACATCGTGGACAGTGGCTTGCAACATCATCATAATGAATTGGGATTTAAGTGCCTTACATGTCACTCATTAACCAATATTTTTGACCTTTTTTGTGAAAGGAGCTTTTCCAAATTGAAACTTTAACAAATTTACTTTTGATCTTCTATGACCCAAGAACGTTTAGTCAATCTTTAAATTGAAAAAAGTTTTAAGAAAAATTTATTGGTAAAGGCATGCAAATATTTATACAATAATTGGAGAAAAAAAAATTACTGGTAACTTCCTAGCTCTAGTTTCTAGACATCTATCTAAAATCAATGTCCAAAGCCATTTCGAAGAAATTTTCAAATCTTCGAGATAATAAAATAAAATCCTGTGATCGGAACACAGATCAGATCACGGATATAGGAAGGGAAATTTTGCAAAAAAAATGATAGCAATAAGAAAGCTATTATTAAACAAAATGAAAGCATAATTTTGTTTTTGTCATAGAAATAAACAGAAAAAAATATCAGTTTTTGAATGAGTGTTGTATTTGTCATATACTAAGCATTTTTGGCTTCACTGTACGAATTCTTACAAAAATATTTAGAAATGTTTGTAATTATTGTAATGCCAACCACTGAAATAGAATTGATTCGCAATAGTTTTCTGGAGAAAAAGTGCTTGGAAAATGATTCGTTTATTATTCTTAAAGTGATTGAAAATTATGATAATTATGCACTTACTCACATCGCCGTTCAAGTTCAAGTATTTCCCGCAACCAAATCGGAAATGTTTTTAAATTTACTAACTGAAATAGTACGTTTAATTTTATAAACTGTTGAAAAGTTTTATTAAACGAGAGGACATGAATGGAAATTATATTTTGTTTGGAAAAGGTGAACTATTTATTAACAACTTTTAAAAATTATAATTATACATTTAAAATATCTCAAGCGATAGGAAATTGCATCATAAAAAAAGAAAACCTGTTGACAATGATAATGCCGTCGAAAATATCAGGAGATCTATGATTTACACCTTAGATTGTTTATTACAAAAACTTTTAAGACTAGTTTTGAGCTGTACAACTGTATTTTAGAAAATTTGTCCGATTTGATCGGCAATTGAAACAAAAATTTAAAAAAAAAACAAAAATGTAACATAAAATGTTTTTATTTTATAGGACCTAATCTTGATACAGTTTTGTTTTATTTTTTTCAGTTACACAAAATACCGGGCTTATTTTGAAAAAAAAAAAAAAAAAAACAATCCACGAGAATGGTTTTCAACCCTTTAATAGCGTTTTGGCAAGGATTTCCTCAGTACTTAATTTGTTGTTTTTTAAAAACCTCTCAAATTGTTCTTCTTTGAATTTGCGTATAAACCCAAATATAACAGTTATTTCAGGACCGTTTCGTTACATTGATTGCCTTTTCCGCATTAATAAATTTATATGTATACGTATATTTATAAATATTAGTAAATATTAAAACAAACATTTTGAATTTGTAAATACAAATTCTTGAATTACAAAATCTTGTTCTAGTGACTGAAAATATTACTATTAAGCAGTTAACGCGATATTATGTAGTTGTATTCTTTTGGAAGACTTGACTTGACTTGATGGGTAATAAGGACAGAACAAAGCACATGATCTCATCAACAACCACCGCCGTGACGTCTCGGTAAGAAGGTCGCCATTGACAAGCTTCGCTATGAACAAGTTGTTTCTTTGGGCTAAGAAAGTAATTGAGTAGCAAATCCATGTCTCGAGTGACCAAAGCGTCATTTTATAAGACCATAATCATCCCCGTCCACACCCACAGGACAGAGCATGGAAGACCTGACCCAGCTTAGAGTGTACAACTGGAGCTATTAAGCTAGAGACCGAGTCATATGGAGAAGTTTGTTAGGTGAGGTCCTAGTTCACACAGGACTGTAAGGTGCCGCTATATTAAGCAAATTGGCGTGTTGAACTGGAGACAGCTAGTTTGAAACCTAGCTGGCTGGGTAAATATAGTTAGCTGAGAAACTTGTTCACTGTAATTGGTACTCCAATTCATATATTCTGCTTCTTGAGGCTAAAAGGTAAATTGATAAGCAAACTTGGTTTTTTCCTTGAGGATAAAATTACTCTATCATTTTTTAAGAAATTAAAGTTTTCGAGTGTCAGATTTTGTTTCTAATTTTGTTCATCTCTATCACATAAAGTTTTAGACAATTGGCGTGTTTTTTTGGCATCGCTTTCTGCAGCCAATTCCGATTTCCAAAAAAAAACGTATCCGTAGTTGACCATCAGCAGCTGTTTTATTTTACTTTTAAGTTGGTAGACATGTCTAGCTGTCAGATAATAAAACAAAAACAAAGAAAACCCGAAGAAGGATTTTTTCTGTAGGTAGCTAATTATTATGTAGGTAGCTAATTAATAATTTTAAATAAATGCTAACTTACCTTTTTTCCTGATTTTCCATTTACACATCCATCTGCGGTTGTTCAAACTATGATTTGTTATTTTGGTTTTGCTTTCGGATAAGTTTTTGACATATTGGGGTATATTCGTAGATTTGGTCAGTCGTTGTTTATGAAATGAAAGGTCTTATAGGTGGCCCATTTATATGCAGGGTCGAAAGATCTTTTGAAGTTAAATATTGACAATAGGGGTCAAAATGTGTAAAGATAAGCTTTACTTAACAACAACGGCAACTTTGGGCAAAAAGTGGTAAATTTACAAAATTACAAACACATTTTTTTCTTTCTAGCGTCATTTGATAAAAAAAATACTGCCAAAAATTAAGCTTTTGAAATACTTGTGTAAAAATCACAGATTTTTCCTGCCAAATAGTAGATGAAATCTAGTATTGTAATTGTTTACGAAATCCCTTTATATAAACTTAACTTTTTTAAAATAAAACAATAACAAATGTTCAGACAAATGTCAAACTGAGAAGTGTGTTTGAAAGTGCGTGTTTGTACCTACATTTGTGTGATTTTTGACAAAAATCAATTTTTTTGAATCTCAAGTCTAAAATAGATCATGAAATCTGAGATTTTTAATTTAATTTATTTATAATTCGTTAAATACTAACGTTAACAATTCTTAATATATACTTTAAATCTAAAACCTTAATATGGACTGTTGAAAAATATTAATTTGCAATTTATATTTCTTCACTTCATCACCTCTTTTAGCTGTCAGATTTACACATTTGACCCCACTCTTAAGGTTTGGCTACAAAGAGCACTTTTTGCAAAATGTCAAAAAGTGGAAATTTTCAAACTCATTATGTGGCAGTTTTTTCACCTCAAAATTAAAAGTAATGACGAAAAAAGCTTATTGTTTGATGTCAAAAACAATTTCTGTAGTTTTTTAAATTAAAATTGCGATACAAAGAAAAACAAATTTTACTTTTTAAATATCCCACTCTTTTCAAAAAGTGGCTGTTGTAGTTATACTTGTACCTTAAATCTCGCAAATAGAAAACGACATTACAGAAGAAAAATAGTAAACACCATAGAGCAATTAAGTGTGACTCGTTCCTTGGTTTGTGCGTTCCAATATTAATTAAAAATAAACTTAAATGCAAGAGTTTGGAGACTCTGAGTTATCCGATTATCCGAATTACCAACCTAAGCAATTCAATTTGTCTCCTAACGAGTATCGATACTCGAAATAATTTAAATTTTTGTATCCGCAGCCAGATTAAAGTTTAAGTTTTATCCTCAGCTGCAAGTTTTATTTGTAATACATGGAAGCTTGTAATACATTAAAGCTCCCACTGCAGATACGTATAGCTGTGCCAAAAAAACACGCCTAATCAGATTGTTGCTAAGATTCTATAGTAAAGTAAACCACTACCTTAGCGCCGTACTTTTAATTTTAATTAAATCATCCATTATTTTCCAAATGTTACTAATTAATTACTAAAACAATTAAAAGCAATTAAAAAACATGAATATCACTTAAAAATAAAGTAGACATTTTGTCTTGTTAGTTTATCAATTAAGAGTTTTTTTTTTCAAAAGTATTATTAACAAAGAAACACAACATTTAATTTATTCGCATTTTCGTGTCAAACAAATAACATAAATTCTATATAAACTTAATTCCTCTTTCCAATCAAATCTTAGCATGATTATGGAAATATTTTATGAAGAACAATATTTCCCATTTCAATAGCTTTAAAGAAAAGCAATAATTTCTTTGTTAATTCGAGAAGCAAAATATTTCAACTCTCAGTCTCATCTCACTCAATATGAAAAACAATATTTACTAAGGGTTCAATTTAATTCATCATTTTGCATGTCCTTTTAACATTAAATCTGTACAGTGTCCTAATCATTTTACGTTAATTTATTACAAGCACGATTCAACAAAAGACAGTACTCATACCTACTAACTTTTATCATCCTTTTACTACTTCATCAAGCTCAAGCTCCAAACTAAGTTCATTGAACACAATGACCTAAGTCACCTTTTAAGTGGACAAATTTTCTTCAACAAGGTAACTATTATATACCTTTATATGTAAATTTAAGGTAAGAAAAAAAGAAACAATTTTAGCCAAATTACTTCCCACTCAAATTTACTTTTCAATAAAAGAATATCCTCCAAGTTTCTCACATAAAGACAATCCCTAGTGCCCACTTTCGGCTGATGAAAGCTGGATTCGCATAGAAACAAGAAAAATGCGTGGTCACAATTAATTTCGCAAAAATAAGACAAATATAATTCCAGTTGAGCAATAATAATTAATATACGCAATAGTTCTCACTCTTAAAAGGTTTATACCCGCAGCCCAGGACATCTGCACAGAAGCTCAACGGGTTCAAAACAAACTGCGTTATATTTAATTTATTAGTCATAGTCACCTATCGGCGCGGTGGCTCGGCGGCAAAGTGTTTAAGTACTATACAGTGGTCCATCTAAACTGTGGGCTCATTTGTGATTCCGCCCAATCATCCAATAATAATTGGCAATTCAATTGCATTTATGGCAAACAATGGGCAAGCAATATTGACGAAATACAAGCGGCAGAAGTATATATTTTGTTAAATCCGAAAAAGGTTGCCTTCGCATTCACTGACAACCCCTCGTTAGCTATGTCTATGACTAAAGCTCCTCCGTCGTTGTCGTCGCCGCTCGTTGCGAACGCATGTTGAATCCATGAAGTGTATAACTTTGTCTATGTGATGTACACTCAATCAGAAAAGCCAGAAACGGAACCAAAATATGATGAGCATGATTCTGGATATTGAGAATGGATATAGGGGGGCTTCTAGAGTGGTGCGCACCCCCGTTTATCCATTTGATGGGGGGTAACTCGTAAACATCAATTGAAGTAGAATTCAGTTTGTGCCAAGACGCCTTAGAGTAAACATTCACGAGCAATTCCTACTCCAAATCAAATGTGTGGTGCGATTCTTCTATCGAATAAAGTAGTTCCTGTCTTCAATTAAATTCAAGACTTAACTTGGACTAGTTAATCTAGATAGTACCTATAAAGATAATCGAGACCTCTGGCTCCGGGCGTTTTGTATACAAAGTGATCTATCTATTAATTGTCTTTTCGGTGCACGTGATTCATATGGGCTTTGATCGAAAATTTTGAAATGAATTCCCAAATATTTTTAAATAGTTCGAATGTTGAAGGTCCGGTTTCGGCAGTGGCAATAGCTGCAGCGAGTGAAAGTTTATGGTCATCTACTGCGTCGTCCTCCTTGGAGCACGTAGTCGCCTCGACGACAATGCGTGCTCTTGTGCAGCGACGGTTTTCAAAATCCGCCTTTGGAATGGTCATAGTGTTTTTGTTTTTCATCCTTGGAGTAATGGGTAATTTTCTGGCATTGGTGATTCTAGCCCGGAAAAGGACTTCAAAAAACAGCAAATACACACTTATGTTAAGGTAAGTACCTAACCTACCTACTTGGGGGTAGGCTGAAGTTTTAAACTACCGATATATGTAGGTACATATTTGAAGGAAGAACGGTTTTCGAAAATGTTGATTTATTGGTTCAATAAATCACTCCGATAAAAGGATTTACATGATGAGAAATTTCCCATGAGGAAGATTATTTTTTTTCAAATGTGATGCGTAAATGCTTATCAACATCAACAGTTTAACAACGTTGAGAAGTTTGTTTATGCAACATTTGACTTGATTTATGATTTTTACGTGTATCAGGGGTATCAGTAAGGATAAGTGTGCAAATGACTTTTTTACGATGAGTGCAATGACTTATTTGATTTGCATTACTTTCTGATAAAAGAAAAACAACAACTAAAAAGTATTTGGCTGTATAAGAGGCTCCAGAACTTATACCCTTTAATGCATAGAAGTTTCAAAAACATATTCGTAAGAATCTATGAAGATGGCTCAAAGGAATAGGTGGATAAACAATTGTTTTCAAGTTCTGAATGCTTTTTTTTCTATAGTAAGTGCTGAAAAGCTTATTCTGTATTAATAAACAATAACTAGCCATCTGTGGATCTAAACAACAAACTATTGTTTTTTACAAAAACAGAATTTATCAATTATTATTTCAAGCACGCTCATCGATTCCCAAACAAATTTATAGACCCATTTGTCTTTTGCAATTCTACACAACAAGCTTTAACTTAAATTTCAATAATTTGTAGGCACTTCTTGGTAAATAAAAAAGAGGCTATGATGCGACCCACACTGATAATTTCGCACCCGTCTGTCTGTCTTGCTTAAAAATTTGTAGGTTTTCGTGTTGGGTTAACAAAGTTGTCAAATGAATTATTCTTACAAATTTTAAATTTTTCATATAAATTAACAAGATTTTTAGTCGAAACAAATTTTTACCAATTTTAGTAGCATTTATTAAATTTTTTATAAATTGGACGAATGAAATTAATTTGAGAGATATTAAGAAACGAACATCAGTTTTTACCAAATGTTCGTACTATTTTTTGTAGATTAAATTTTTTTTGTGAAAAAACGGACTGGTGGATTTTTATTTAAAAAAACTACTAAATATCGAAAACAATATTCTCTGTAAAATAAAAAGAGTTTGAATACAATGTTTTTAATTTTTAAAAGCTTTTTGAGTCGTAAGTACATTTTTACCAAGTTTTAGTATTGTTTATCTTAGTATTGTTATTTAAAAACTGTCAATTAGATTGTCCTCAGAATTTTAGATAAAATGAGCTTAAAACCAAAATCTCAAAGTTTTGAAAAGATATTTCAGTCCATTCCATTCCTGACAACAGTACTCGCACACAGGAATGGTTGAGAGTTGTAAGTCACTAGGCCCTGGTTCACAACGGACTGTTGCGCCACCCCATTTGATTTTTTTTTTGATTTCAGTCGAAAATCAATTTTTAGCACATTTTATTATTTATTTTTTGTTTAGGTCTTTATTTTTTGTAAAAAAAAACTGTCAATTCGATTCTTCTTAAAATTTTAATGAATGTTGATACTAATATTTTTTAAAAGATAAAAATAGTTTAAAGCCAATATCTCCAGGTTTTAAAAAGGTATTTAAGTCGAAAATTAATTTTTACCAACTTTTATTAATTTTCTTGTTTAGGTTTTTATTTTTTGTAAAAAAAAACTGTCAATTCGATTTTTTTCAAATTTTACCAGATGTCAAAAACTTTATTATTTATTGACAAATCGGACCCATTATTTATAACCATTACAATAACTTTCTATGGGAAATAAAAAGAAATTGTTTGCACAGGAATCAAAGGAACCTGATAGTTGATAGTGTATGCCAAATTTGAATACATAGTTAATATTTAAAAAAAACATTACAACAAGGTATACATTTTTGGAAGACTTGAAAAATCCGCACAAGAGAATGTGTCCGTGAAACAAACATAGGATGGTGTCAGAATTAACTCACTGACACTTAGCTGATTTATTTTTGAAAGATTAAATTAATCTTTTTAACAAAATAGGAAGCATTCTAAAAATTAAAAATTTAAACAGCTACAAAAATTTCAAAAACAGAATGATTTCGGAAATAAAAACATCTTAAGAATGCGTTTAATGTTTTTTTTTGTCTTTATGCCGAATAAATATTCTTCATCAAATAGGATACTCTTACGACTTTGATTATTTTGAATTAAGTAAAAACAATTCCCTAAAAAAAGACATCAATTGTACCTGCTTCTATATTCTTATGTTAAGGCCAACTAATCCTTGTTAAATGCACGATTCGCCATGCTAAACACTTAAAGCGCCTAAAACTAAAGAAAACGCACAGCCCGAGAAGTTAAATCCCTTATTGCGAACCAAAACTTCCACTTGCTTCCTTGGCCACCATAGACCCCGGAACTTTATATGATTGAAAATGTGTGGGGCTAGCTTACACGTTAGGTACATGAGGGAGGCCAGCATGTTATCAAATTGACCTGGAGTGAGATTTCTCTGGTCTACTTGGAATCTCTTTATAAATCCTTAAAAGATAGAATTTTTAAAGTAATTTAATAGGCTGGTGGTAACACACATTATTAAACACCTTATGAAAGCTAACAAAACATAACATTATACAAATACTTGCATTTTATTTTAATTTATTTGATGTGCTTCTAATCTAATGACCCGATTTATTTTCATATATTCTTGACTCAGTTAACAATTTGCCATGAAAGTTTCGCAAGCTTAATCTCTCCAAATTAAAGAATTTGTTGCTTTATGTCGTTTTAATGCACATGTTCAGTTTAAAAATTCTTTATTTTCTTGAACTGTTAAACTAAGAACTTAACACCCATTTAACCCCAAAACCATTTAAAGAAATTAGTTTTGTATATTAAAAAATAGGAAAATGGTTTATTATTCGATTATAAATAATTGTTTAGTTTTCTTACTTACATTTTAAAATCCACATGTTTTGTAGACAATTTCGTTTCCTTTCGATGTTCCGGGTAGTTTGGTTTACCCAAATCAAGCACTGAAACTTTCCTCTGCTTGAAGACCTCGATTTATTCAATGATATTGAAATAATCTATTGAAATGTATGTAATGACATTTGAATGTGTTTAAGTAAAAATCGAAGTAAAAATATTGAAAGAGTATTACATATTTTTTAGATTTGGAATATTTATGTACTTATCACTAGACAAGTACTAATAAGCAAATTTAAAAAAAAAGAGGATAGGATGCCATAAAAACTGAAAACTTTACAATTGTGGGAAAATATTATTAACAACATAATAAGCGCGTAGTTTTGGTATTCCATACATAGTACAGTGCAAAATTGTCAACAAAACGATCCGCAGTAGCCAGATTTTTGTATTTAAAAATTGCTTCAACGAAAAGAAGATCTTTCAGTATAATAATCTAAAAAAAAACACACAAATAAAAGAAAGTTTTTTGAAAACCAAATGTTAAAATTAACTTAGCAAAAGAAACTAACTATAACTAATAAAATTAACAATTTTCAAGAAGAAATGGTAAGAAAACATCTGGAAATTGAGATTCTATAAAAAAAAAGTTCATTTAACAATTGCTTCAAGGAGGGTGTTTGTTCGTAGACTACTTGTGGTGTGGTGTTGAAGCGCGCTTAAAGAACGCCTCAATTCCTTATATACCTGAATAGTTGAAATGAGCTTGATTTAAAAAAAAAACCTGGGCGGAAGAGTTGGTTTAACAGATAATGCATTGTTTTGTTTTAATGAAATTACAAAAAAATATATGGCCATGGAGTTGGTAGCATATTCTTATATGGTGGTGAACTAATTAGTTCTTTATTGTTTAACACGAATCATACTATCTCACTTGCACT
The DNA here is from genome assembly GCF_945859685.1 of Eupeodes corollae. Classification (NCBI taxonomy): domain Eukaryota; kingdom Metazoa; phylum Arthropoda; class Insecta; order Diptera; family Syrphidae; genus Eupeodes; species Eupeodes corollae. Next base: position 109,489,224 of record NC_079148.1, read on the forward strand.
TCACACATCGAAAACATCGAAACACTATTTAGAAAGTGCTGTGATACTTATTATTTTTAAATTTTTCTGTGCAATGGAAACACCAAAAAGATTTATTTAATTTAAACTGAAATAAACCTTTGGTGGAAACATAGCAAAACTTTATTATATTTTCTATTGTTTTTTCTTGCAAAATAAACCCAGTTACTCCATTTTCACTAACAAAACAATATAATATCAACATTAATAGATTGATTTTTTCCCCAATGGAAAACACAAATGATCGCAAATGCAAAACTACTCAACTAACACAGCCATTGAGATACAAATGCCATATCAATCGTACCAACATTTGAGAACGAAATCACATAAGATCCGTTCGTGACTCTTATAAATGTCAAAAACCCATCCATAGTAAGACTCTACTTTAACTTTCATCGATGTTATTCATACTATGGATATTGTTTTTGTTATTCGTGTAGAATCCTACTATACTATTGAAAGATTTTCCAACAAAATACGGGTGAGTGAGAGGAAGAAACATTTGAATTTAATATCAATCTTTGGTTTCATAATGCTTGAGTCGAAAAATAATTTCTTTCTAATTTTATTGTTGTTTATGTAGGTTTTATTGTTCTGCAAAAGAAGTTGTCAATTGAATGTTTCTACAAAATTAACTTTGAATAAGCAATCAAATTGTACATACGATAAAATAAGTTTGATTTTAAGGTCTGTTTCTGTTTCTCAACTTTTTTGTTCACAAGCTATTTGTATCAATGTTGGCAGCATTTTTTCAAAGCTTTAATTTCTGATTAAAAAAAAAAAATACGTTAACAAAAAAATTTTGGATTTTTCTAAAAATGTCTTCAATGTTAAAAATTGACAATATCTTAAATTTATGCCCAGAATGTTGAGTGTAAAATCAATTTTTACAAGCTTTTAGCAATTTTGTAACAACAACAGTCACACCGTTGCACAAAAATCCTTTTTTTGGTCGTACAATATTGACTACTAGATACATTTTTACATGTGTACAATTTATTAAAAAAAAATTAATTTAATATAAATACTTTAAATATAATTAATATGAAAAACTAAATTTTCAAATATAAAAATCATTTAAAATGAAAAGATTAAGCTTGTTTCTTTTGCTTGTGACATATTGGAACTGTATGGCAAAATTCCAAATTCGAAATTTTAATCAAACATGACATTGAAATAGTAGGGAAGTCGAAAAAATGGAGTCTACCGATCCGTCGCTTCCTTGCCCGTACAGCCCAAAGTATCGGGTCAATTGACTTCAAATAAGGAAATTAACGGTTTGAGCCATTCGCGTTTTTTAATTTGTTTAAGAATTAACATAACAGAACTCCCCATACAAATTTTTGTAAAAAAAATGAAGGGTCAAATTTTCTAAAAATAATCCGATCGATTTTATTTTATTTTCTCTTGATTTTTTTTTTAATTAAATTTTTTTTAATACAAAAATCATTTTTGTATAGCTCCAGAAGGGTACGCCCCATAGAATCGTTATTTTGTTTCTTAAGTTTTCTCAAGAACTAACCAACCGATTTCAATATTTGTTTTGTAGAAGCTTTTATACTGTCTCAATAATATTAGATAATCAAAAATATCATTGTTTTTATTTTTGATTTTTTAAAAAAAAGTTTTTTTTTCTAAGCTCGATATCTCGCAAATGGGACATCATTTTTTTGAAATTAGTTGTAAAACGAATATTATTGAAAAGCTCTAAATAACCACATCCAAAATTCATTTTTAAACTAAAATTGAAAAATTTTATATACAAAATTATTTTTAAAAAAAAAGAAACAACCTTCTAACGATTTTCAAATAAAAGTTTTAAAAAATTAAGTTTATTTTGAGAAATTAAATGGCATTTAAATTACTGAAAACAAACTTTTCTTTCAGGTACATTTTTAAATCTTACAGTACAATAAATATTTTTAACAGCCTTTTTGGGTACATGAGTAAGTCCGTTCGACCCAGTCGTGCATTTTGTTTTCCAGTTTTTCTTTATTTATAAAAAAACGTTAATTGATATCAGTTTGGTATCACGTCACATAATAAAATACAAAATTTAATTGAAGTTGATTGCGTTATTAGTTCGTGTGATATGCGGGACTTAATTATTAAAAAAACACCTACACTATTTTTTTAAAAGTCCTTTCTGCATTTTTTGATGTTATTACATATCTGTATAACAAAATTTATTTGAAGCCGATATGTCTACTATTGCTTGAGATATGGACAGCGACAAATTGTATCCCGAACACATCTCTCTTTAAATCTCTGATTTATGTAGATTCTAAAGACCTTGAAACATCGAGAAATGCTAAATTTTCAATTCGAAAAATCGGACCGATTACAATAACTTCATATAGGAAGTTAATAGAAAAAATACGATAAAGCAGTTTTTCCAAAAAAATTATTTGAGTACCGACAAGTTTTACTCAAGAAACCTGAACAAAATTTGGTCCCTCAATTTTATTATTGAAACGTGGATTTGAATTATAATTTGTGTGTGGACCAAATTCAAAGAATATTACTACTAAGTTTAAATGGTAATAATTACATATACTTATACGTTCTTAAAACTTAAGCATTCATTTTGTAAATTACGTTTTCATAAAAAACCGTTTTTAGGATTACAAGATATGTTCCACATTAGTTTAACATTGACTTATGTCTCATTAAGCAAAAGCATGCCATGGCCATGCTAACATGGGCCAAGATGAAAATTGAATCTAAACAAAATAATAATCCATGCAAGTAATCCTTACCAACCCTTCCCATTACCAAAATCCTTATAACCACAATATAGCTTAGAAAAAATGAGGTATACATATTGTACATAATCAAAGGAAAAGCAATCGTGTATATATATAGCCTATTGCATTTGTTGTTATAATAAACAACAAACAATCAAGGAGATCCTTTTTTAATTTTGTCTTGCGGCATTGATGGGACAACGGGGCGTATACACGTGCTTTAATATAATGATAACACTCGAATGTGGACTATCACATTTATTTTTGTTTTGATTTGATCTCAGTAAATATTCGCTTCTGCTTCGATATAATTTTATAGCATATGAGTACCAAAACCATTATTTGTCGTGGGTATTTTTAGAAAAGATACAATTTTTGTTTTTGTGGGATAACTATTTTGTGAAACGTGCAATTCATTGAGAATCTACAGAGCACCCAAGTAGTTGGGAGTGTGCTATACCTATAATTCGCGTGGATTATTGTTGATGTGTGTAATTTTATTTTCTTAATATGAATTTCCCAGCACAATCTAAAATGTCAGGATTAATGAATGACGTTTGACCATGACCGTGATGTGAATGTCTCCTTTTTTCTTCATTTATAATATTTTCTTTTATTTATAAATATTTATTGACAAAAAAAAGTTTTCGAGATAAATTTCAACTTAAAGTATTTTCTTATAACTATTTGAAACTTCCCATTCGAAATTATTGAAATCGGTCAAATTTGTCTAAATAAGGATTTCTTGATTGTTCAAGGACCCTTTGCCATCTCGAGATCCAACAGAGATGTAGAATTTAAATAACAGCATATTATATGCAGAAAATATTTAAAAAAAAGTTAAGCTCGATTTTAAGTAGCAAATTTCCCAAAAATCAGTATTGCTATCAAGTTTTTTAACGTCATTCACAATTAATATGAAATTAAATAAATAAGAGGAACAAAAACATTTCACTGCTCGAAAATTTTGTTAACAAAAAATTATATTATCTTCAGGATATTTTTGTGTATGTTTATTTTAAAAATCCGAAAGAAAGTTTTTTTACTAAAAATTGATTTAAAAAATATTTTTTAAGCTTATTTCACTTTCCAAAAAATATTGTTCATTAAATTCTGAAAAAAAGAGGATGGGATGCAAACCACACTGATATCTTCCCATTCCGCATATGATAAAATAGTATAATTTCAAAATCTATTTTTTGTCAGTAGTATTTCTGGAAAGTTTTTATTTCTTATGTAAAAAAATACAGATTTGATTTTTTTTAAAAAATTTCGAACGGAATGAAAAAAATTTGAATCATTTATTCTCGAGATATCGAGAATCGAACATCAATTTTTCTAGTTCTGTGCATTAATTTTTATAAAAAAAAACTGAGTGTCGGATTTTTCTACAAATTTTACTGAATATTAAACACAATATTTTGTATAACATGAAAATAGTTTGAACATTTTTTTTACTAAGTTGTAGTAATGTTTTTTTAAGGTTTTTATTTTTTTAAAGGATTGTTAATTCGATTTTTTCAAACATTATACCAGATGTCACACAATTATTTTGGAGATAAAATCGCTTAAGATCGTGACAATTATTTTCTTAATTTTTTATTTAAAAAAAAAACGTCACAATATACAATTTAATTCAAGTCGCTAGCGTTATTGGTTCGTGACATATTTTGAGATAACCAAAATTCTCACTTTTATTGAATTGATATGGTAAAAAAACCACACACAAGATTTTTTTGAGATAATGCAAAAATTATTATCTGTGTAACAAAATTAATTTCAAGCCAATATCTCTACTGGTTCTTGAGAAATGGACGAAGAAAAAAGCTTTCCGAGCGGACGTATGAACGTACATACGTGCACAAGCACGCATCGAAACCTCCCAAAAAATTATTTATTTAGACTCTAGGGACCTTTATACGTCGAAAAATGTCAACATTTTCAATTCGAAAAATCGGAAAGATTACAATAACTTGGGAATTTTAAATCAAACATTTCGGCTTCTTCTCTAACGAAGTTTGTCGATGATTTATATTACAAATAATATTCTTTGAATTTTTTTTACAAATCACATTTATAAAAGCTTTTCGTATATACATACATACATATTTATTTAAAACATCAAAAAATATATTCCAGGTTTGAAATAATTTTAAAGTTGTAAAGACAATAAAAAAGTATTTTCTTAAAGAAATAATTGAAGAAAAAACTGAATTTCGATATATCCTTTATTATTATATTACTATTTGACATTCATAAAGCTTTCACGTAAACGTGAGATCAATGCAGTACGAACTTTTGTCACTTGTTAAGCCTTATATGTATTGGAAAAAAATATTTAATTATCAAAACCATCCAAACACACCCTAAAAAGATTAAACAAAAGAACTGCGGTAGTTATTGCGAGTGCCTGCTTAAAAAGGAATGCAAAAATGTTTGCTTATTTAATTTATTTATGTTAAAATTCTTTTCGTAAAGAATTTTGACTAAGACAATATGGAATTACGTTTGGCATTAATTCGTAACGTGATATGAATATGTTTATTAATTTTATAACAGAAAAAATACAAACGCTTTTGAATTACATAATAATATCAGTTCAACTTCAAGTCAAATACAATACAAAAGTCAAACACAAAACAAACTGTCAAAAGTGTCTAGTTAAGTTGACATAACATGAAAATACGATAAGATCTGACAGATATGGATTGATTTTAAATAAAAACAAAATGTTAAAATGTTATTTTTTTAACGATTTTAAAATATCGAGAAATACTTTCAAAACTGGGTATAGACGGTGTTTTAATTGCGCTCTTTTGAGGAGACTCATTTTGACATTTCAGTTATGAAAGTTGTTCAAAGAAGAAGATTGTATTCCACCCATACAAATGAGTTGTAATTGTATTTGACAGAAAGCTGTCAACAATGGGGCTAAGGCAGTATTTGACAGGAAATATTGTATTCAAAAGAAATTATTTAATCAATAAGTCATATTCGATGAACAGAAAAGACGTCTAAAAAAAGAAATTTGTGTACTAAAAGCCAATAATATAGAATAAAATCAAGTTGGACACTAAATTAGGATAGGAATTGTTTTAAATTTGGCTTTTGGTGTTTTCGGCTTTAATAGCCCTACAAATGACAAATAGAATTAACATTTCAATTCCTAAAAAGTGGTGATCACTTATTTGATTTTTGCCCTTTTTAACTTCGCATAGAAAGTGGGAGTATTGTAATTTGTCGATTCATTCAAGGTGACTCATTTTGACATTCGTTTCAAGGTTTAAGGCTCTAGAATCTGAATCAAAGAAATTTATAGAGATATCTGTTTTGCATGTGTACGTAGGTTTGCACGTTTTTATGTTAATTCACTGCTATACACATTATAACACAAAAAGATATAGACAGGACTTTCAAAAAAACAACAATTTAAAAAAAGTAAAAAAATTGGTTCACTCAAAATATCTCAAGAACTAATAACGCTTTCGAGTTCAATTAAATTTTATATTATATAATGTGACGTGATATCTTACAGGTATAATTTAAAAAAAAAATATCAAATAACGGTTTTTTATAAATCAAATGAAGAAAATACTTGTCACCTCGAACATTTTACAAACAAAAAAAATGTTGGTAGACATTAGTTTTCTATTCGAATATTTTGCCAAAAATGTATAATATTAATGTCAAACTACTACAATATCTTGTGGATAAATGAAGGTAATGACTTTAAAATTATTTTATTCCATATACTAAGTTTTTGTGTTAACGTAAGATTATGGTCTTAGAAAATCTAATCTGTATTCGTTTTTATAAGAAGTACAAATTTTCAAAAATCTTGTTAACAAAAACAAATATTAGTAACCAACTTATTTTATTATGTGTAAAATATTGTTGCTAACTTTAAGTTAGTTTTAAAAAAATCCAATTGACAACTGTTTTTACAAAACACGAAAACTTACAAAAACAACGGAAAACTAATAAAAAATGTTTTTCGACTCAAGTATTATGAGAACAAAAAAAGATGTTGACTTCAAATTTTATTTCTCACACAAAGGTTGTAGACAAATCGACAGACGAAATGGATCTTATCGGTGTGGGTCGCATCCCTTATTTATTGCAAGTCTATTAGCTGAAACACAAACACGATTCAGCTTCGACTGACGTTTACGAGTTCAGCCCTAGGAATTCAATGCAGTTTCATTTGATAATCGTAAGGTAATTACGTTTTGCAATGTGACTACAAACGGAAGTTCTAGTTCAAATTTGCTGAACATTTGATTTGTCTGACAGCTCAACAGCTGTAAAAACGTCAACAAACAAAATACATTTCCTTTTGGAGGGATTCTCATGGGTGTGTAAGCTTCTTCCGATAAAAATTTAATTTTTTCAATTTCAAAACTTATATTTTTTGTATTGTTAAAAAAAAACAGCTGCTAATGACAGAAGTGCCATTTTAGAAATTTCGTATTGGTAACCAACGTAAAAAAAAGTTTGTGTCCAAACTTGAAAATAAAAATGACCACTTGTAGGTAAAAATGACAGATTAATGAATTCTTCACATTTTTCTTAACATATTTTCCATATTATGCAGATGACATTTATTTTTTAGTTAAGTACAAATAAACTTACAAACTTTATTAAATTAGATTCGGTCATTCCATCACTTCATCTTTGGGATGACTCTGAACCAAGTTAGAAAAAAATCAATTAATGATGATAGTGAAATTTCGAAATCCGACAAAAAAAATTTTGGAGTTATTTTGGATACATTTCTTAAATTGTTATTACTAAACTTTAATTTAAATAACTAGTAGCAGTATTTTTAAAAATTCTATATACATAAATAAAAATGTAAAGCGAAAAACATGACCAATTGGAATAAAAAATGACCATTTGACCAAGTGAAAAAATAATGAATTTATTCACAATTGATTAATGTGGCAACAACGATTGGAAGTGTAATTCAAAGCAACCTCAAAGCAGGCCCAACGTAACGCAGACGAAGCCGAAGCTGGAAGCGTGTTTGAGTTTCAGCCATATATCTCTAATGGTTCTTGAGATATGGATTAAGAAATATGGTATCCTGAACGTGCGGACAAACTTCTCTCTATAAATCTTTCTTTAGAATCTAGGGACCTTGCAACGTCGATTAAAATAACTTTTTATAGGAAGTTAAAAATGTGTATCCTGCTAAATCGTATAGAACTTAAAAAAGGAACAGACATTATTGTGAAAATAACCTTTGTAGTTTCCAATATTATTATGTTAACGATCGTAAACTTTAATTTCATGCTTCAATGTTTTTTATCAATCCAAACACCGCCCTTGAGAACTTGCACTCTGTCGATAAGTATATCGCAAATATAAATTTCTTCAAGACCGAAACAAGAGCATCATGACACCAAATCCAATATGGAGAAGATTTTGAAATTTTGAATTTACCAGTTGTTCATCATGGTAAATAGATTAGCTTTAGTTTTTTTGTCATGATCAGATGCTTTCAGATTATAAACTAATTTTATAAGCCTGGTTCCTGCTATATCCTCCTGATATCATACCAATAAATTATATTTAAAGCCGAAATCTCTATTTTTAGTACAATGCACTGCCCATATCTTATTTAAAGAATTTAATAGAAGGCACGTTCTTTGAAATCTTTTATTTTGATTATAATTATAATGGTCTTAAAATATTAATGAAGTGAATACATTAAATCCGGTCTGGGCTCATTTAAGAATTATTTCTTAAAAACAAAACAAAACCAAAACAAAAATATGTGTAATAAAAAAATTTATGATGCACAATTGAATTTCAATACGTTTTCAATACGAAAAAGTACATAAAGATTTATGACTTAATCGGTGAAAAGACTTCAAAACATCGCATCATAATGGAATTGGAATCTCTCAATAAAAAGATGAGTTGAGAATTATTTTATTTATTTTTTAAATTAAAACAAAAATACGTAAATCGATTCAAATGTGCGAATCGTACACAAATATTTACTACATAGAAAGTTAGTAATATTTGTTGTTGTTTTATTTTGTTATTGCTTTTTGAGTAAATACTTTTGTATATATTTTGTCTTTTTGCTATTCATGCAGCTAATGTAATAGAACACATATCTTTAGTTTGTTTACGAATTAACATCACGTGCGGGTAGTGTGAGGTAAATAATGATCAAATTTTTTAAATTGCACTCCATCACACCACCGACCGGCAGCAAAGGCGGGCGGTGTTAATTTATTAGTATCTCATTGATTTGTATTTATTGGATGAAGTCTGTTAAGATAGTTTGCAAATGACAAAACAAAAACATTAGTGTTTGTTTTGTATAGGAGTTAGTTATATGGGAGAGGTGCTAAAGCTGTCAAGAATATCTAGGAAATACCCTAAGTTCAGTGTGGAAGCTGTGCATAGATATGCATTCAATTTAAAGTTCAAAAAACTTTATTATTGTTTATATGCAAATATTAGTATACCGTAAATTCTTATTGAGCACAAAACAATTTTTTCAAAAGATTTGTTTGATCTATGTATATGAAGAAAGCTCCACTAATTATGTTTTATATTAAATTCTTATTTATTTTATTGTTACTATTTCATTGGTTCAAAAGAAGTCTTTATAAAATGTTATTAAAGTTATGGACTTTTTGCTTTGATTATTGTCATCAAGTTTAGACCAAGAACATGAATGGTTATTTACTTGTTGTTATTTTGTTCTGTAGGACTGATAACTGTGTTTCTGTTTTTTGCATTATTTATTTTGATGTTTTTAGTAACTTCGAATCATTTCGAATAATTAATTAAATAATTGACTGTGTATTTTTAAATATTGACAAGTGTCAAACATTTTGTTTGTCATGCAGGAACAAGCTTATCATCTTTCTGTAATTCGTTTAGTTTTAATGACCTAAGTGTAATGTGAGACTCTATACTAACATTTCGTGAACACTTCCATTTATATGTTATTAAAAAATAGGCTGAGATGCGACCCACACTGATAACTTCCCAATGATTCCCATTGCAAATGGTATTGTTTTTTATTATTAAGAGAAATTATTGAAAGATTAGATAGATATGCAATGCAATACTTAAGTTTAATCTGTTTTATGTAAAGATTCATTCGAGGAGCCAAATCAAGGGTGAGTTCAAAGTTGCACAAGCCATGCCGACAAAATTCATGCAATGCATGAACAAAAAATTACTGCAAGAACGCGGCAGATATACAATATCAAAACCAGTTCATAAATGTCATCAAAGAAGGCGTCCTTAAAAAAGAATGACAGAAATAATTAATTTTTTTCTTTGAGTAAACATTTTATCTCTAATTATTTATAACAAACACATTTTATTTTTGCCAAAAATTTAATAAATAATCAATTATTTTACTTACTCATCTTGTTCTGACATTTTCCTGCAGAGCGGCAACAGAAATAAAATGACTGCAGGTTTGATGGCATATCAGCTGTCAGACTGTTTTTTTGAACACAGTTACCGACTCCAGTAATGCAGTGTATTTACATTTAATAAATCTTGCATTACCGCTGCATTTTTACAGTAATGAACTTACCCCAATGTATTTCTATAGAAAAATACTTTCTTTTTTAACAACAATTTTTCTATGGCATGAAACAACTTGGAAGTCAATATCTTCTTTTGTTCCTACGATATTTAACTGCAAAATTAATTTCGAATACTTTTTAATATTTGTTTGGCTTCAGAATTTTATTTTTCTCTCAATTGATTATAGCTTTACAAAATAGTAATATATGTTTTTTTTTTAATAAAGAGCGTTTGAAGTCAAGATACTTGAGTCGAAAATTAATTTTTACCAGTTCTAAGTTGTTCGCTTCGTTTTTCGTACACAAAAATGTCAATCGAAGTTATATAAAAGGTTTAATAAAAAAATAATTTCGAAGTAAATGCTGTAGTAGTAATTTTGTTAAGAATTTTATTTTTTTATTATCAAATGTCAAAAACGTTATTCTTCGTTACATAAGATTATTTTGATTATTTAATATCATTGTTGTTCGAAAAATGTTCTATGTGACAGGTATTATAGGAACTAACTATATATTGTAAGTTTTTTTTCGTAAAAAATGTCGAATTCGAGATTTTCATCAAACATGACATTACGATGGTAGAGAAGTTGAAAATTGGATCCTTGATTCCGCACGTCTGTCTGTCCTCATCCATATAGTCCAAAGCATTGGTTCGACTGACTTCAAACTTGGAAATTAATGTTTTTAGCCGATTCGCTTATCGAAAATTCAAACATTTTCTAAAAACCAAACCGATTGATTGTTTTTAAGTTTTCGCAGAAACTTGTGTTTTGTTTTCAATTTCAATACAAACAAATATTTTTGATCTGCTTCAGAAGAATACCTGCATTAAACTGTTATGTTTATAAGTTTTCTCGACAACTAATTCACGATTTCAATAACAATTTTTATGCTCAAGCTCTTATACTATCTCAATAATATTTGATGATAAAAATGTCTTATTTTTATTTTAGATTTTTTTAAAATACCAATATTTTCTTTCAAATTCAGAATGTTAAACGTATGTTATTCTAAATTACTGCATACAAAAGATATTTTTAAACTAAAATTAAAATTAAAAACGATTTTCAATTTCTTTTTTTTTTAAATTGAGGATTTTTTAAGAAACAAATAGCATTTAAGTTTTGAAAGCAAACTTTTTTTTGAAAGTACAATTTCAAATCTTAAAGTACAATAAATGTTTCAGTCGTGCATTTTATTTTTAAAAATTTCATAGTTAAAAGTTCTTTTCTCATCTTGCTTTAAAACAAATGTATTTCGTCGAGCTTTCCTTACACATTTAAAATCTACAGACCTTGAAACGTCAAGAAATGTCAGAAATTTCACTTTGACAAAACGCACCGCTTACGATAACTTACAATGAGAAGGAAACTAGCTAATATGCAGATTTAAACGCAAATTTCGTGGTACTTCTGTCCCTAAAATACTATATATACATGTGTCTTATTTGTAACATACATTTTAGAACACGGATTTGTGGTATAGGCCCATACTATAGTATCCTTAAACGTTTTGTTCAATACCCGTGTTTTGTTGGAAAATCTATCAATAGTTTAGTAGGATTTTACACGAATAACAAAAACAATATCCGCAGTATGAATACTATAGATAAAAGTTAAAGTAGAATCTTACTACGGATGGGTTTTTGACATTTATACGAGACTCGAATAAATCTTATGTGATTTATTTTTCAAATGTTGGTACGATTGATATTGCATTTGTATCTCAATGGCTGTGTTCGTTGAGTAGTTGTGCATTTGGGATCATGTTGCAAGAGAAAACAATAGAAAAGATTATTAAGTTTTGCTATGTTTTCACCAAAGGTTTACCTCAGTTTAGATTAAATAAATCTTTTTGGTGTTTCCACCAAAATGATGAAATGAATTATTTAAAAATGATTAAGTATGACAGCACTTTCTAAATAAAGATAGTTTGACTCGTGTTAAACAATTAAGAACTAAATAGTTCAGCACCATAAGAATATGCTACCTACCGTATGTGCAATTTTGTTTTTAATTTGATTAAAACAAAACTATATTTTCTGCACACAAACAACCAATAAAAAGACCATAATGCATCATCTGAAAAACCAACCCCTCCACACAGGTTTTTCTTCACAAATTTTGACTCGACTCCAAATCCGATTTAAGCTCATTTTAACTCGATTCGGGTATATAAAGAATTAAGGTGAGCTTTAAGACAGCTTCAACACCACATGTTAATGTAGTAGTCTACGAACAAACCTCCTCCTTGGAGCAATTGTTAAATTAACTTTTTTATATAATCTCAATTTCCAGATGCTTTCTCTACCATTTCTTCTTCAAAATTGTCGATTTTATTAGTTTTAGTCTGTTTTTTTTTCTGCTCAAGTTAATTTTAACTTTTTATTTTCACAAAACTTTCTTCTATTTGTGTTTTTTTTTAGTATTCTTTCTCTGTCTTCTTTCAGTCTTACCAATTTTTAAATATAAAAATCTGGGTACTGTCGATTGGTTTTCTTGGGATTTTTCTTCTATACTATTTATAAAATACCAAAAAAACACGTGTAATGACAATGTTTAGTGAAAAAAACATAATATTGTATTTTTGATTAAGTTCGTAATACTATTTTGTATTTCTTCTATTCAACGAATTTGAATAAATTAACATTCGTTAAAAAATAAAAAGGTTATGTTTAATAAGCTTTGAAATTAATGATTTCGAAAAAATAAATCATCTCAAATACGGATGTATAACAGCAATACATGAAAAATGTTAAGGCAATTTCTGTTCCTGGAAAAATAATTGTATGCATTTTCGTATTCATTATTTTTAAGATAGAAATACACAACATATACCTACATACATATAATAATCTTGTACATGCTTTTTATTCAAAATGATTTGGATAAATATTTGATTGACTACTCCAAGTACTATTTTCGATGGCTAGTAACGTTAAGGAATAGATGAAATCAACACTAAGTTCCATTTTATACCATATCTAGTATACGTTAATGGTTAATAGGTTAATCCTGGGCAATGATGACTTGTGTAATCAATATAATATATTACATTACAAATACAGAAAACCGGCTTCAATGATTTTTACCATAAGGTTAAGTGTATATTTCCTTGAAAAATCCAGTAGTGTTATTTCATTTTTGAAACAAGTAAGAAATTATTTCAAACAGTAGAAAGTGTACTTACTTACCATTGAACATTAATTAAAGACATGGGATAAAAACTTATCAAGCTATGTTCAAATAAAAGTCTAATAATAAATTCTTGGTTTACTTACTATTGTACCTAAATATAAGTAACACATAGAAAACAGCTATAAAACTTGATTTTATGTATATTTACAGCGGAGTCTGACTGACGATAAAACCATAAAAATTACACGTCCTTTTATTGTGCGAATTATGCTTTCAATTTTACCTCCCTTGAGTTTTCATATGACGCATTACTAAAGTCATACACATAAATATGTTTGTGCTATTTTTAGCCAACAAGCTTTATGTTTTTATTTTCAAAGCTTAAATATAACTGTAATATTCTATGTATTTTAATGTAAAAATGTTTCGATATAAGTAAGTATAAGTTTCGATAAGTAAGTTCATAAGCAATAAAACTTCAAATGTAAAACTTTCAAAATAACTTTCTTGATAATAGTATGCATCAATTTGAAATATCAAAACAAAAACAATAGAAGAATTTATTGAATGTTTGAACACAATTTTTGACAAATTAAAAACTTCTATAGAAGTCGTTAATAATTTTATTATTATTTGGCACCAAAGTTTGTTTGTAAATTAAAATTTAAACATTTAAACAAAATTCAAAATTCTTATCACGTGTCTATACATCGTAATCGGACATAAAAGTTTGCGATTTTGATTAGTCACGCGCATGATGACTTCAATAAAATAGAATAGTTATTTTAACTGTTTTCTTTCTGATCATTTATACTTTTGGTAGGTCTAATACAAATTATCAATAAGACTATTAAATTTATTTATTGCATTTTTTAAGTGCTTTAATTGAACAGTTAATTTGTAAAATTAAATTTTTATTGAAATAAAACACAATTAATAGTCCGCTCGCGAGTTTTATTTAACAGTTTATTATTTTAAGTTCTTCTAACATTTCTGTCGGAAAAATTTGTTAAACATACATAAGTAAGTTTTGGTTATGAGTTTTATCAAGAATTCAATTTAAAGCTTTTATAAGATTATTTAAAATTTTTAGACTAAAGCCTATATTCAATTATTCATTAAACTCCTTTTTAGTGAAGTTAACATCCCTTCCACTAAAAGCTTCACCAACTTCGGCAAATAACTCGATAAATAACTACATTATTTACAGATAATTATTAAGATATTATTTCCCACTAATTATACGAATAAACATTAAAAGTTCAATATCAAGGCTATTTCGAACGCAAACATATACAGAAAATGGAAACGGAAAAGGAATGTAAACGACTTATTGTCACTGTCTTTTCATTCCTCTGATACAATCTTAGTCTAAGTATAAGCTTTTTCACGTTCCGATTACATCCGACAATATTGACAAAATATGTTCATGGAATTTTAATGGTGTAATTAAATTTTGATATTCAGAAGCAAAAGCTAATTAGATAGAAGAATTATTCAACAAAACAAAACTGTATTATTTATTTCATAGATGTGATGAAAATGAGAATTTTATAATGTTCGATCAAATCGGATAAACTTGCTCTTATAGCTAAAGTCTATTGATGGCTATGCAGTGTTGCTGAAAGTAATAATATTACGACTTCGTACTCGCTCGTTCTTTTCTGCAAATTATTTTTTTATTATGAAAAATCATTGTTTGTTTAATTATCATATCATCAGTCAAATGAAATTTTACATTATGTGCCCCATTTCTCGAATGACATTTTGTATTGCCTTGAAATGATTAATCATTAATACTGACCTATAACCTTTATATATCTTTCGCAACAAGTTTCTGGGAGTCACTTGTCAATAGCCCTGAAGAAGTTGATGAACTATGTATATTTTCACAATCTTCACTCCTTTTCGCAAACTAGCTGAAGTCACATCCCTGTGCTACAGAGTACGGTCCATCATCTTTTTTTCGTGTTCAATAATGACTGCTCGGCCGGTCCCGATTGTATTCCCCCGATAGTATTAAAAAATTCTAGTAATGCTTCAGTTGAAGTTGAAGAAGAAGTGATTTCTAGCACCAACTTTCAAGAAAGAGAACAATATGGTTATAACCAACTTCAGGTCCATTGCAAAGCTTTCTTGCATTCCTAAAGTGTTTAAACAAGTTGTTTGTGAAAGTGTAGCATTTTTTAGTAAGAACCTCATTTTGTGGTTTTTTGTAAAAAATGTCAACTGTTACAAATCTCCTTACATTCTCAAACATATGTTCAAACGCTTTAGAACAAGGATATGAAGTTGACTGTGTATATACACTGACTTTTCTAAAGTTTTTGACTAACTTGGTCACGGAATTATTTTATTTAAACTTAAAGCTCTTGGTTTTCCACGATTTTTCTTATCTTATCACATCAGTTGCTCTAAAGGGCCTTCCTTGGGATGATCCTTATGATCTGCCTCCCTATGAACATCGTATTCAGCTTCTTCAAATGGTGAAATTGATGAACCTTATTTGCTATCTTGTGTGCATTTGAATTATCGAGGTGGAACTCATCACCTTCGTACGTTTGATTTTATAAATATTGACTTTCATAGTAAAAGCTATGGGAAGAATGAAGCTTTAAGTAGAATGAGCATTTTAAGTAATTTAGACAGTTCATGGATAGATTTAAATCTAAGTATGGGGGAATTAAAATCATTGCTTAAAACCAGTGCTGCACTATCGTACAGGTCTTTATTTTATTTTTTGTTCCGTATTATTCATGTTAAATATTAATTATGTTAACTATTTTGAGCGTTTTTAAGGCTATAATTGTATTATTTTTTTCTCTCTGATCGTAGTTTGAGTCTTGCTTTAGGGTTTAGACTAACAACTTTTTGAAAATTCTGAAGTGTAAAAAAAACCTTTAATGTGGCTGAAAGAAAAAAGTCTTAAAGTCTAAAGGTCCTTAAACACAAGTTCCCGATCGCCAATTTTTGAAGACCTCTTATCATTTTAATAAAGATTGTTATATCGTTTTTTTTTTAATGAAAATTACAGCCATTCACATTAATATCTCCCCGGGTCTCGAATGCGGCTATTCTGATTATTAACAAACAATCTGTTGTGAGAATGAAACCCATCAATGAAGATAATATTTAACTGATATGATAAGATTATCAAAAAGACGAGGTTTCTGGTGATTGATCTGTTCTGTTCACTGAACTTTAAATGAATTTCGTTTGAAAAATGTCAAAAATCGACTTTGTCAACACTATGCACTATAGTATTCTTAGATGTTTTTGAGCCATCTCTTACAAAACTAATTTGTCACAAATTTGTCCACCAGTTATACTATTGCCAGGAAGTTGGCAATGCGTCATTACGATCCAAAAGTACTTTAGTTTTGAAGAATAGAAGATAGTTTTGTGAAAATCAAATAATTCTAATAAACTAATACAATGGACTATTTTCAAGAATAAATAGTAAGAAAACATCTGGAAATTGAGATTCTATAAAAAAAAGTTAATTTAAAAATTGCTTCAAAGAGGGGGTTTGTTCGTAGACTGCAACATTAACGTGTGGTGTTGAAGCAAGCTTGAAGGTCACCTGAATTCTTAATATACCTAAACCGAGTTGAAATGAGCTTCATTCACCTTGATCGGTCGGGGATCGGAATGTATTCAAAACTTGTGAAGAAAAACCTGTGTGGAGGAGTTGGTGTTACAGATAATGCATTATGGACTATTTATTTGAATGTTTGTGGTTTAATCAAATTAAAAAAAAAATCCACATGATGTAGGTCGCATATTCTTATATGGTGCTGAACTATTCAGTTTTTCATTGTTTAACACGAATCAAACTATCTAACTTGCACTTCATAAGAAATATCGAAACACCATTTGGATTTCAGAAAGTGCTGTCAAACTTAATCATTTTAAAATCTTCTTGTGCTGTGAAATCACCATGAAGATTTATTTAATCTAAACTGAGATAAACCTTTGGTGGAAACATAGCAAAACATAAATATCTTTTCAAGTTAGTCCATTTTCACTAACAAAACTAACTAATATCAACAGTAATAGATTGATTTTTTCCCCAATGGAAAACACACATGATTCCAAATACACAACTACACAACGAACACAGCCATCGACATACAAATGTAATATTAATCGTACCAACATTTGAGAAAGAAATCACTTAAGATCCATTCGAGATTCGTATAAATATCAAAAACCCATCCATAGTAAGATTCTACTCTAAATTTTATCAGGGTTATTCATGCTATGGATATTGTTATTCGTGTAAAATCCTACTATACTATGGATAGATTTTTCAACAAAACACGGGTATTGTTTAAAACAATTTTTTTTTAATATGCTTAGTTTTGACTTGATTTGAAAACAAGCTAATAGAAAAAAGCCTTAACGATGGGAGAAAGACCCCTTCCCTTCCCATAGTAAAAAAGGCTTGTTTTTAACTGTACTATGCTAATTCGCCATTAAACTTTGTCGCCAGAGTTTTCATACCCAGCCCCAGCTTTACTATATTTTGGAAATATTTCAAACCTTTGGTTATATTTTCTGAATGTTCACCAGCCTTTAAGATATCCATAATGATTAACATTGTATTATAACTACAAACTATATCTATCCATAAATTTGTATTTATTATGTTTTTAGTTTTTGTAGATGTTTAGAACATCAAAATTTCAACATCCTCGATAGTATAGTGGTCAGTATCCCCGCCTGTCACGCGGGAGACCGGGGTTCAATTCCCCGTCGGGGAGACAGATGGAAAATTCTTTTTTTTTAAATTAAAAAATGTCAAGGCGTGTTGTACAATGTACATCTCATGAATATATAACGTATACTAGTATGTGCCTCATGCCGGCTGAATTCAAATTTTCCAATTGTCGCATATAAAACATATGTAACATGTAACAAATGACAAAATAAATCAAAATGCGATATCATTTTATTATAAATACAGAACGTATTATGTACGGTATCATACATACAAAATACAAGTCTGATCTTACACGTAGTTTTAATTTCAATTAGATGCTAAGAGATTGCAATATTATAAATTTAATTAATTAAATATTAACATATGGACATTTCGGTTGTAATTTTCAAGCAAGAAAATTAATATATTTTTTTTTTCTTAAATCATAAAATATATTAAATGGCTACATACATTTACTATTTATCAGGGGGTAGATAATACTTTTCGAATGACGCATGGAACATTTTATTGGGGAACAAATTCCACTCAAAATAAGGCGTTGTTGTATATTTGAATGAAAATTTAAATTTTTAGTAGAATTTGCTTTGATGATCAAATGTGTCGATATCTTCAACTTTGTGTTTTTTTGTGTTGATGTTAATAAATTATCATTCATCATTATTCCCGTACATAAGTTATTATCAGCTGCCTTTCTGCCAATAGCTTCTTTTTATGTTCCAATATTTTGTTTTATATAATTAAAAGGGTTTATCTCGCTTCAACGATACAAGACAGCATTGTGTTTTCGAAGCATTAAATTCTACACGGTTTTGTATTCCCCATTGTACAATGCTGTGTAGGTCGAAATTTAATGAGCTAATCTTATTTTGCCGTTGAAGTTCCACATACCAAGAATAGGCTTGTGAGGTTGGAAACGAATATAAAAAGCTAAAGAGTGCTTTCGTCAGCGAAACAATGTATCATATTATAAGTAGCATACAGGAGATCATTTATAAAAATGAGGAAAAGGGTCGGAGACAAGACGGTACCTTGGGACACACTAGAATTTTTTGTATGGGTTTCAGACTTAAATCCGTCTAAAACAACTGTATGGTTCAAAATAAAATTTCTAACCCAACGAGGAAGAGATTCGTCAGTCTGGCAAGATGCCACACTTTATCAAATGCCTATGAAATATCAAGTGCAATAATCTTACTTTCTCCAAAACGATGTAAAGATTTGTTCCACTGTTTGGTGAGATAAACTATGAGATCACCAGTGGACCTGTTACTACGAAAGCCGTATTGCCGGTCATTAAAAAGCTCAAGATATTATTTAAGCTCATAATTAATCAGCGTTTCCATGACCTTAGAAAAACGGACGTTAGTGCTATCGGTCGATAATTGGCGGAAAAAGAAGATTCGCGTTTTTTTGGGATTGGCTGAAAAAATTCAGTTTTCGAACTACTCTCAACGAGCCCAGAAGAATAGAATAGATGGAAAAGCTTACGCTACGCAGTGGTTTTGCTAGCGTGGAAGAACACCTCTTCAGAATAATAGAATAATAGAATAATAGTGGAGATACCATCCGGACCAGTGGATTTAGGAATGTTGAGATCTTTAAAAACTCTCACCATAGTTCGAGTACGATAAAAGATTGGTCCCATAAAATCATTTTAGCGTTCAAGAACTGGAGGAGCCATGACACTATCTGGTATGGTTGAATTTTCGGCGAACTGCCTTGCAAATATGTTAGCTTTATCAATAGAGCTACCTAAAGGAGTGTCATTGAAAACAAGGGTAGGAACCGAGGAAGAGGAAGAATTCCTCATGTTTTTTACGAATGACCAAAGATTGTTAATGCCTTTGGGACATTGCAGTATTTTTGGCTGTAATTTTTGTTCATGCAAAAATTTGACCCTTCGAATATGGGCGTTGCAGGCCTTCCTGGCTTGCTTAAAATTGTTCCGGTTTTCCTCAGTTGGGTTGGCCTTAAAACCGCGGAAGCTCACCTCTTTCTCCTTGATAACCTCTTTGCAGCTCGAATCGAACCATGATTTAACCTTGGGATTAATAATTTTAACCCTTTTTGGTGTAAAGCTTTTCATTCAAAGATGAATCATATCTGCATTGGAGTCTACGTCACTACCGAGGAAGCATAGTGACCAGTTAAACATCCTGAAGAAATTATAGAGACCGTCGCAGTTTGTTTTGGAGCTTTTTCTTTA
Organism: Eupeodes corollae; assembly: GCF_945859685.1. Taxonomy (NCBI): domain Eukaryota; kingdom Metazoa; phylum Arthropoda; class Insecta; order Diptera; family Syrphidae; genus Eupeodes; species Eupeodes corollae. The sequence continues at coordinate 109,509,629 of NC_079148.1, forward strand.
ACTGGATTTGGTTGACACGAGAAATTAGCCGATATGACACTCTGGTCCGACGTGCCAAGAGGCGTCAATACACTGATTATATACTCGTATTTATTAAGATCAGAAGTGAGAAACAAGTCCAATGTATTTTCTGCTCGACCATTACCAGACCAGACAAAAATCTTTAAAAAATACTTACTAATACGACTTTATGTCAAAAACGACTTTATGTTTTAAAACTGCTTAAAGTGCTATTTCTAGCATGTTCAACTTTCGAAACTTGACATTTGGAGTTGAATTTTTGGGAGTCTTACTTACAATTCATTCCAAAATATGCTTTTTTTCTAAACTGATATAAATTTATTACTACAATAATTCGTAATTTGTATAGTTTCAAACGATTTTGTCTCAAAACTATTTTTTTTTAAATTGGCGGGACTAATAACTCAAACATTTCTTAACCAATTCTTATGAAATTTGGAACACGTCTTCCCTATAGGGTAAAATTATACAAAACGCCCCAGCTTATGAAATGCTCCACTAGCAAGTTACCATGCTAATAATAACTTATACAGACGCTTAGTCCAAAAAGTCTCCGTATAGGAGAATAAAGTACTAGGAATAAATGTAAAATCGAAAATGGAACCGTTCACCTTTTTACCAAATTTAAAACAATTGTGGTTGTGATTTTCAAAATACTTGTTTTTAATATATTGTTCTAATAAATTTTCATAAACAATTTGGGACAAAGAAAATTCTGAAACTTGTATTTTAATATATGCATGATAAATAAATATACATAATTAAACAAAGATTCCTTTATTTCTTCACTATTAAAGAACTGAAAAAGCTCAAAACCACAGCGGTTATATTTATTGCCCCCGTTAAGGCAGTTCAATAAAACAAAAATAGAGACATTTTAAATTTTATTAAAACCTTTTTTAAACGCTAAAATTACTAACTTTTGAACCAGTCTTTTGTAATGTATTTAATTGATGTTGAACTGGCGATCGAAGTTTTAAAATGCTAAAATATTTACAGAAATTTACTGCTGAGACCTAAGTTACGTACGAAGATCCTTGAAAAAATGTTAATTGTTGGAAATTTTCAACTTAGATTCGATAAAAACTATATCAAAAATTTCAAAACCGCAAACAAAGTTTTCAAAAGTTTTAGAAAATCTCTTAATAGTGAAATGGGTGAAGTATCTACACTTCTTAAACTAATTTAATGCTCCCCCGTTTAAATATTTAAAATACTGTTGATCAATCAAAATCATTACAATTATTCAACATCTTGTATAAACATTTATTATCTGCAATCTTTATCTACTCCCGTTTCATGTAACTAAAACTTTCCTAAAAATAATGTATATTTTTTGTTTACTTTACAGGTGCTTAGCTACCAATAATCTCATCGGTCTTATGGGCATGCTAACACAGTTAATCTTAAAGCTCTACCTTCCCGACCAGATACTTGCTGATTTAGTTCGTGTCCGCTGCATAGGATTGGTCGTTTGGCGATTTTTCGGATTAAGCTCCGGATGCATTGCGGCAGTTATGGCACTCGAAAGGTGGATGGCTTTGGCTAAACCATTTATTTACCACAAGGTATATATAATTAAATCAAACTTAATTAATATTTATGTGTAGATAATCTATCTTTTTTTTGATTTTAGCATATAACATATCATGTTGTCCGAAAAACGATACATGTGTTGATAGCAGTAGCCACGGTTATAACATTCCTACCATTTGTGGGCTTTGGAGTTTACTTCAATGAAAAGACACGTCAATGCCAACGCTATCGAGAGGCTGAGACGCTCTGGGATAAGTCTTATGCAGTTTTGTTTATGGCTTTCGGTAAGATATTTTGCTACATTTACTCCTAACTTAATATACTTAAAAAATACTTTAATTTAATTAGGGTCATTGCTGTGCGTTGTGATTGTGGCATGTAACTTATTTGTGACACGAGTTCTCTGTTTTATTGGTCGTAGTAAGACACACTGCCATACACGCAACTACAAAACCGTTAATCAAGAAAAGGATGCCGATGTCAGTTCGGCACTTTATCACTCCAATAATGTGGCCAATGCTACTACATCACCGGACGAGATCAAATTTGCCAAACTTATGACATTCCTGAGTATATCCTTTGTCATTTGTTGGATGCCTCAAATGGTAATATTTAAATACCACTTTATCTTTTAAACGATGTAAAAGTTTGTTTTCTTTAAAGGTTTCTATCGTATTTGCACTCAAGGCAAATCCATTGCCAAAGGATCACTGGTTTTTTGGCTTAGCCGACATTCTTATGGCATTGCATTTTACATCAGATCCATATGTCTATGTTCTGAGCAGAACAAAACAGCCAGTTATCATGAGCTACGTTAAGCGTTGGCGGTGTGGTCTTAGGCGATCGTTAAGCGATCAAAGTCGATTACGAACCGTTGACCATACCACAGAGTATAATGTGTAGTTTAGCATTTGCATCCAGTTGTATGTCAGTTGTATGAAATACATTCGGTTAATTAAACTTTTTCTTAATTTGTACTCTTAACTTTTTCTTTAACATTTCTTGGAAATATTAATAAGAAAAAAGGATATAATGTATATGTATAGACTTTAAGCTTATAAGATTATATCAAAAACAAATTAACTTAAATGAGATTTGAAGGATAAAAAAAAACTATTTTTGTGACTGCTCTTTTAAATATATAATAATTTTATGATATTAAAGCAAATAAAGATATATATATTTGTAAAAATAGTTATGATTAAAAATAGTTTTACTTAAACTACAAACATGAAATAATATAAGCAGCTAAGCACCTTTTATTATATTTACTTCTTGTAAAAATGAAAAGACTAAGAAACATCGTATACTTCAAACCGAAAATAAAAAACATAAACATTACAAGTGTTCAAAAATTAAAGCAACATTTGAATGAACCATGTTCGGTTTAGAAGAATATTACAAATCCTGGGTTTGAAAAATACATCTTGATTGTGACAGTTAATTTAGAAAAAAAAGTGTGTTGGACCAGTTTTTGATGGAGTTATCAATGAATAAGAATTAACTGCCATTTTCAAACATTCTTATAGGGTGACCACTTATAACTTTTACGCCATATTTTGCGATACAAAATTTAACTCTAGATTTCTATTTTCTCTAATCCATTCATTTGAATAAAACTTTTCTTTTTATAATTAGAGCAAGCTCAAAGGGTTTTGTATACCTTTAATATGCCAAAGACACAGTATGAGGAAAAGAAAATGGGTTTGAAAGGAGATGTATATTGGTTTTGAATATTGTAATGACAGGGAAAGATTGAGGGTAGAAAGGCATTTCACATTCGCGTAGTACGGCTAAAAAACTAATCTCCGTATTTCACAGTACGGATAAAGTTGCAGTTGCAGGACTCATAGGTTAACTGAAGGGCAGTTCCGAAAGAGCGAATATAACGGTTAAATTATTAAAAGGTATAGGAATGCAACTGGCTATTTTACTAGAGCATAACCTGTAAAAAGAAGGGCGAAGGGCGTGGCAAAAAACCTTAAGACGATGTTCGAGAGACGTAATTAAGTTAATGATGTTATTGTCATCAATCATTAAAAAAAGCTCTTCTTGGAATACTGAGCAAGAAACTTAATTAAGTTACAGAAGCACCAGCGCAGAGTATATCTGAAGTATTGGAAGTACATACATATACTTTGTAGAGTATAGGCAAATTAAAAGAAGAGTAAAACTGTGAGGAAGGATACCAAATTGATTTTTCCCTATAAAACTCAAATGCAAAATTTTAAATAATGATTAGAAAATATTGTTTGTAATAAAAAAAAAATCTTAAAAACAAATTCGATGTACATATGTAGGTCCAGCAATCACCCAAATAATGTGTCTACAAAACACCGGAGGAAATGGTTTATAGCCCACTCCCTGCTTTGGGCAGTAGGGCTGGGATGATAACGATGTTTTATAATGTTTCTTTTATTCTATAAGATAGTACTTCACTTCTTAAATGGCTTGTGAGCTTGAAGAACCAGCAATTGGCAAAGGATAATCCTTTATCTGATAGTAATGAATTAGGACAGTTTAGAAGAAGACTGATTTAGCAGGGTTGCCGAGATACGATATGGCTCTCGTAACATATACACTATGGGTCACATAAATAGGAACAAGCTTTTTTCGTTTTTTGTTTGCCGATTTTTCTTATTCTTAAACCCTTAAGTTTTTTTGGATAAACTCAAATGTGGAATGAATGAAGGTTTTTCGAAGAAGGTCATAATAAGTACCTGCTTTTTTCTAAAGGTCTAACCAAGGAGGAAATAGGCCAAATTCGACTTACCAGCAAAACCATCCTTTTTATAGTCAGTAAAATAAGAAGAGTTCAAATGGTGTATACAACCACCTCAAGGATGAAAACAAAATTAACTTAGACGGACCTGATGGAAAAAAAGCCTGGATTCAGGGAAAAATGTGAACTTACGATCATGGCTCCCATTTTCTCCTGAGCTGAACATCATGGAAAATGTGTGAGGCTGTCTTTCAAGTAAAGTCTACGAAGAAAAACGGCAATACTAAAAAATTGAAGATATTATTGAATCCATAAAACGGTCCTGGACCCAAATTTCGTTCAATTATCTTACAGCACTCTATGAATCCATACAACACGGGTTACTTGAAGTAGGTAATTCAGAAATCAGCAGGCAGGACACATTACGAAAATTTTTTTAATCTATTCAATAAAACCAGCATTTTTTTTGTTATTTTAATTACTTTGAAGTGTGTCTTACAGGTAAATTAAGAACTAGTCCCTATTTGTATGACACAATGAAACAGGTACTTTTTATGACCTTCTTGGAAAAAAGCGTCATTAAACTTGTATACATCAACTTAATCTAAACTTTTTTTCATTATAAACTTAATACAAACCTTATTCATTCCACATTTGCGTTTTTCCAAAAAAAACCTAAGGGTTTGAAAAATATTGGCAAATAAAAAACGATAAAAGCTCGTCCCTATTCATGTGACACAAAGTGAACATAATATCCACGCTATCATACATGGCCTTAAAATCGGGTTTTTTTTAGATAATCTATCTATGATCAACACACGGTTGACTTTTCGGGCGAAAAACCATACTGACAGGGGTCAATCAGATCGTTGACGAAAAGTTTTAAGCGGTCACTCAATTTAGCTGACAGAACTTTTTTCAAGATTTTATTTGTCGGGCATGTGTTATTATGTCAAATATTTTAGTCAAATTCGGCGAAAGAAACATTTTTATTCAAGAGTTAAGTATTTATTGCTGTACGTTTTTTATTTGTTGAATAATATTTTTGTAATTGTAATATCACAATTAATATTTTATCATCAAAATAATCCCAAAAATGTATCTACGCAGGATGTTCAGTAAACAACTAATATTTCTTTTTCTTAGTTTTGATTCCTAAGAACAATAAACGACAAATCATTAAAATACTTAATAAATAAATAACAGGTTCCTTGCCATAATTTGATGTCCAGAGAGAACGATTTTTTAAATATTAATTTTTTAGAAGGGTTTGGGGACACAATTTACAGAAAATGAATTTTTACGAGTATATATAAATGGGCTCTTGGGACCACAATATGATTGGACACCCTGTATACTGTAAAACTTGCTACGCACATTTTGTTCCACCCTTTATCCTTACTCGCTTAAATGACGCACACAATATTATTTCAAGAAAAAATTAAGTACTTGCAAACACAGTACTGTCTCGAATTAAGTTTATAGATCTGTATGAAATATATAAAATTTCCTTATAATTTATAAATATTGTTTAAACCATTTCTGTTTTAATTGATCTCAGTAAATCCAAAGTTTTACCATCAGCATGGGTTCTTAATATAATTCGATAAGTCGTGTATTCTTTTGGTCTGGTTCAAATAATACTTTGTAAAAATGTTGGCTTTAGATGTGGTATTCGCCTTTAGAATTTTGGGAAACTTAATAGCATTGATCAAACTATCTTTTAATTTTACAAAGAACAAATTTACAGTTTTGCTGAAGTAAGTTTAATCAAATACGAAAAACTTCACGTACTTAACTAAAATGTTAAACAATTTAGGTTTTGGTCCAACGATTGCGATGGTTAATTATGTGATCTCTTGGTTTAACTTTAGTAAATTCACCAAAATTAATTTATTTCAATTTTAAACGAACTTTTGTTCCAACAAAAAAATCTATTAATTTATATTTTCCAGATTTTTGATGACAAATAATATTATTGCCCTAACAGGAGTGACAATCTTGTGCACATTGCATTTTCATCTTTCAGAGTCTCTGATTGAGGCCTACCTTCGTTGGTTTTGTATATCCTGAGGAATATTTCGGTTTTTTTGGATTATGTTCTGGATGTATAGCAGTATTTATTTCTATTGATGGATGGATGGATACGTGGTAAAATCACTTAAACTTAAATATGTTTATTTCTACTTTAAGGTTTTCTTTAATTTAGTTTTTAGTTTTTTTTTAGAATTGGATAAGGCTTATTTATATTCCTATAGCTATTTTTTGGCTGACATTACTTACAGCAATTATAACTTTCTAACCATTTCCAAGAAATGCTTACGATACCGTGAAGCTAGTTCAACAAGTGACCGAGCTTATACATACCTATTTTTAGCTTTTAGTCAGTCCAATTGATGAACTAAAAAAAATATTAATTTTTGTTTATTTTAGGAATTGTCACTTTCAATGCATTGGCAATAAGAGCCCTTCTTTATCATATGCGTCAGATACAGAATAGTAGATTCAGCACGTCTCTGTATCTAGTGGATATTCCGACGACGATGACGTTACTAACAGTTAAAATACAATTTCATTAACTTATGGTGATGCTCGATTTGTCATTTATTATCTCTTGTATGCCACAGATTTTAAATTAACAAAAAAAAAAACTAAGACATATGTATATATTTTAAGCTTTAACAATTACTCTTATTATAGTCATTTTAGATATCGATATTTCTTACATTGTTGAATTTATTACAAAAAGAACATTCGTTCTATACATTAGCGGAAACTTTGTTGGATATACATTTTGCATTGGGCCCATATATTTATGTATGTATATGTTAAATCAAAAAATGTACAATTATATTAGGACTTCATCCAATGTGAGGTATTATGCAGATTTGGGACATCATTGCCGAAAAATAATAATCAGAACAAAGAGCCGAAAAAGGAGTACATTAACCATATTTAACCAAATTTATTTTTCAATGTTTTAATACAAATTAAAATTAAAATTAAAATTAAAATTAAATATTAAGTTATACGCTTACTTTTTTTCAAACATAAAGCGCATAATAAAAGTGGTCTATCAAGAACTTAAAGATCATGTAATAGCTTACAAAAAAAAGTGTTAATACTTTTTTTTTAGATCCTTTAAAGAATAATTTTAATGAAAAGTGTATTATGCGCGTTTCTTTGTAGTTATATAACAGTCCGTATATCTATCTATTTCAGGAATATGTCATAAAAACAGTTTTGCCCCAACTCTGATGTACCACAAGGAAGCCACTTAGAACATTTTCTGTTTATTTTGTATGCAAAAGATTTACTTTCGAATATGAAACACTCGTTCGTTTTAATTTACTCTGATGACACACAAATTTTTAAATATATAAACTCAATGGACAACTGCTTACGTCTACAGGATGATCTTAATAATTTTCACGAATGGTGTAATATAAATAAGCTTTTACTTAAAATAAACAAATGTAAATCATAGTTATTTATTTATTTATTTATTTATTCATCAATCAGAGCATATTGTACTCGTACAGACTAAGATACATAATTAAAAATTTAGTTACATATTTGTAGGTGGGTATATACAATTCAAATTACATTTAATTGATTTACATAGTTAATATATTATTAAATAATAAAAAATGGTATACATGTGTAATAAATAACAATATTTTGTTTAAAACTATTGATTTAAAAGTTTCTGTGGTGCAATCCATATAAAAGTTTATCCCAAAGCAAACTAAATTGCTTTCAACGAGATGCAACGAGAAATGGGTTCATTGCGTCCATAGTTTGTGCGGTGAAACTGCTCATAAATTAAAAACCGTTCTCGTGTAATTCTTAGAGGAGCATTACCCTCATTTACTAGAGCTGCTAGAGGTGGACAATTAACATGATTTGTAATGATATCCCGAACAAACATAATTAAAAAGTATTTACGACGAGCTTCTAGCGTTTATATTCCAAACAACAGGCATCTGGTTTCATAAGAAGGTGTTACTATTCTCCAATTTAACTTGAAAAAAGCATAACGTGTAAAATTTCTTTGAATTTTTTCAATTCTTTCTGATGTATTTGCATAGTAAGGATTCCAAACTGTACAGCAATACTCAAGTACTGATCTTACCAGAGAGTTATAAAGAGATAATAAAGTGAATGAATCAGTAAATTCTCTGGTATTTCTTTTTATAAAACCCAGCATCTGATTCGCTTTATTGATCAAGTAATCATAATGAGGAAGGAACGACAGATTAACATCTAGGATTACTCCCAAGTCTTTTTTTTGATTTACCCTTGTTAGAATTATGTTATTGATATTGAAATCAAAGGCAATTGGATTAAGAATCCTGAAACACGATAGTATTTGACATTTTTCTACGTTCAAGTGAAGGTTATTTATCCTGCACCAATCTACCAATCTCACCAGGTCTTCTAGCAGAAGGCTACAATCCGATATGCAGGTAATCCTTCGGTAGATCTTGAGATCATCGGCAAAAAGGAGACAGTCAGACTTTTTAAAAATTGTTGGAATATCATTCACAAAGATAAGAAAAAGTAAAGGTCCTAAATGGCTACCTTGTGGAACGCCTGATGGGACATAAATATCATCAGAATAAAAGTTTTTAATTTTAACAATTTGTTCTCTTCCAGTCTTTTGTTATACACCACTTTTTCAAATAATTTTGGTATAGCAGATAGCTTGCAGATTGGTCTATAGTTTGTGACCTCTTGCCTTGTTCCCGATTTAAAAATAGTGGATAAAAATGAGATTTTCCAGGTTTTCAAAAATTGGCCTGTAGCTAAAAAAATATTAAAAATGTTTGTTAACATGCAAATATAATGTTTTGACTTTTAATAATTATGAACTACACTTCTCTTAATTGTCTTAACTCTCTGTTTTCTCTTATACCTAGGTATTATTCTTGCCTCAAACGCTACTTTTACAGATCGTAATGACTATATTTTTTAAAAACCCAATAAGGCACTCGGAGTTATTAAAAGTTTTTTAAATGTCTTCCCTCACTCGTATATCCTTTAGATATACGAATAGGGGTAGTACAAAGAGGATTCTTGTTCTTCTGTCTTCGCTTCCTTCCATGGTATTGTATTTCATTTAAAATCTAAGAATAATATTATATATGAGTTTTAAGCTTTAAATTTAAATTTGAAATAAAAACGCGAATTTTTCTAGTAAAAATTTTCCGTGCTCGAAAACAATATCTAACTATTTTGTAAAAATCATTTATTTAAGAATTGATATTTAGGTTCTATCTCATATTGTTTACAACACGTTCCTTGAAGCTTTTTTTCGATATGAGTTATCTTTTAATTATGTTATCATAAGGACTCAGATAAAATATTTTTAATTCAAGAGTCCACTTACCTATACCAGGTTCGTTGATTCAGTTTAAAATTTAAATCAAATAAATAATAAATTCACTATTTCCTAAGAAGTGTCAACTCTTTTTGGCGTGGAACATAATGTTCGAAATAAATCAAAACTGTCTTTACGTACTCAATCAAATATTGTTTTTCCCACTAGCATATATTATCCAGAAATAATATTACGACACGTGCTTATAAACAATATACTCCCCCTTCATATTATCATTCCTGGAAATTAAAAAATATAAACAAACCCATACTGTGGTTAATTAATATCGCTTTCATTGTTTATTTGTATCACACACACTCATTCACCTGCAAGTACTTACGACACATCAATAATCATACAGATGATTCAAACTGTCAATTAATATATCCATTAATTTATTATTTAGAATCCATTATTTTTGAAAAAAAAATTAATATTAATGAGAAAAATCCTCAACTAGCAAATAACGATCGGTAAAAGCTCAATTTATGATTGTGGTGTTTTCCCAAGCCATCTCCGCCGCGCTGTCATGCAACAAAAACTTGCGGCTTAGAACTTTATACAAACCCCAAAGCTTGGGATTTTTATTTCGCTTTCGATCTTACGCATAGCTAACACACTGACCGAAACGGCGGTCAGGTGGCTTTTGATAAGACTTACCACACAAAGTAGCGAGTTCAGTTGACAATTATTTGCTTTTTGCACCCCCATTTCGGCCGGGGATGTAATCCTTCGCGTTATTTCTAAACTTAGTAAGTTCCGAGACGCCAGCCGAGCCGCAAGCAAACTTCGCTTTCGCTGATCGCTGATCGTTTCTTTCGAGTTCTCGTGCTTCAATGTTGTACGGTCTCGAGTATTAATTTATTTTATTTTGTTTTTAATTCGCAATTTTGCGAATTTCATAAACTGGTTTGATTAGGTGCGGGCTTGCTTGTTGATCAAGACATTAGAGTGTGTAAAAGTGAATACCTATACGATAAAGATAAATGCACTGAATCTGAATGTGATGTTTTTAAAATACCTAAACACAGCTACCTACCTAACCAACCTATGTTAATGGATATTTGTTTATTGTTGACATTTTAAAATGAATGTTTCTGAAGTGTTTTCGAAAAATGACTCGATAAGTGTTTATATGAATGCAAGTTCGATGGAGTCTTTCTCTTTATTGGAAAAAGACAAGAAAGAGAAAAAAGTGTTAGCTTTGACAGTTTTTATTTTTCTTGCTGTTGGAATTTTGGGAAATTTATTGGCATTGATTAAATTAGCTAGAAAGAGAAATTTCAGTAATAGCAGCTATACACTGATGTTAAGGCAAGTGAAATTACATATAATTTATTTATTTATATAATACGAGTATTAACAAATTGCAAGAATTATAGATTGTGTTTTATAAACAAACATAAATGCACCTCATTATAATATCAGCAGTGGTGATAGAACAACTGCAAATGCGAATGAAAGTGTTGTTTTTCAATTATAAATTATCATAGTAATCTAAATAAATGCTCATTTATAGAATAATCAATTAATATACGTTTAATATTTAGGCCAAATAACAACTTGTGCATTTTGTTTATAAATATGCATTTATTTTATCAAGTATTTAAATAAGTGTTTTGAATATATTTATATTGGAGAATTTCCACAAAACTTAAGTATCGTTATAAACATAAAATATCCTTGGTAACTGTTAGGCTCTGGATAATCTAGAACATTTCAAAGCATTGAATTTATAAAAAAATGTTTTAAAAGAAGAAAGACTTAAACGTAAAATTTGATTAAATTTCCTTTTGAATAAACAAAAGTTGGAACAGTTGATACTAGCCAACACCATGAACTTTCTTAAGGCCGAAAGGCATTAGTAATTAGTGTTATAGTTTAGCTTAGAGTGTCCGTATGGGACCATTAAGTTAGTTGTAAGTTATGGATAATTAGGCTAGTTTTATGAATTTTTGTCTAGCTTTAAGATAGGTTTAAGATTGAATAAATAAAAATGAATTTGAAAGAAAAAAAAAAAAAAAAAGAGAACACCATGAACTTAAAATCGAAATGCGTTTTCAAAGTATTTAACGTATTTCGGTGTTAAAATTTGAAACTATCACTACCACAAAAATATCAATGTAACTTCAAATAAAAAAAGAGTCTGGGATGTGACCCACACTGAAAACTTTCCATCCATTTTCGTGTTGAGTTAAAAACGTTGTCAGTTGAATTATTCTTTAAAAATTTAAAATAATCAACAATATTTTTCTTAATATAAGGAAAGAGTTTAGTTTAAAAATCTAGTTTTGTTAAATAGATTTTTAGTCGAAAAAATGGTTACCAATATTAGTAGCATATCTCAAATTTTTACAAATTGAATAAAATATGAATAAAATTAATTTGAGAGATATCAAGAACCGAGCATCAATTTTTACCAAATTTGCACGTTATTTTTTGTAGATTTTAATTTTTTGTATGAAAAAATGGACTGTTGGTATTTTATTAAAAAAACTACTGAATATCGAAAACTATATTTTCTGTGAAATAACAAAAGTTTGAAGGCAATATTTTTGATTTTTGAAAAGCGATTTGAGTCGGAAGTAAATTTTTAAAAAGTGTTTGTATCGTTTTTTCTTAGGTTTTAATTTTTTTGTAAAAAACTGTCAATTATATTTTTCTCAAAACTTTACTGAATGTTGAAAACAATATTTCTTTTAAGTTGAAATTAGTTGGAGGCCATAATCTCAAATTTTTGAAAAGATATTTGTGTCGAAAATCATTTTTACCAACTTTTGTTAAATTTTCATTTAAGTTTTTATTTTTGTAAAAAAACTGTCAATTTGATTTTTTTTTAAATTTTACCAAATGCTGACAACAATATGTCTTATAAGATAAAATAAGTTTGAAGCCATAGTCTAAAAATGTTGACCTTTTTTTAAACTGCTTTGGTAAAAAAAAAATTATGCCTTATTATTTGTATAATAAAATTTATTTTAAGTCGATATCTCTTCTGATTTTTGAGCTATGGATGACAAAATAAAATTCTGTCTTATGTCTAATTTACTACAAAAATATAAAACCGGTGCCCCGCAGTTACGTCAACTTTATGGCCAAGTTCTTCGGAAAACAACACCTTTTTCAATTAATAACTGTATGATGTGCGCGTGGTTTTTATGCTGATCGCAGTCGTGCTGTCATAGGGGGGTTTTCTTTCCTTTGGTGATAAAAAAACGATGATGGTATGCTTTATATATTTTTCACATTACATAAACAAAACGATGAAATAAATAACTTTGAGATACAAAAAATATCGCCCTCATTTTAAAAAACTTTAAGATCATTTTTTTAGAGAGGAAGTCCTGAAGTTGATTACAACTATGGAGTTCAAAAGTAAGTTGAAATTTCTTTCTATCTACTAATCTGTTTCCTAACTCTCAAGTTTAAAATTTAAAGTTGGTCACCTTAAGAATTCAAAAGTACGCTTGGCATATTTTCGAAAATATTACAATATTTATATGTATGTATATTATGTGTATTATATGTATGAATTAAATGTGTATCTTTGTAGTTTGAAATTGAGATTAATGAAGAATTGTTGACAATGTTCAATTTAAAAAAGCCCAACACGTTCCTTCAGACTAATTGAAGCGATTAAAGTGTTACAAGAAACCCATACCTGAGCTGTATCGTCATTGTTACCATTACCGAAATTTTGGCAGTCATCGAGTATAAAGTAATAGCACCCTGCACATAGCATAAGTTTGTGAAGAATAGGTCACTGCACATAGCTTAAGTTTGTGAAGAATAGGTCACTTCATATAAAATATTGTATACAATCAAAAATGCTAATAATTTTTTACGACCTAGAACTTTATATTAGTGCTCAAACTTGTTGTTTGTTTGTTTCATAGGATTCAAAGTGAACAAAGGAACCGCTCATTTACATATTGACTTAGTACTTCTACTTTTACTTGAAAACAAAAAAGCTTTGCAGAGGATAATATCTTGTTTTGATTTGAACCTTGAATTTCACTATTTAAAGTATTACATCCTCGTCTTCTGAAACGTGTTTCTGCTAATATTTTCGTTTTGAATCATTCTTCTGCAAGAATTTAGTAGAAAAAAGATAGAATCCTTGGAATTCAATTAAAAGAACAATATTCAATCCAAATTCATTGCGGAAACATTAATGGATATGATATTTACAATTATACATTTCATCATACATTCAAAAAGAAATCCTAAAGTTATGTTCAACTCCTACTAAATTAAAGCGAATATGAAGTGCTATAATTTCCTGAGAGTTTGATTTATGAAAACAGTTCTAGTGACGTTTTTGTGGAAAATTATCTCAGCTATATGTTTATTAAAAATCAATAGTTCTCTTTGGCCCTAACGTTTTTTGAGGTATTTCTAATATTATGAACAACTTTAATGAAAATTGTATCTCAAAACAGTTTTCCTCAGATTGTTAGTGCCAACAATCATTGACATTTTAGATAGGATTGCCAGTAGCTAACTTCAAGTTGATGTCATCAATAATAATAGCTTTATTCCTTAAAGTTATTAGGCCTTCTGTAGGTTCAACGGAAATATGGAGACAATTTGTTTTTAGATTTTTATAAAATGACTTTTTTCAAATACTGAAATCTATGGTTATTTAGTTTTCTCTTGCTGAATTTGTGATCCGATTTTTTCAAAGCCATTTAAATCTATTTATTTAACCAAACAAAAAGTAATTGGAGTAATTTGAACGCAAAACTTAAATTTAATTTTTCTTAAAAAAGTGCCAATGAATCAAAATAATTATCGGGCTACAATTTTCAAACCAATATGTTTATAATAAAATATTTTCAATTAAAATAAAAAATAAAATTAAATTGTAAGTCTTTAACTTTCGGAAAGTTATTGCATTGTGAATATATTGGAAGAATCAATGGTTTGCGAACACAAATAAATTTACTGATGTGTTGCTAAATTTTCTCCATAAATAAAACTTATAGAAACTTTTCGTTGTCTTATTCCTAACTGAAAATTTAAGAGCATGACCAGGCTATTTTCAATGTATTTCTATTTTTTTTGATGACATTATTATTGTTAATCGGAGCTCAGAGCTGTCCTGATAATTTTAACAACAAAGATGGTATAGTAACTTAAATCTAAACATTAGAATAAGATTACAAATTATGTAATTTTCCAAAAAATATAGCCTGAATAAACATTTTAAGCCTATTAGGGTTTTCCCCAATATTTTTAATTTATATTTAATGATAACCCAATAGCTTTGGAAAGTCTTAATAAATCATTTTTATAATGAAAATCTTCAGAAATGAGCGAGCAAATATGATACAAATTTATAACGAAAATAATTCAAACAATTTAGAAATTGAAATTAACATAAAATAAAATTAATTATTAAACGCTTAAACACAAATTTATATCTCTGTTTCCCCAATATGAATATCAACAAAAACTTAGAAAAGTTAAATGGACAATCGATACAATATTGGAAGTCTTTAACAGGACTCGGATACACTATCTATCTGAGATTGAACACAACCGTTGAAGTTTAAAAACATTGCCACCATTGTTGGTGATGAAATAACGTTGGGCTTTTTATCGCATACACATTTAAATAATATTTTTATGGCAGCACTTAAATATTCTTATTTCTAAATAAAAAGTGTGGTACCATTTCACAACACAAATTTTCAACTGTTAACTAATATTTTGAGAAAAGTTCAAAATCTTTTTAAAACTAGGGGCTGATTATGGAATTCACGGCGAATCGTTTTGCTACGGAGTTTACCATTTGTCAATTATTCCTTTCGCCTTCTTAGTTTTGAATTCGACCAATTAACGTATTCGGAGGCGAATTTAAAATGTGATAATGTTTTTTGCGAATTCACAGGCGAAAGTGTTTGTTATTATTCACTGTTTGAATTCGTGGGTTCTTTCCAATGGTGGATCCAGGGGGGGGGGGGGTCGTAGGGGTCATGACCCCCCCCCCCCCTGGGATATAATTTGTTTGCTTTTTTATAGGAATTCCCTTCAATTCAAAACAAATCGTATTGCGTTAATGGATATGACCCCTATTATATTTTGAATTATTTATTTTTTGTATATGAAAACAACATTTGTATTTTACTTCCTTAAACTTTGTTATTAAAAGTACTACATAATTTGAATCGGATATTCAGGACTATTCTAAAAACACTGCACATATTCATCAACTTTTGACCAATTGACGATCCAGGGGTGGGTCATATGAGCCAAAAAGCTTATACAGTTAAGTTGTATAAGTAAAGATTTCATTTAAAGATTTATTAGTAATTTAACGACATTCACAAAAAAGTGGTTTGCTGTCAAAAACAACTCAAAATTTTGATTTTCGCTCAATTTAGAACTTGAAATGCTTTAAATTATTTTCATAAAATTTGTTTCTAAGAAAAAGAGCAAATATATATTCAGGTTCTTAAGAAGAAACCTTGAATAAGAGATCATCAATTTTATATTAAGTTGCCTTTGAATTCCTTAAAATAGCCTTCAATTTTATTATTACATTTTTTTGATACACATGTCATAAATAGTGATTATTGAAGTGATTTTTACTGCGACATATAGGAACTATATAGCAAGTTTTGCATTAGTAAACATCACGACGCACGGTAGAGAAGTCGAAAAAAGTGGGAACCTCTATTCCTTCCGTCTGTCTGTCTTTCCTGGCCCCTACAGTCCAAACAATTGTTCTGATTGAAATTAAGATTTTCAGCTGATTAGTGAAGGGAGTTTTATTATTTTTTATAATACAAAAAATAACAGCAGTTCCCACACAAATTTTTTGGTTCAAACATATTTTATTTTCTAAAACTTTCTCAAAATTGTGTGTTCTTAATTTGGCTTCTTTCTACAAGAAAAACATATTTTCGTATTGCTCCAGAAGGGTACACCTCAAAAAAATCTTTATTTTGTTTTTAAGTTTTCTCAAGAACTAATGAAACGATTTCAAAATTCTTCTCTTTCTGTGCAAGCTCTTGTCAATGATCAAATTGATGATGATCAAAATTGTATTTTTTTTTATTTTAAATAAAATACTAATTTTGTTTGCAAAACTTGTTATTTTAGAAAGGGGACAACATTTTTTACGAAATTTGAATGTAAAATGTTCATATATAAGCTTTACTAAGTGCTTATACCAAAAATATTTTTAAGACAAAATTTAGAATGATTTTCGAAAAAATAGGTTAGTATAGATTTTTTGACAAATAAAATGGCATTTAAATTTTTGAGAAGAATTTATTTTGGAGGTACATTTTTAAATATTAAAATATAGGCAATATTTTTTACCAGACTTTTTGAAAGAAATTATCAAGTTCTTGCGACTCAGTCGTGCTTTTCATTACTTTCAAAATTGATTTTCTGTTGAATACAAAAGATCTTAAAAAATTAAATAAATCTACTTTTTAAGTGAATTTGTTTTGGATGCTCTAGAACTGAGATTCAAACATGAATTTCAATAATACAAATGTCCCAAAAAATTAAGTGACACTTTTGTTAAACTAAAGGCTAAGTGAAAACATAATAAATTTTTCATATCTATTGATATAAAAGTTTTGAAACGTGTAACTTTTGACGGCTACAAAACTTTACTTCCCAACTTATTTGTTTACTTACCTTACTTTGTTTTAATTTTTCTTTGAGATAAATTATATTCTTAAATACAACTATTTACTTAAATTCAAGAACCAAACCTTTTTGTCTCTACAATCTTTAAGTTTTGTTGACGCCTTTATAAGATCCAAATACGAGTAAGCAGATTGATAACGATAGTAATAAGAGACTCCCAGAAATTGAGTTCGAAAAAACTACGTCAAAAAAAGCCCGATATTTTTACATATCAGATCCTCTCTCATTTTCTGGATTTTTAAAGTTTTGCAGCGTTATTTTTCGCATTAATAGAAATGAAAACAAGAGAAGTGTGTTTTGTTTTTGGAAAAAAGCCGTTGCTTTTGTTTCGAAACAATTTCCTACATTTCTGCGCGAAATGCACCAACAACCATCTAAGCTATTGTATTTTAGCTCCTAAATATGGCATATTTAGACAACTGTTCGAATCTTGGAATGCTTTCATATGAATCATCTAAATTAAATAGTCAGACCCTAATTTGCTGGACAACAGTGTTCTAAGTAATTTGATAACTAAAGTTGTCATTTTAGCAATTATTAAATTTTGTTAGCATCCTTTACAAAACATTCGAGAACATTTTTAAGCGGTGAGTAAAAACTCATCTAAGTGTAATTTTGATTTAAAACTAAGAGTAATAATTATTTTATAGCGAAATAAGAATGCTCGTCGAATTTTGTTTACTAAAAATTTATAGTCCTGACATGTAAGTGAAAAGTCGAATTAAAGTGGGTGTTTTTTTTCAAAATTTCATTAAGAGCCCAACCATTGTAAACAAGTTACATAATTCTGAAAAGTCACGACCTAGCCTTTATTTAAATTTAATTTAATTTTCTGTTAATTTCGAAATGTATCAAATCAAAAGAGTTTAAAAAATCCCAAGTGTTGCAATGTCTTCTTTGACAATTTAATACACTCATCTTAACCTTGGTAACGTTATAAAAGGATTAAATTTGTGTTTTGTTTTTTAATTCTTTCATACACTTTTTGTATTATTATGTTGATTTCAACTGTTTTATTTTATTCCAGATTCCTAATTTCAAATAACTTAATCGGACTTGTGGGCGTTACAACAATGGTCATCGCAACACGTATCCTCTCCAAAAATATAACTATGGAATATTCTCGTTGGTTTTGTGCTTGTTGGGTTGTTTTTCGATACTTTGGAATGAGTTCTGGATGCATTGCAGTGATCATGTCGATCGATCGTTTTATGATTTTGAGTCATCCTGTTTTTTATCGTGAGGTATGAAAGTTTTCCTTTTTTTTACTCCAAACAAATAAGTTTAATCATGTGTCACTATTGGGTTTATACAGCACTTTTCCCGAAGATTTATAAGGAATGCAATCATAGGATTGACTTTTGTAGCTGGAATTATAACATTTTTACCATTTTTTGGGTTTGGAATTTATTTCGATGATGAAACAAAAAAATGTCTACGCTACAGGGAGGCAAAAACTCTATCAGACAGAGGCTATGCGATTCTGTTTTTGATATTTGGTAATTAAGAATATTTTTTATTCTCACTAACAAAATAAATCTATGTATATTGATCTCATTAACCTTAATTGAAATTGACTAGATTATTAATATTCTAAACACTTATTAGCATAAATTTGAAAATGTTTCCATTTATAGGATCCCTAATATGCATAACCATAGTCACTTGCAATACATTTGTTATGAAAGCAATACTCTATAAAAATAGAAGCAGAAGAATCAGCAATTCCAGTTCCTCTTCATCGCAATCAAGTTTAACAAAGGCTTCAAGTGTTGATATTAAATTCTCTAAACTAATGGCATTTCTTAGTTTAACTTTTGTTATTTGTTGGATGCCACAAATGGTAATTATAACTTTATCTTAAATTTTTCAAGAAAAACAAATATCTAATAGTTTAAAATAATTTCTAGGTCTCAATTATATTAGCATTAAAGCCAAATCCATTGCCTGAAAATCATTGGTTCTTCAATTTGGCAGATAAACTTATAGCTTTACTTTTTACATTGGACCCATACATTTATGTGTTGAGTGGAAAGAATCTAATCCAATGCTGGTGTTGGTGTTGGCCAAAAAGATCCCTAAGATTACGAAATCAAGTCAGTAGTAATAACAATACTATAGATTATAGTTTATAGATGATTTATGTGTAGATATAAATTTTAATGATTATTATGTTACTTTAATCTAAGGCCCTATATTTTTTAAGTGCAATTTAAACAGAACTTGTGAAACTTGAAATATAAGTACAAAAATACCGCTTAAGACAGTTTAAATATTTAATAATTATTAAAAGATAAAGTTACTTAAATGACAAGAGCTCGATTAAATTTTAAATAATTGAGTAAAAACGCACTTGTTAAAATTTCTTGAGACGATTAACCTTGGTTAAAATGCACGATGGTAACACTAAACACGATGTCCAAAAAGATGCAATTTTATTAAATATTGATGAACATTTTCGTTTTTGTTCGCCATAATTCAATGTTGTCATAATAAATATGTACTTAAAATTGGGCGAAAATAATGCAAAAACTTTATTTAAGTTAATATTAATTTTATTCATAGTATAATGTATTAACTTTATTTACATACATATTTTAATGAGAACAATTTATATTTTCAACGATAATAGATACAAATTGATATATTGTACAACATTAAGATGGTATGTTTAATTTTTTATTAAAAAATTGGATTTTGTTTTGGAACTGTGTGAAATGAAATCACATATAATTTTTTTCTCTAATTTTAATTCTTGATCTATTTCATTATTTCAAAGTTTTGAAACGTTAAGTTGGCTGTATACGTAAAGCTTGACTCGATTAAGACGGTTCGACGCCAGCTTTATATCTCGACACCTTTCGATAGGTCTTCAAATCCACTAGAAAAAAACTAAAACCAACTTACAGCACTATTGTGCTTTTCATTGAATTTTCACTAATCATTATTTAGGTATTCATTAAATGTGAATCTGTGTATGTCGGTAATACGGCGCAATATTCTTCTATTTACGTGAACGCATTCGTTCTATACAATTTAGATCCGCATATGAAATGAAGCGGATTTTTTCATTTGAAGCCTGGTTTGTTAATTTTTGTTAGCAAAATTTAAATAAAAACTTATTTATTTTTAATGTAGAATATTAGTTCTATAAATAGAAGATTATTAACATTTTTAGGGGAAGAACACACAAGGTACAATTTGCAACAAAATTGACGTGGCTGAATTTTTAATAAATACAAATTGGATAAAAAGTCCTAAAATAATTTCTTCCATAATGATTGCATTTTAAAACTCTGTATGTGAAATCCATATTTTTCGTATAATTTGGCCATTAAATCATACAGGGCACTTTTAACATCTCTTCCATTGCATAACTGCACGTTGAGGTTAAAATTCACATAACAATATTCAGGCAGTTCCCTAAATTTCTCGAACCAGACTCGCCTTTTGAATAGCATACAGAGCTATGGCCCTTATTGTGAGTGTCGTTTTTCTATCGATAAACGTTTATCATTAGTCAAACATCGAAAATAAATGTTGGTATTGCGAAACTCTATCGTGAATGAAATTTTCGACTACGTTGTCGATTTTTTGTAGTCTACATTTTTCAAGTCTTATAATTTTCCACAGGGCAAAAGTTGTGAGCTGTAAAAAACAATTGGAAAAGATAATGGCATTAATAAAAGCGAATCCGAACGTGGCAAAGGGTATTTGCGAAAAAGCTCTGCCAGTTTGATTACGTTCGGGGGCCTGAGGATCGTTTTCAATTCGACCTTTCAAATTCGACTTGCATCGTATTTTTTTATTAACGAATTCGCGGCGAAGCGAAAATAGTTCTTCCTATATTCCAGTGATTTGACACTTTTGGTTTGACCATTTCTTCCTATATTGTAGTGATTTGACACTTTTGGTTTGACAGCTTTCCAAAAATTTTGTTTTGTTTTGATTGAATTTGTGGAATTTGCTGTGATTTATTCAATAAACAATATTAAATTAAAAATTAAACTCACATTTTTATATTATTACAATCAAGAAAGAATCCACGAAATCTAACAGTGAATAATAATAAACACTTTCACCTGTAAATCCGCTAAAAAAGCTATCAGATTTTAACTGGACAACAAACATCGTGACATTTCAAATTCGCCTTCAAATCCGTTAATTGGTCGAATTTAAAACGATGAAGGCGAAAGCGAAAGCAAGAATTGAAAAATGGCAAAATCGCTAGCAAAACGATTAGCCGCGAATCCCATAATCAGGCCCCGGTATGGCTGTACATCTTTTAGTAGGTTTGAGTCGATCTTCGATGTCCCCCAACAACTGAACAAATACGGGTTTTGATAATCGGAAGTACTAAGTATTTTAAACCAACAAATTTTCTTGAAGCTCCAGAGAATTGAAAGCATCCCTTAATAGCCTCGTATTTATGGCAACCATTATGATGTCGTCGTGGTTGGTTTCATCATCGGCAACGGAATCATCAATAAAGAATTCGGAGAATATCATTTCTTGTTTATCTAATACCAGATGTCTAATTCGTAATTCACAGTACGAGATATCTCGATTGAGATAAATTATAGATACCAAAAACAAAATTTCCAAAAACAATCTAATAAAGATATAAATCCTCGGTAGCCATATTGGTTTGCCTACAAGCTAAACCGGAAATCACTCATAAACTCATTTAAGTTTGCGTGTTATTTCTCCTTTAATTTTATGAAATTTCCCCTGAAAACTCAATAGTTGATTCTATTAGGCTTTTCACACCAAGTCCAAAACCCGGTTTTCACGAAATGTTTTCATCGAAAACTCAAGTTTTCCCATACATTTTTGGTAAACCACAAGTTTTATGTAAAACCTCTCGAAAACTAGTAGAAATTCAAAGTTGAACTAAGCAAACAAAACTTTCGAAACATTTAGCGCTCAAATTAATGTAAACAAAACAGCTGATGGCTCCTGCAAAACAAATATTTCATTTTGAAATAAATTTGGTCGTGTTTAGTAATATTATTTATACAATTTGCTTACAAAATAAGAAGTATTGCCTTTTTCATTTACAAAATATGGAAGAGAAAAAAAAGTAAACTTTGGGGGAGCTGCGTAGTAACAAAAAAAACGTCTAGAATAAAAGCCCGGTGACTATTTGCGGCACTGGCGGTTCTGTTATTATCCTCCAGATTTTCAAATGCTCTTTGTTAAGCGATGAATCAGAATTCACTACGGCTACTGGCATTACGACCCCAAGGACGCGGAAGACTTGCTTAAGTTCGTAATAACGTTTCCAAAGGATGCGTCTTCGAACTCGTCGCTACAAATATGTTTGACGCTTTAGCTTACTACCTGGAAAGACTTTCCGGTAACTCCGTTCAATTACAAGGGTTTGGGAGATATGTGGAGGCTAAGTCGCAGCGGGCTAGGAAATGTTGCGCCAAAACATTCCACAATGTGGGAAACGTTGTTCCAGTAAAAAAAAAACCACAACAGTGGGCTATCGCCAACGGCCGGCGCTGCACAAAAGAACTAGAGCTGCTCGCGAGCTCTGAGAGCAAAAGAGGAGATAGGAACACCGGCTTCTTAGATGGAAAAAAAGAGAGCATGAGAAGCGCGCGATCGAGGAGATAGAGGGATGTCACAACAGGAATGAGGTTCGTAAATGTTACCAAAAGGTAAAATAAAACCTCCCAAGCGTACCAGCCATGAGCCGAAGCCTGTAAAGACGATCAGGGGAACAACGTAGTAGAACCGCAGTCGATGCTGAAAATATGGAAAGATCACTTCTCTAAATTATATAACGGCGATGACGAACCGAATTCCGCTGTAAGGGAGATAGAACCACTCCACCTCGGCGACGCAGATCAACAATTCCGCCTACCCGACCATGACGAAGTGAAGATAGCTATATCTAAACTTAAGTCAAACAAAGCTGCAAAATATGGTCGGAAGAAAGCATGCCCAATGAGTGGAATCTCAGCATAGTGTGCCCGATACATAAGAAAGGAAATCCTCTAAATTGCGCCAACTATAGAGGCATAAGTCTCATTAACATTGCGTGTAAGATCCTCTTTTCCGTATTATGTTAACGTCTGAAGCCGTTCGTCAACAACCTGATAGGTCCTTATCAGTGTGGCTTCAGACCAGGGAAGTCCACTATCGACCAAATTTTCACACTACGGCAGATCTTGGCAAAAACCCAGGAGCTTCAAATCGATACTCACCATCTCTTTATCGATTTTAGAGCCGCGTATGACAGCATCTATAGGGAAGAGCTCTACCGAGCAATGTCTAGTTCTGGCACCCTTGTCAAACTTATCCGTTTGTGCAGAATGACGATGGAGAATGCACACTGCTCTCTCAAGGTCGGAAAAGATCTTACCGATGCATTTGATGTAAAAAAAGGTTTTAGACAAGGCGATGCACTGTCATGCGACTTCTTCAACATCGTTCTGGAAAGTATTGTGCAAAACTCAACCGTCAATACTAGAGGCACAATCTTCCAAAGGTCCATCCTATTAATCGGATACGCAGATGATATATTGACATAATTGGAAGATCAAAGCGTGATGTCAGTGGAGTGTTTTTGAGCATTGCGACGGAAGCGAAGAAGATGGGCTTAGTGGTCAATGAGGGCAAGACCAAGTATATGCTGTCATCAAAAAAGGACACTGAACGACGACGTCTTGGAAAAAACGTTACCATGGACAGCTATAACTTTGAGGTAGTTAAGGACTTTGTCTATCTAGGCACCGCTATTAACACAGACAACGACACCAGCGCTGAAATCAAACGAAGAATAACTCTTGCAATTCGCTGCTTCTTTGGACTTAGAAGGCAACTGAGAAGTAAAGTCCTCTCCGGAGCATCTAAAATCGGCATCTATAAGACACTCATCATCCCGGTTCTCATTTATGGCGCTGAGGCCTGGACCCTGTCAAAGAAAGATGGGAGCGTCTTAGGATGCTTCGAGAGAAAATTTCTTCGGGTGATTTTTGGTCCCCTACGCATAGATGGAGAATGGTGGAAAAGATATAACGACGAACTGTACGGGCTGTACAGCGACACTGACCTAGTTGGCAGAATTAAAGTCCAGCAGCTTAGATGGCTAGGCTTTGACAAATCTGGAAGTAAGAATTGACCTTTTTTTCTCTGGCTCTTCTCAACCCCGCCTATAAGTTGAAAGGAAGACGAAACTGTTTTAAATAAAATTAATTTTTATTATAACAGTTTTGTTTGTTGTTGATTCTATGATATATTTTCTAGACAATTAGCTTCTTCTTAGTGAATTGTTCGGACAGGTTGAAGAAAACAAAGAGGTTAGCTGCAGCCAATCGAGCTGGTAGTTTTTGTTAGTGCACGTCGTGAGCCCATTCCACCCAACCCGTCCCCAGAACTTCAGTTAAAACTCTTCTTCGAGACGAGCTAGTGTTACGTTAAAATCAATTGGAATAAGTTAGAATTTATTTTATTTTCACAAATAATTTAAGAAGGACAGGTTTTCAAAAACTTTATCTTTCTCTATCTCTGATTATGCATGTTTAAAACTCTCAAAAGATAGTCGATACGTAGCTTAAGCGTTTTAATATGGAGCGGAGACAGTCCAATTTCAATGCTAATCATGTAATTTGGCTTTTTTTGGTAGTTGAAAACATATTTTTACATAAAACCTTAATCATTTTTCAAAAGTTTCATATTGTTCATATTCCGAAGTCTGCGCTGTACACCTACAGCATTATGGCTATTGAAGTGAAACTTTATATTATACGTGATGAGCAACAAGGTTTTTTTTAAGTAGCGCTTTTAGCTTTAACCACTTTCTCTTTTTAATCTACATATTTGTAAGTTGCTTGTTATCATTACACCGAGGAGTTTATCTGCTCTCACAACTTCAATTGGTTCGCTAATAAAATACCATTTTACGATCTGCCAACACCATTTTTAAATACCACAGCCTTTGATTTATTTAAATGAACCGGCTGTAATTAGAAGATTATCTTAGGCAGCTAAGTTACTTTTACACCTTTTTTCTTTAAATGCAAATCAATTAACAATAATTAATCGATTATTTTTACCTCACAATCTATCAATGAACGACCACTGCTACTATTTGCGTTAATGTCCAACCGTGTCTATAGCGCAGTTCACTTAAAATCAAATTTGTAACATAGAAGAATAAAAAATGTAAAAAATAATCAATTTAATTTTCCTGAATAATCGATAGATTAACAATAAGCGGTTTATCTTTGATATTTCTTTGGCTGACGGCTTCATAATTCTTTACTTTTTCTTTACTTTTAATCAATTTAATTGCCCCTATGTGAATTGGTTAGATTCCTTTTTTTTTAAATTTTATAATTTACTCAATTATAAGCAAGTTATTTGACATGAAAGGAAATAAGTGGATAAAGTTAAGAGAAGGCATATTTAAGTTTAAACGATTAACGTTATATGTACATTGTTTATGGTCCACAGAATAGTGGGACATTTAATTTAGATAGATAGATAGTTTATTGATTTTGTTTAAATTTTACAATGGTTTATTACCGCACATTTTACAATATAGTGATTTGATACAATGTATCTTTCAGCTAAAATAGTATGTATATAAGTTTTCTAAATTTTCAATAAGGTTTACATAATTATAATTTTAATTTTGACCGGAGGAAAAAACAATAAAAACCTCCATTTAATGTAAGAATATAATAAAATCATTAAGCTAATGACTAGTAAGGGTATGAAATCTATCAGGTTAACAGATGAACCAATAAATGAATAAATGATAGTTTGTTAACAATAAATATGAATAAATATTTTATGAATTACATAAAAAATGTAAATAATTGAATAAATAGAATAAAATAATATAATTAAATAAATAATTTAAACAAAAATAATAAGTAAATAAATAAATACATAAATAAATAAGTAAATAAATAAATAATAATAAAATAAAATAAATAAGCAAAACAAAAATTAACAAATAAATAAATAAATAAGTAACTAAATAAATAATAATAAAATAAAATAAATAAACAAAACAAAAATTAACAAATAAATAAATAAATATATCACAGGTTAAAAAAAAAATTCAAAAAAATAGAATTTTTAAATTGGATTATTAAGTTCACTAACCAAATTGTTCTCAGCAAGATCAATTCGATCAAAGAACTTTGTTGTTAGTTTAATGATTCTATCTTCGATCAATTCGACATTCGCCTTTACGTGGAGATCTAAGGTGGAATGATGCCAGGGTAGATTGAGCATCATTTTTAAAATTTTATTTTGAGCAATTTGTAGTTTTTTTATATGAGTTTTAGCTGCGCTTTTCCATACTGGACAACCGTACAAGAGAATTGCCTGAAATATAACCTTACAAATTATCGTTTTATTCTCGACTGAAAGTAAAGACTTCCTATTAATAAAAGGGAACAGCAGTTTGGTTGCTATCTTGACTTTTTTTAGTGATTGTGAAATATGGTGATTGAATGTTAATTTAGAATCAAGGAAGATACCGAGATATTTCACTTGATTGTCCCAAGAAACCGCTCTACCTAAAATTTGCAAATTATTGCTTGGGAGATAAAAAGCTTTTCTTTTTCTTGTGAAAAAGATGGCTTGTAACTTGTCAGCATTAAGTTTAATTTTCCATCGATTGTAATATTGGTATAATATTCTCATCGCATTATTTAAGTTCGTCTCAATGTTGAGACCAAACGTATGCGAGGAAAGTATTGCAGTGTCGTCAGCAAAAATTGCTGCTTCACAGGATGGTAATTTGGGAAAGTCATAGGTATACAGGTTATACAAGGTCGGTCCAAGGACAGATCCTTGAGGGACACCAAAATCAAAATGTATTCTTTCCGAGACACTACTGTTTACATGTACCATAAAACATCTATTTGAAAGGAAACTTTGAACAATTTTACACAGATAAGGTGGAAAATTGAGGGAAATCATTTTATAAATAATACTATTGCGCCAAACTGAGTCGAACGCTTTTTCGATGTCTAACAATGTCATTCCAGTAGACATACCTTGGGAGCGATTGCTTTTAATTAAGTTACTTATACGAAGCACTTGATGAGATGTACTGTGGTATCTCCTGAAACCAAATTGTTCATTTGGATATAAGTTGTTATCAGTTATTGTTTTAGCAATTTTGTTTTTAATTATTTTCTCATATATTTTGCTGATATTGCTGAGTAAACTGATTGGTCTATAACTTTCAGTCCTAACAGAGTTTTTGCCGTATTGCATTTTCAAGCAAGCATTTATGACGAATGTAAGGAAGAATATTCCGATTTTAGGCAACATTTTTAAATATAGATTTGTAACTTGATCGAGCCCACAAGACTTCCTTGTTTTAAGTGTGTGAACAACTGCAGCTACTTCTTCTTTAGTTGCGAACATGTTTTGTGGTGTGTCAAAAATCATCTGGTTTAAGCTTTGAATAGTTGTATCTACTATAAGATCTGTCGAAACATCGCCTAGGTGTTGTGCTACAGAATGGTTTTGGGAGAAACTAAGAGCAAGAGCATTAGCCTTTTCCAAATCCGTATAATGGATTCTTGAATCGTTTTTCAGAAAAGGAACTTGTCGATGTTTGTTTTTTACAATTTTTACAATATTTCAGAAGGGTTTTGCATTTTTCTCTAAGGAACGTAGTTTATTATTCCAAACAAGATTCCTTTTGTTTAGTAATTCATAAGAGATTTTCAAATATGTAACGTTATCACGAAAAATAGGTTGGCGATATCTTTGCCAGTTTCTTCTTTGAATGTTCCTATTTTTTATAAGTTCCAATATATTCGGCGAGAGACTTTGGTGAAATGGTTTTTTAATAACTTTTGGAACACATCGATTAACAGAGGCAATAATGTCGAGTAAAGTTATGCACAATGTTATCAACTTCATTCTTGCTGCTTACACTTTCTAGACTAGTAGGAATATTACGAAGTTTACTTTTTAAAATTGACCTAAAACGTGACATTTAATTTATTTAAATGGCAAAAGAAACAAATTATCGTTTACGAAAAATCAAATGTTTACTGCTGGTCCATCAAACTATTTATGATTATAGGCATTATTGAAAATTATTAACTGCACATATGTAAGCTAAGACTTTGACAAAAGGCTTAAGTACTTCATACGAATTTTAATATGCGGGGTATAATTTCAAAATTTTTCTTTTCCACTTTTAAGAATGTTGAGTAAAACAAAAAAAACTATTAGACGTGCTAAAATGATTTTGGCTATTGGTTTGTTGGCTAAATTATAAGTTTGTAATAATCTTTACCTATTTTCTATGGATTTAAACCTTTAAGGTAGATCTAAAAGTTATAAAAAATCATTTGAATTTAGAAAAATAGAGTTTTGAAAAACGTTTGGAATAGTTGACTCTTGATTTGATATATTTAGGAAAAAAGAAGTTTTAAATCGAAACAAACTTGTTCAATGATTTAATCAATTTAATTTTTGTTTACTAAAAATACATATACATAACAAAAGAACAACTAATAGTCTGAGCACATTTTGGGAGTAGACAGTGACAATGAAAATTATTTTACATTTTATTAAATTTAACCGCCTGGTAGTTTTTTCTGTCGTGGTCGCGGGTAAGCGTATATCTTTTCCGATTTCCGAAATGACAACCAAGTGAGCAATACATACAAAAATCAGAAAAATCTACTGATTACAAACGTGTCAAAGACGATTTACTTTCAGCCTTGCGGGATGCATTTTAAGCCTTTTCAAATGCATTTTTCATCTTCACGAACCTATTCTTTTATAGTTCTTTTTTCGTAGTTTCCGAATCCAATGGATTTCATTAATACGCTCAACCGTTTCAAAGGTAGAGGCAGAAAATGCGCATCGCTTAGCATTTTTTTTTTTTTTAATTAAATGAGTAGTGCAAGTAAGTACAAAAAAGGCTTTTTCTTAATGTGTAAGCTTAAATAGTTACCTAATCTAAACTGTGTCTATTATCAAATAAATTGGGCAGATTTAGCTTAAGGGACGACTTCATCTGCATTCTTCGTACGTTAATTTTGACCAAGGCAACTAGTAAGTTTTTGTAGTGTCATAACCAGGGATAGGATTTTACTAACTTTACCTTTTTTGGATAAACGGAAGATGAAACCGACTTTGGACAAACATGGTGATTGCAAACATATGTACATATTTTATTTTCCCTTTTTTTGGCTTTCTTCGCCATTGTTGCATTTTTTGTTTTTTATTAAATTTTTTTAAGAAATATCTAATAATTTGTTTATAGCATTAAAAGAAATGCATCATATACCGTTGAGAATCTTTAGTTTGCTTTTTGACGATTCGATTGTTGTGGCCATGAGCTTAAGAGAAAAAAGGTTTTGTTGTTCATAAAAGACGCTGCACCGTATAAATGAAGAACGGTGACAAAACTCTGCAGTTTGCATTCGAAAATGGTTCACGTAACTTGCGTCGCTCACGGTGTAAACAGTTTGTCAGCCTAACTTATGTGCATTAAAGTCAGATTTTCGATCGGACTAACCTAGTCAAACTGCAGTACCTTACCTACCGTTCATAAACATCAGACTGTCGTCAGCGCAGCTGAATTTGTTTGGCTGCAGAAAGATTATTAAAATAATTTTTACAACCACAAGGACGGAATGGCAAATATTTTTTTAATGTTTTGGTAAAAATAATTTAAAATATTGATTTTAGAGGTTCAACAATATTTGTTTGGCAGCCATTTTTCTCTGATGTTAATGAACTCTGGGCCCTTATTATGAATTACGAAACGAACGGCAGAAAAAACGAAACTCATGGTGAAGATTATAAGATACGAAAATAGAAAGCAAAAAAAGTTGCCAGGTAAAAACGAAAAATGATAATTTTTTAAAGGAGCAACTAACTTCACTCCTATTAACAATTGTCAAAATATAAATAAAATCGAGGAAGATTCGAAAATGTAATTTGCATAAATTCTATAAAATGTTTTTTCACTGCGACTATTTCCTTGAAAGCGAAGATGAATCCCAAACTAACGAACAAGATGAAATGCGTATAAAAAGAAGAGTTTTAAGAGATTCATCGAACCCAATGAGCCTTCCAAGTTCTTATCAGTCAAAGCCTTCCAAAGAATTTTGGATTTGGCTTTGGCTTGGTTCGTCGGCAAGTAATTTTTTGCTATGTTTGGATTGTTTTCCATAAAAGCTACCAGCAAATCCAACTGCTTAGCATTAGTTATAGGCCTAGAAGGTTAGAAATAACTTATTTGTATGTTTTTGACAATTTTATTTATTATTTACTTACATTTTTTTGCGCACTTAACAAAACAAAAACCAACCAAACAAAAAAATGACATTTGACATTCTCGTTTTTCTTAATCGCAATTTGACGATTTAGTGTCACTACAATCGTTTTTTCTAATCGCATTTTAACGAATAAGCGTTATTTTGAACGGGTTTCGTTTTTCATAATAACCCCCCTGTTTGCATACAGATCGGGCTAAGTCATAACTTTTTGTTTACTGCAGACCTTCTGCATTGGAAGTGCGTTCACAAATGCATCAGAAAAGAAATGCGATTGTACTAACGCAGATTTTTTGCGTTTATGAATACACCTATAGTCACGGCCGTGCAGGTCGAAGAAGTGATTACAGTGTCAACAAAGCCAAATCGAAAAAATAAGACAACATTTAAGGACACAAATGAAAGAGTTTAATTTGCTTATTTTAATTCATGAATTTATAATTTGTCCAGTGGGTTTGAAGCTGTTTATTTTAGCTTACACGATAAACCTTCGTTCCTCAGTATAATTGCCTTCAAACAACAATTATATTGAAGGCATGGCGTTCTTTTTTTTACGAATGCCAAAAAACCGCATAACGAAACCCATAGAGAGGAAATCGTATGAGATTTGTTCAACTACGAATTTATGGTTTTCTACAGGATTCGTAAGTTTCCGGTTACGATGGAATTCTTGATTTGGTTAAAACACTCCAAACAAAATAACGTATAATACACAAATCCACACGCAATGGAGCACCCAATAATCTCCAAACAGCATCTGA
This sequence comes from Eupeodes corollae, assembly GCF_945859685.1. Lineage (NCBI taxonomy): Eukaryota > Metazoa > Arthropoda > Insecta > Diptera > Syrphidae > Eupeodes > Eupeodes corollae. The sequence goes on from NC_079148.1 coordinate 109,541,012, forward strand.
AAAAATGTACGCTTACCCCATTATTGTGATTTCGCTTCCATTGAAAATTCAAGTGAAGCCAATATTCGACTGTTTTTACATAAATTAAATAAAAAATCGACACATTTTTCAAGTTTTTTTCTTTTGTTTACATCTAAGGTTTATTTATTGTTTTTGTTTGCTTGATTTAATTGTTAAAATTAAAATTATAAATTACTAAGTATGTCAGAGAATGGTAAATTTTAATACACGTGCCGTTATTATATTTTTCATAATAATAATACCTTTGCGCATATTTCTATTATGCTTAGAGAAATTAAAATAAAAAAGACCTACTTAATGTGTTTTCTTTTATATATTTCAATATTTTGTAGTCATTTTTTTGTTTTAAATGTTTGTATAAACCTAGTATCGGTTGTAACGACCGCGTCCACGACCTCTGGGCGTCGCTTTAGCGGCTGGTGTTTTCGCGGCAGCGGCTCCCTTTTTTTGGGGAGATGCTTGTGTTGGAGTGGTTGCTGCTGGAGTTGCTGGTGTTGCAGGAGCAGGTGTAGCTGGAGCTTTAGCAGCAGGTTGATCAGCCTTTGTTGGTGTTTCGTCTTTAGCATCATCGTTTTGTGTTTCCATATCTTCTTCTTCTTCGGCAGCTGCGTCGCCATTCTCCTCATCAGCCATCTCTTCATCGGCAACTGCTTCCTTGTCACCGTTCTCAGCCATATCGACGTCCTCATCATCACCGGTGGCTTCTGATGGATCGTACAATTCGTCGTTGGCTTCCTCACCGTTTTCTTCCTTGGCTTCACCTTCGGCTTCTCCGCCCTCTTCCTTCTTGACTTCGGAAGCGGCTGCGGCGGCAGTGGCTTCTTCAATCTTCCTCTTCTTGCGCTCTGTCTCTTCGATGGCAGCGGCAGCCCTCTTCTGAGCAATCTTGGTATCGCTGGACTTATCATTCAGGAATTTCACGAATTGACGGTGGTGAGAAACGGTACGTGAATGTACCTCCACAGTCTTTTCGTTGTCGAAGAATTTGCCACAGATCGAGCATTCGTAGCATTCAAGCTTTGTGATCATACTTGCTCCGACTGGACGGGTCCAGTTGTATTTTGGCAACTTGGCATCGATCTCAACTGGCACATCATCGCCATCGTTGAAGTCTACAATGATGTCTTCAGCATCTTCCGGCAGAGCAACTTCCTCCTCTTCTTCTTCCTTTGTTTCATTCAATTCATCACCCTCCTTGGTTTCATCGGCGGCATCTTCTTCGCCTTCCTTCTTCTCTTCACCCTCTTCATCATCCTTCTTTTCAGCGCCTTCCTCACCCTCTTTCTTGACTTCACCAGCAACGGCTGGGGCAGCAACCTTCTTCTTCTTCTTTTGTGGTGGGCGGACGTCCTTCAATTCATCCTCCTCAGTCAAGATGGTCAAGGTGTTCTTCTTGCGCTCGCCAACCTTAGTGTTCTTCTCGGCGGCCTTCTTCAAATGGTCAGCAGAAAGTAAATGAGAGTCGTAATCGATGCGGGTGGAGAATTCCTTATTGCACTCAGCGCACTTGGGATGCAAGAACTTCTTCAATTGCAAATGTCCATCGGACTTACGATGGGCCGACAAATGACCATGGAAGTTCAAATCACACATGGTACAGTATTCCAAGTTGCGGTTCTTGGACTTGCCCATACGCTTCAAGCGATCCAATTCAACCGACTTCAATTGTTCGGCAATCTTGGCTTCCTGACGGATCATGTTAGCACGTAGACGGTAGCTTTCTTCAATACCTTCGCGCATCATCAAATGAGCACGTCCCTTGATGTGGTTCTCAAATGAATTGGCATCCCACATGTGTTTCTTGCACAAATGACAGTAGAACATGTCGTTGGGTACATTGGCGTAGGGAGATTCCTTGACTTGGCTGTAGTGGAGTAGTAGCAAACAGCATCAGTAGCAGAGATTTTTAAGTGATTCAGGATGAATATTTTTGAATCGAAGGAAAAGTTGAAAGTGAAAAATAAAATATAAAAAAATTAAATTAGTTTTATTTTGATAAAAATTAGAAATGGAAAACGTTTTTTTGTTGAAATTTTTTTTAATACTTTTGATGGATTCAAAATAAAGTCTTTATAAGAATTTTAAGTTAAGCTTTCATCTTTATTTTAACATGTTTTAATAATCATTGTAAGTGTACAAAATCGGATCTCTTAACATTGAAATCAAGAAGAAGTGCCTTCTAAGGGAAAGTTGAGCATGTCCCAATACAAGGAACAAAATTCATAGAATAAAACAACCAGATTGACAAATCATTCATTTACGTCTGAGAGAATGCCAATATCTTCTTTTGTGTGGCCTACAAGTTACCATGCACAAGAAAAATAACATTGAAATTCGTCTTGGTGTTTAGCAAATAGACCCTAATGATGGTATTGCACAATCGAATTGGAAAAAAAATAAACAAAACCTAGGCACAAAAGAAATGTGCTGATCTTGATAAATCGAAATGCACGAAATAAACACTCGTGTTTGAGCAGGATTATAATAATTAATAAGTCAGTGGATAATCATTTTTCAATTACTTTTAATTTATTCACACTAGAAACAACTTTTATAAATTCAATGGAATACTAAATAAATGATTAATTCATTTATGACAGCTGCGACTCCTTTAGAGATTCATTTTTTCAAACGATGTACAAAATTGCGCAAACGGTTTATGACTGTAGATTTATTGAATCAGATTTTAATAAACTAATTATTTGCTGAAAAGCTATGTTAAAAAGAACTGTGTATTTTTCTGTCCACTTTCGCTTCTTAAATTTGTTGAATGGGTTTACAAAAAAGAGCAGCGTTTTGCAGTTATAGTGAACTTTTATCGTGAAATAAAAGAACGCAATTATTAAACAAGGCCTAAAACTTATCGCTTGCCAAGGAAATACTTAAAAAAGCTTCAATAAGGCTCTGCTCAAAATAACAGCGAGATCAAAATGGTTGCTTCCAAAACTAGAAACATTTTTTTTACAAGTTGGGAAAGTGAGTTTCACTGTAATAAATTAGCTGATAATAAACTTCACAAGATACAAAATCTCTTAAAGCCGATTTGGTGAAGACAGTAGATTTTTAGATAGAAATTTTTTTGAATAAGCTTTGTTTAAGTCAAAACTTTTATGGTAATTTTTGTCGTGGCTAAGACTCACTGGAAGTATTTCCCTACCATTTTTTGGTGGTAAGGTGTTGCAGCAAAACACGCATTAATGCTCATTTATTAGAAACCTTTATATGTTTATATTTAAACACAGTTCGAGGGTTAGGAAAATAAGGAAGGATTTAAGACGAGATACCGGTGCGCATTGCCTTTAAGTTCTGAACATCGATATGGGAGGGAAAAACAGAGTTGGCCAAAACATTCCACATTCTTGAAGTGCGATTTAAGAACGAATCTCTATACTTGACAGTACGGCCGAAATCAAGCTCAAGGGTTAATTGATGAGCATTTCTGGAAGTGCGAGTATTTAAGCTGAATCATTTAATGGGTGGAATGCAACTGGCTAATTCGACAGAAAATTGTTTGTAAAAATATCGGTAAAACAACGAAAGACATGAAACATTGCGGGGGTGTTCTAGCTATGCAAATGTTTCGATTATAGTTCTATCGCCCCTATCATTTTGAAAGCCCGTTTTTTGAATTCTATCCAAGAGATTTAAAACTTGTTTTAGGGCCAAGTGTGCGAATTATATACAAGATTTGGACGGATGAAGGCTTTGTAAATTACAGCCAGATCAGAAGGGGTGACAAATTTCTTGCACCGTCGTCGGATAAATCCTAAGCACCTGGCAGCATTTTTGGCAATATCAAATATTTGATCATTACATAAAAGGTGATCCGAGTACTGACAGTTGATTAGTTTCCTGGATGCAAATGCCACTCATCGGGGGTGTGTTAGGCTTTAACGACAGGTGACAGCATTAAGTTTTCGAAGCATTAAATTCTACACGGTTTATGATTCCCCATTGGACAATGCTGTCAAGATCAGAATTTAATGAGCTTATCATACGCTAGATATTTAGCTGATAATTTATCAGCGTTTCCATGTTATTGGAAAGAAGGGACTTGGGTGCTATTGGACTATAGTTGGAGGGAGAGGAGGATTCGCCTTTTGTAGGGATAGGCTGGACAAATGCTATTTTCCATCCGCTCATAATAAGAGACCTGTAGAGTAGAAGTTGACGCAGTGGTTTTGCCAGCGTTGAAGAACAGCTCTTCAGAACAATTGAGGAGATACTATACGGGCCAGCGGATTTGTGTATGTTAATATTTATTTCGTTGACATATTAAGACATAGTGCTTGCTTTAGACAATAAAGAAGGATTTAAAAGGAGAAACAATTTCACATTGGTTTTAAGGTTTTAAATATCAAAAAAGGAGGCAATTCTGACTTGATCAAAGCATTGCACATTCTTGATGTGCAGATAACATAAGTATCTCTATACTTGACACTAAGTCCGAAATTGAGATGATTGGTTAACTGATAGACTTAGATAAAAAGTTTGAGTATCATGGCACAATTTTCGAGGGTCATATGCAAAAGAAACAAGCAAATTATAAAAAAAACCGAAATTTGATGTTCCCGCCCTAACTCAATGAGTTCAGCAATAAGGGAAATATGCGTTATTAAACGGGTGAAAATCTAATTACTTTCACTTCGTCCACAAACAACAACAGAGCAGTTTGCATGCGGGTGGTGTTCCACGATAAAAATCGTCACGTTACTCTGAATGGCCAACGTTATCGCATCACGATAACATATTATATTTGGCTGGCTTAAATTGGTAGGTATAGCCTTAAACGATATGTGGCTTTAACAGCACGGTTATCACAAGTCAAACAGCACATTACAGTAAATTTATTGATTAACATATTATATCTCAAGAAATGGGCCAATCGAAAGTCCGTCTCGTTGGTGCAATTTAACGCTTTTCAACTATTTCCTGTGGGGCTACCTTAAGTCATTGGTTTATGCCAACAAGCCGTCGACGTTGAAAGAGCTCATCATCAAAAATCAGGTCCAACGAAACAACTGCAAATATGCCTACGATGGACATATAAACGAAGTAGAGTTCGGTTCATAAATGTTTAGATTGTACTTGAAGTCGATAATAAAGAGTTTGAACTATCTCAAATGGTTAAAAGAAAAAAGGTTTTCAAGTTTTTATTGGAAAAACCGATGTTATGAAAACCTACTCAGTTTACTCACAGTGGAGAGACAAATATTTCACCAAATGAAGGCTTACATAACGTTGATAAAACATTTAAATTTTGTAATTGGTTTACATCATGAAAGCTCTAAGAACATATCATAAAAGTATCAATCTTGTTGTTCAACAGTAAATCTCCTAGGAAACAAAGGGTTAAGCTAGATAAAGGATATTTAAAGACACTTTAATGAAGACAAAACTTTAAAATTTCATTTTAAAAAATCCGATTTACGTACACACACAAAAAATATAAGTAAATTAATTTCTAAAACATTTACAATTCTTATATAGACTTTTATTCTCAGGCTGGCACACGATCATTATTTTTGTTCTCAATTTGTTTGTAAATATTTTTTTCTGCTTCATAACTGTAGTACATCATAACACAACAACCAACAACAAAAATATTCTAATATTCTTCAACTATGTAATATTGTTTATTTAATAACAAGAAAAAAAAAAGAAAAAGTCCACAAGTTAAGTCATTTTAGATCATCTGTAATCTTAGAGAGAGTAGTCTATACTATATTTTACTTAATGGACGACGAAAAAGAACAATAAAATTATTGTTTTTCGCCCCCAAAACGTATTTTCATTCTCATTTCTCAACACAAATTCTCTTCTTTTCATATATTTTTTCATTTAAAATTGAATTAGATTAATTTTAAAAACAACAACTTTTTTTTTCTCTAGAAAAATAATCGAAATACTTTTCAAACTTTTCAAAAAATGACGTAACACACACAATTTTTATATTTTTTTTAACTATATACTCACGAGAGAGAGAGAGAGAAAGAGAAAAAGAAAAGGAGAAAATAATATTGTTGTTGTTCTATGTATGTTTTCATAACTTGTATATAAATGTAATTGTAAATAAGTTGTAAAAGTAGTACCAGCAATTTTGCAGAAAAATTCACATACATTTCTTCTTTATACAAATTATTTTAAAGATAGAAACAAAATAATTATATGAAAATGTGTTGGCTTTTTGTTTTTTTTTTTATATCCATCAATATAAGAAAATGTAAATTATATAAGATATATGAAATATTAAATAAATAAAAATATTTTATATATATATAAAAGTATATATAAAAAAAATTATCATTATTATTATTGTTTATTATTTGGAAAGAAATTTGAAAATGTTTTTTTTTTTTTGAAATTGATTTTTGTTGTTTTTTTTAAAAATATGTCATTTTTGAAGTGACATTTCTTACCTCTCGTTTTTCTTAGTATTTTCAGTATTTTCACCAGGAGCTGAATCCTTTTTTTTATTGGAATTTTTAGCCAGAAGTTTCTTGGCACGATCAAAGGCATTCTGTTTACGAATACCGCCACCTTGTTTATTGGCTGCAACCTTTGCACCACCACGGTTATTGAAACCTCCTTGAACTCGGCGTTGGTTATTGCGATTGCCAGGGCCAGCTCGATTGACCATCTTTTTATTTTAAACATACATAGTTTTTTTGTTTTGTTTGTTTTTAAATTGACAAAATTCATATTCATAAATATACATGTTTTGTTGATGTTTTGAAATCATTTATAAAATATATCACAAGAGCCACGTGAAATTATTCAAAATTGCACATAACCGATGAAGTTTCGGTTTTTTTGTTTAAATCATTTTCATATGCAGTCCAAGTGTATGTATATTTAGAATACAATATTTAATTTGCGATTGCACAATGAATCAGAGCGCCCAAGACACGTATATATAAAAATTATTATTATTTAATAATACAAAAAAAATGAAAATCAATAAAACATGGGCAGTTTTTTTTTAAAAAATATCACAATTCACACAACAGATTTTTTGGTTTTTTAAAAAACAAATTAAATTAAAAAATTAAGAAACGTGTACAGTTGGATTGGGCGCACATAAACAATTAAGTTTTTTTATAATGTTTTACATTTTTTGTGGATTTGATGATTAAAAACATAGTTTTTATATTTTGTATATAATAATATTTTTTTGTTTTTTTGGTTTTTTCAGCAACAATTATATTTGTTTGCACAAATTTATTATAAATTAATTGGTATTTGTAATAAAGATTGGTCAGTTTGGCGGCAGCGGCGGGCAAGCAATCAAATCGAATCGAATCGTGGTGCAGTATAATAACCGGTGATGGTTGAACATGGTTTTTGACATTTTTAAAGTGTACATAGTTGGAACAGATTGATTTGAAGATCGGTAGGTAGTTGGTTGGTGGAGGAGCCAGGCATCACACACACACACAAACAATAAATTTTGTTTTAAATTTTATCGTGTGTGGCAGATAGTGTTTTTTTTTTTTAATTTTGTGATTTTGTTTTTCGTATGGGGAAATAACAAAAGAACACAATTTTTGCACGGAGAACCAAAAGAGAGAACATTGAAGAGAGAAAAATATTAAGAAAATTAGATTTGAAAATTTTGTTTCATGTTTTTTTTTTTTTGATTAAATACATATTCGTTAAATTCTAAAGAAAAAATATACATCTTTTATGGTAAACTGTTTGGTTTCACTAAAAAACACACGCTGATGTTTGCTAATGCCTATTTTTGAGCGACATCGTTGTTTGCACATGCACAAAGGCCGACATAGATTCGTCTAACTGCTCTCTCACGTTTCTCTGGCGTTATTACATAAAATCTCTCTCTCGGGCTAAAATATTTTTCATATTATTATTATATTTATTGCATTTTCGTTTTATTTTAATGTCAGATGAAATATTTCTTTTTTATAAATGGAGAGACACAACCAAGGTTCTTGGTATGGCTGTGTTCGTTTCGGTTTTGGTGTGGTTATGCGTATTTTAGTTTTTATTAAATTTATATCCCAGAAGACGATATCGTAGGTCAGACGCCATTTGTAGCGACGGCAATACAACGCATCAAAAAACAGCCAAAACAGTTTTTGTTTAGAAAATAACTTATGTCTTACTAAGTAAAATATTTCATTAAAACTAAAGAAAAACAAAGGTGATAATGCACAAAACGAAGTTCGTGCATTACCGAAAGGAGTTTTTTTTTTCTAGAGGTACATACATATATTTTTTTAAAAATCAAAATAAAAAGATAATTACAAATAAAGGAGAATAGTTTTTTTTTCTATGTTCGACTTAAAATAATATTACAAGGACATCATGGGTAGGTCTTTTTAAATGTTTATAGGTTTGAATACAGTATGACATTGGGTGAGTGTAGTTTTAATTTGCAGCCAAGACAATGAAAGGACACAAGCTTATTTTTATTTATGAACTATTTAAAATGTGTAACAAAAGGTTACATCGAAGCCGTCAATCCAGGGGCATGATTATGCGGTTCGCGGCAGATAGTTTTCAATTCGACTCGCGTCGCATTTCCTTATTAACGAATTCGCGGCGAAAATAGTTTTTCCTATATTCCAGTGATTTGACACTTTTGGTTTGGCTTTTTCTTTCAGTGACTTGTAACTTGGTTTGACAACTTTTCACAAATTTTGCTTTGCTTTGATTGAATTTGAGAAATTTGTTTTGATTTATTCAAAATTTTGTTTTATTGTGGATTGTGGTTAAATTATAAATTAAATTGAAATAAAGCTTACTCACATTTTTATATAATTACAATCAAGAAAGAATCCAAGAAATCAAACAGTGAATAATAATAAACAATTTTATGAATGAGAATCCACCAAAAAAAGCTGTCGTAGTTCAACTCGCTAACAAACATTATGACATTTTAAATCCGCCTTCGAATTCGTTAATTGTTTGAATTCAAAACGAAGAAGGCGAAAGCGAGAGCGATAGTTTAAAAATGGCAAACTCGTTAGCAGCGAATCCCATAATGAGCAATGAAGAGATAGATATGATGATTTCAAACGTAAGAGAATCCACAATGAAAAATGAAAATATTTAATAAAACTAAAGGAATAATCTATCAAGTTATTGGCACATAAAGTAAACTTAAAATTTGAAAAGATTTCCAATTGTTAGCAAACCAATTTATGTCAAATAATGTTGGTAAAATACAATGATTTACAAACAAGTTAAGCTCATGAAAAATGTTTGTTTTTTGTTATACAGGATTTGAAGCTAAAAAGATATTGGAGATATCAGAAAACAAATGACCCAATAATCATTTAAAAATGTTGATACTAGAATCGACATTTTTACCAAAGAGAGCTTAAGAATTTATTTATCATGGGCATCACCCTTGCTTGGCTCAAGTCTTCACTTTTGACCATTGTACAAAATGGTAACCATTGTACAAAGAAAAGAAAACAACATCTTCCCATTTTGTCATACTGCATTTGATTTTCTTTCCTTTTTTTTCTCAATATTAATAATTTTAAAAACCAATGATGTCCCTCTCTCACTTAAAGGAAAATAAGTAAAATTTAAATATATTATTAAAGCAATACATACCGGTCCTGGGCGTTGATTGCGGTTACCCGCCATTCCACCACCTCCTCGTGGAAGATCCAACAATGATGGTGGATTTTGGTTTCTGAACAAATTATTGAGCAGATTATTAGCAAGACTAATGGCTTGGGCATTCATGCCTTGACCACCGCCAACACCACCACCACCACCTTGGCGCATATTACCACCTCCGTAATTGCCACCGCCGGCATTTTGGTTATCCCAAGGACTCATATTCATGCCCATGCGATTATTACCACCAGCCATTGGGCCACCACCATAATTACCGCCGAAATTGCGGTTGCGATTGTTGTTACCACGGAATGCCATATTAACGCTACAAATAAAAGAAAAAACAAAATTTTCAATAAGTTATTTGAAGTGAAATCTTAAAATATGTTTTCAAATTAATGAATTTTTAACTTGAAATTTTGAAAATGTATGTTTTTTTTCCTACCTTGGACTCATTTTCTTTTCTTATTTTTTTCTTTTTAAATTGCCAAAAAAATATTATTCTTTTTTGTATTTTTTCAATTAACCTGAAAATAAAACATGGTAGAGTTGAACATGAAATAAAAGTGAATAACCAAAGGTGATTTAACAATAATATAGAATTGCTTGAACAGAATAAAAAAAAATACGAGTGCAAATTATTTCCAACACCTTTATAATATCAAAGACCAAAACCAAGATAATAAGGGGTTAAAATCAAATTGTATAAATAACAATAGTTACAATTTGTATCAGCTTTTTTTTGTATATGTATTTAAAAAGTCACTACCTTAATTTTATTCCAATGATTTCATTTTGTTCGTAATCATTTTTCTAACCGTAAGCAAATAATCCCCAACCCAAACCAAAATGTTGTTTTTCTCTAAAACAATCCTATGAATGTATCTCCGATAAGATAAGACAATAGAATGAGTTTTGAAATTCTACAAAGTTCATTTTTATGATTTATGAATATATATTTCAAGGTAAAAACAAATTGAAAAGAAAGATACGAGGAGTAAGAGGGTAATATGGTCGATAAATGGAAGCTGGTACAGTACAACAGAGAATGTCGCATTATGATACATAAATCAAAATGTTCAACACAATAATGCCTCTACAGCTAAGCACTGTCCTTTAATAGGAATATTTGCCAAATTTAAGTATCTTTTAAGATAAAACAAAAATTGAAAATTAAAGTAAAAAAAAATTGATGGGACAACAGCTTTTATGAAACAAAGTGTAAATTTGCGATCATCCTTGTAGCACATTTATAAACGCTGTAATTGGCATCACTTAAAATGTCAATTGTTCATCATTGGAAAGTTCCATATATTGGATGACCAAACCGTGAAAAAAGGCAATGAAAAGTATTTATTCTAAATTGTTTATAAATTAATTAATTTGATAATTTTCAGGGAATATTTTACCAGCGCACAAATTAAACTACATATTAATAATAACCAGATTAAAATATGAAAGTGAATTTATTGCCGTTAAAAAATCAAAGTCAGTATTATGGAGAAAATTTTTGGAGGAGATAAATGTGTGGCTTCAGATTTGAATTACAATGAGCGTTTTTATTAGCATCACATCCTAGGGCGATGCAAGAAGTATTTCATCCCTTCTGATCTGGCTGTTATCTACAAGACTTACATACGTCCAAAGCTTGCGTATAACTCCCATCTCTGGGCTGGTTCTCCTGCAACTTACTTAAGTCACTTGGATAGTATTGAACGTAGAGCATTTAAATTGATAGATGATAATATCATCATAAGTTCATTTACTTAGCTTGAACATCGTCGTAAGGTCTTTTGCCTGACCCTTTTTTACCGTTATTTTAACGGCGAATGCTCTAGTGAAATAGCCACTTGCATTCCTTCCCTTAAACAGTTCAACCGTAATACTCGCGCTTCCAGGAATGCTTATCAGTATACCCTCGAGCCCAACTTCGGTCGTACTGTCAAATACAGAGATTCGTTCTTTAGCCGTACAACGCGAATGTGGAATGCCTTACCACACTCTTGATTTGCCTAGTCATTGCAATATTCAGGAATTCAAAACCAATGTGCACCGACATCTCCTTTTAAACACTCTCTCCTCTTCCTAGTGCTCACACTGTGTGTAAAAAAAAACATCCATCATAAAGCAAAAGTTGTTTTTTAAACGTAAAACTTTTTTCTCAATCAGCAAACCAGCGATCAGCTGCGCAAAAAAGCAATGCTGCCTAATTACTACCAACAAATTTGACGTTTGTGAATTTACCAAAATGTCTCTCACGTGAATTCTCAATTCCTCAAAAAACCAAAAACGCAAAGTGAGATTTAAAACGAAGAGTTTTGTTACTGAAAAACGTTAATCGTTTTTAATACGGAGTATTTGTGAAATTACGATTACGAAAACCGATTGCAGAAGCGCGTATTTGTAAAATTGAAAGAATATCAATACGAGTGAACATAATGGAGTCTAGCTCCGTTTCGTTCAATTTTTCTCAGTTTCGTTAACTTAAGCAAGAGCGATCCCAGTCGCTCCCCGCATAAGTAAAATTTGACATGTAGATACGTGAGCAAAATTGCATTATGGCTATCGGCAGTAATTTCACAAACTTAGTGAATTTTAGTTGGGTTTTTGACATAAGCTTATGCCTATTATAGTTTGGCCTTTACTGTCAAGTGTCAAACATTATTGTGTTGTAGTTTGGTTTTCATTTTGATGAGGAAGAAAAAATTCAAGTTAAATAATAAATAGGTATAATGGTGCAAAACATACAAAAAAGATATTTCTAATATTTAGGCTTACAACGAATGCTGAACAAATAGACTTGATGGTAGGCGTTATTCATATCTTGACATTTGTAAATAGGTGTGAAGTTAGTTGCGTTTAAAAAAAATATCATTTTTCATTTTTGGCTGTCAACATTTTCTTGATTCCATTTTCGTTTCTCATAATCGCTCTACGCCATGAGTTTCGTTTTTTCTGCCGTTCGTTTCGTATTTCATAATAAGGGCCCTGTGTTGTTTCAGTGTTATAACAAACTTAACAGTAGGTACCTGAACAAAAATATAAAAGCAGACTATACACGCCTTGAGTTTGCGAATTAGTCATTTGCTACTAAGAAATAATTAAGCAGTTTATATTTCTAAGAATTTTTTTAGACGGATTGACAGAGCAAATGAAAATATAAACACAATTCACTATTTATTCTCACCTTTCTTTGCATTTCTTTTCATCTTTCTGAATTGTTCAATAGAGATATCGAGTCATAAAAAATCTCTTCTCATATTTCTGACAACAAAAGTGAGAAATGTTGTTTAAATTTCTGAGAATACGAAAATAACAGATCTTAAAATTAAAAACTGGTCAAATGGGTGTTTTTTTAGGAGTGTGGTTTTCAGACTGGCAATACTTCTTAATGAGTTGGTATTTTTGACAGCTGTCACACTTGATTTATGATCAATTTATTTTCCCATTTTATAATAAATACACTTCAGATCTAAAAATAAATTGAGTGGCGCTACAGTATCACAATGGGCCATTTAACTGGCCTAAGTGTATCCGTTTCCATCTTGGACAGCCACTATAACCTATAACAGTCCGTTGAGAACTTGGGCCTAGTGACTTACAACTCTCAACCAATTTGAGTGTTTTGTTGTCAGGGATAGAGGGGACCTACAGTTTTAAGCCGAATCCGAACGGCAAATTTGGGAAAGCACTTTTCATGACAAGAATTACTCTTGGAGAATTCGTCAATTCCTCGCAGAGGCAGTACCCGCGAAAAAAGTCAAGTCATTTAGTCGGGTGGGTTAAGTCATTTATTTAAAAACAAAAGCTCGATACGATTGGCGCCTTGGAAGAGACTATTCGACGCGTAATTGCGACAAAAAGTGCACGGAAATTTGGCTGCTAGGTTTGAATTTATTTTATCCAGAAGCAACATGAAATTATTTTTACAACTTAATGCCAACCCTTGGCCAAAACATGAAATTATATGTACGTGTTTTATGTATTTGGAAAACAGCTTTTAGAAGGTTAGAACGAACTTACAGGCTCAACCTTGTATGTTTGGTGTTTTAGTTGATTTTCCAAGGATTTTTGGCTCTATTAGTATTTCTTTTAAAAACCACACACAAAATAATGGAAGAAGCCAATCAAAATAATTTTTTGTATGTGATGAAAGTAGATAAAAGACCATGAATAAAGTATTAACAATCACCATTTAATTTGTCTACAACTTATACATGCCTACCTACCTACTACTACCTAATTTTGTTGGCACATTTTTAGGATACTTACTCTCTAAACATATACCTAGGTACAGAAAAAAATCAATTTTTGAAAAAATAGGCTTTCCTCTATCCACCCTTTTCTTCTTTTTTTCATTTGGAAATTTTGCTGATTTTGAGTTACTGACTGCAACATATATAAAACTCTACTTATGTAAAGAAAAAGCTAATAAAACGCAGAATCAGAAACTAGTGCGAAAAGCAAAACACAGCATAATTCACGTAGGCTTTTCGAGCAAACACAACCGTATAGTACACTATACACTCGATATTATATATATATCTACATTAGAAGGTTCTTAAGGGCTCAGAAAATAGATAGATATCATTTAAAAGAAAAATCGAAAGTTTGATTAATGAAACACAAGAATACAGAGGCATATGAGAGTTGGAAATAGATAAAAGAGACATTTTAAAGCCGATCAATCCTTGTTCAATATAACGTACATATTAACATCGAAATCAGAAATGATGCTTTGATCCTTATTTCCTTAAGGAGCAGGAATAGAATTGTGGACACGTTTTTTTCAGAAAGGCATTTAGAAGATAGAACTAGGATTCATCAATCAAACAATTTTCCACTACACTCAATTCAATTCAAGTGGTTTTTCTTTTTTGTTTGTCAGTTCATTCAAATCTCCGAATTCAAAATGGCCTTTTTTCATTTTCTCTTTTGCACAGGAAAACATAATTTACCGGCATATAATTAAACATCTGTGTTGATAGAAAAAAAAATACCTTCCCCTAAATTTGTGCTAGATGTGGGTACATAAGAAAAGCGTCCTTTTTTTGAACACAAGGCATGCGCGCTGGAAATGAGTAAATTATGTATTCAAGACAACAAGAAAGAAAAACACTGCACCATCATCCGGTGTTCGGTGAGTTTAAGCGAAAAAATTTAGGGACTTGAAATAATAATAACGAGACAAAAAGCCTCTCGGCCACGTATAAAATTTCATGGAAAAATACGAAGAATTAGGTATTCATGACTCAAGTGACGAGACACTGATGAAATTCCACCGGCCGGTTTTTTCTACACCTTTATTAAAAAGAACACACCACACCACATGCACTTAAAATAAAAATAATTAATTCAAGAATTAAATGAACAATAAAGAATGACAAAAGGGGCAAAAGAGAGAGAAAATTGGTTATGGCTTAGTTTGCTTTTGCCGCCATCGCCAGCATTTTTTTGATGAATGAGGTCAACGCCATGGCCGGGTATTCGGTCCAGGGTGTTCCAACTGTTATAGAACGAGAATCGTAGAAGTGCGCGGAGAAGGGAAGGCATTTCGTTCTCCTTTTCAATTTTATTTGTTTGCTTTTGCTTGAGAATTGCGATATATAAATGAATACATACAAATGTTTTGGTGGCACATGAAGTGCGAAAAAACAAGACAAAATGGCGCGCCTGACAATGCCGCCCGGTTGCCATTTTTTTTTTCTCTCAAAACGAGAACAGCCTAAATGATGGATAGAGAAAAATCAATTATGCGAAAAAACTTATCAGCCTTGTTCAAAATTATGAAAGAAAAGGAATTATCGTCAAGAGTGGAAAAAAACTTACAAGATAAAAGGATTACAAGTCTTTAGCAAATGACATGTGACTTTTCTTCTTGAGCAGAAAAAAACTTTTTCAATGGTTAGTAACTTTTGAATTGACTGTACTTAGGGCACTAAATCAATGAAAAACCTTGGTTCAAGTTATATAATTAATTCACAAGATCTTCCTTTTCTACTTAATTTAAAAAATACAGCAAATTAAGTTTTATTTTACAAGTTAAACCGACAAAACTAATCCCAAAAGAATTTTATTCTAGAGAAAACTTCCAATTCCAAAATGGCTTCCATCACTGTATTTTACCGGATCGAAGGTTAGAGAACTTAAATTATTTGATTAACCATGCAAAAGAAAACTCACCTTTTTATTTATTCTGTTGTCAGTGTTTAAATAGAAAAAAAATCACTTATTTTGTTTTGAGAATTGGCGTACAATTTTCTCAGATTTACTTTTTTTTAATGTACTTGTCTTATATTTTAGGGTATATATATAATATATATATATATTGTATGCTTGGTTTGGGTATATGTCTATGTATAATTAAAACTTGGATTCACGTCGAACAATCGACCAACCTCTTTCACAGACGATGACGAACTGATGCCAGATGCCGAGACGAGGCGGCTATTTGGTGAAATCGGCTTTTCGAAAATGAAAAAGCAAGATGGCTGTGAAATTGTTTCGAATAAGAGAGGTGCATTTTGAAAGATGGATGTGAAAATACAGAGTGCCACCTGGTGAGGAATAGATGAGCGAGAATAAATAAATGTTTTATTTATTCTTGTTCTAAGGTATTTTAGTAAATATTAATAATATCCTTTAAAATTTCATTAAGTTATTTTGCCAAATTAGTTTTGCAATACAATAAAATCTTTTATTGACAATATAAAATGAAAATTGGATTGCTCTAAGCATAAGTAGATAAATTCTAAACAATTTAATGGTATTAAGGGATAGTACACACTGCTAACAAATTTCGTGAACTTTTTTCGAATATAAATTATTGCAAAAGTTGGACGCAGTGCTCACATTTAAAATAAATTTAAAAAATATAGTTTGAAGAATTCAAACAATAAGCGTCAAACATGCTGGCAACTATTATAACTGAGCTCCTACTTCTCATTTCAATTTAAATCGATGCAAACTTACCCAGGAAATGAATGAAAATCTAATAGACTGACAGCTGAGGACTATAATGATTAACAAATTATATTTCAATTTCGTTTTTTTTTTTAAAGCTTGGATAAACTTTGACAACTGAAATTGGGAATGCTATTTTCGGAAGCCAAACCTTTTATATTGACATACATATAAGCAGTCTCGACTTAAATCTCGATGATGAGCAGTGAATTAAATTTAAACATCTGTCACTTACAATTTTATATTTAGGAAGGAAATCCTTTTCATTTCAAGAAATTTCCTTTACAATACAATTGATAAAATATTGATAAAATACTAGAGAGCATTCGTTTTAATTTCGCGATAATTTTTGGTTTAGTTAAATTAATTTGTTGGGATTAAAAATCTTTAAATGAATGTACATTAAAATGAGTTGTCATTAAAAACTATTTCAAAAAACATCAATGACACTCTATAATTAAATTGCGGTTGTCAAAAGTTTAACACCACTTCAACTTCTGGTGGTATTTTTTAATTTTATTGGAGTTAATATCCTTCTGTAAAAATGCAACAGAAGTGATTTCTCTCAAAACCCCATTGCTAAAAATTAAATTGAAACAAATGGTCATTTTGATTGCACTCCACAGATGTTCGGTTGGTAGCAAAGTTATTTTTTGTAAGTATAGTTCTCCTCTGGTATTGAGGAGCTTTCGTTTGCGATAAATATAATTGGGCTCCGTCTGTTATCCAAAAATTTGCTTATAAAACCAGCGATTTTAATCGCTTGTGTCTGGAGAATGTGTCATGTACGAACATATATACGAACTCAGGAAGTCAAGGGCTTTCCAGTGCGACCAATCTCCATTGGTTTCCCAAAAGCCAAATAACGCCAAAAATAAGCGCATTTTTGCCTACGTCTGTCTGCCGGGAAATTTCGGCCACGTAAATGTACACGTATGTACATATTCTGTCATGTACATATTGGCAATCAGTCTAGGCCTTCCAGATGAGACCAATTTTAAGTAGTTTCCCAAAAATCTAAAAATGCGTTTGCGGCGACCTCAGTAGGATAAATGCGGCCATCTACACGTCTGTGGAAACAACATCTGAGATCAGCGAATCGTGAGCGGTAAGATGCAATGTATTGAAGTGGCTTCCCTCCCTATATCTCAATTTTTGGAAAAGTTCTACTTTTTATGCTCTTATTCTCAGAAACAAGCCACTACGTGCTGGCAGGCAAACGTTTCTGTTATGACCTTTATTACCAAGAATATTTAAAACTTTAATATCAATTGGTTTCCTTTCACGCCAAAAATTAGCCCTCAGCTCTTCTTTAATTAGTTCTTTCCAACTAATTGTATCCTAATAACAAAATATTGTGAAAATCATCTTTGTTTAAATTAAAATTGCTTAGATTTGAAATAGGCTTGTCAAACTAACAAAAGTGCTCAAATTTTCAAATTTGAGCCAATCACACATATTTGAGAGTGTGGAGTCCCTTTGTGAACATAAGCATAATTTTCCAGAGCCAATTAAATAGCGTAAGCAATTAAAATTAAATTTCTTACAAATACAAAAATGACGTTTAACAAAAATATATAAAGATAACAAACGTTTGGCTTAGTAAACGTCATTTCTTAGGAATGTTAGTCGATATTTATGGTTGCATAATTTGACTGTAGAACGGGTTAGTTCTCTAAAATTTGGTACTTATTTATAATACAAGACAATTTCAAATTTTGTATGGCTAAAATAAGAGAAAGAGTTTGTCGCAAATTGCAATATGATTGTAACGAACTGTCAAACATAATTCGCGTTCCATATACGATCCACACATCTGTACTGACGAATAAAAACAAGTCATATCAAAGAAATCTTATAATAGACAAATATTCGTTCATTCGTTTTATCATACTGATCCTATGAATGATTTTTGGAAATACACGTTTTCCTCTGAGCCATTTGGATCCGGTCTAAATTTGAGCCACAATCCACATACCTCATCGAGCCACAACCAGGTTAACAGATTGATTATTTGTATGTAATTTATATAGAGCTAAAACAAATATTTATGTATCTACATAGATAAATTTAAAAAAAGGGTGCTTGTAAAATAATTTTAGAATTTTCGGACATTAGTTCAGAAAAAAATCTTAAAATAACGAAACTTGGGAGCAGAAAAACTTATAATAAATTTTGACAACTGATCAACACAAAATTAAGAGAGGGAAAGGGACATTACAAATTTGTTTCTTTGAATTTGTATGTGAGATAGACTGAGATAGTTAAGAAGGTTGTTAGGTGGCGAAATAAGATTGTGTTAGCAGACATAACTACTTGGCTCGTTAATTCAACACACAGGACAGAGTCTATCCTTGGATCGTGCTCGTTGATTTTTGACTTGCTTAAAATCCAAATGGATACACAGAGACAAACCGAGCCATCTCAGTTTCCCCACACAAGGTCGATTTTGGATCAGCTCCGGTCCATTTTATTTCAGTCTCCGAGCTTAATTAGGCAAGCATTTTGTTTATGTGTTTGAAAATAACAAGCGAGTCATGCACATACTCAGTGAGAGTTAAAATATTGCTTGTCAAATTACTTGCTAACTAACTTCAAAAAGACTCTTTACAGTAGGACTAGCTTAAAAGTATAATGAGTCTTAGCAATTTAATGTTTACTGATTACTCGTTAAAATACGGCTACAAGACTAGCGAGTAAGCTGTCAAATAACTCGAGATGGGTTGAACATTTTTTTAATTTTATTATTAACTCGATGTGGTATTCCAGGTCAAATCCATTTTCTATAAAGGTAACCTTACATCAAGAAATCTAGAAGACGCAACTTTGTTGTGTACAAAAAAATCACTGAATTCAAACATTGTACAACAAATATATGATTTTATTTTTCAATTGGTACATAATTATATTTTGTGTGTTTTAATACTCAGGAATACATAACGAATATAACATATACACATATGTAAATCTTTTGAATTTTTGAGAAGTAAATGCATTTTTAAATGAAAAAGTTATATATGTGTTTAAATTCAATTAAAGGCCATCAAGTTTGCGTTTACATATTTGTAAATAAATGTTTTATCTATAAATTCATTTTTCCTATTTAAAAGTTTTACATAATTAGCATACATTTCAATTATTTCTTTTTTATAGTAAATCTCAGCTCAGAGGAGTCCTAAATAATAATTTTTGAAATTGAAGTTGAAATTGACACATTAATTAAGCTGCAAACACAATGAAAACATAAACAAAACTTTTCATTTTTTTCTTTGTTCAAAATAAGGAATGTTACATTATGATAAACATAAGTTAAAATATGTATATATATTTTTTAAGAACTTTTATTAAAGCTTAATGCTGCTCTTAGCTTCTTTCTTATTCTTGGTGAAGTCCATCTTGAATGGCCAGCTTGGTAAGTTAATGCTCTTGTATTCGATGGATAAACACCTTCATCGACGTCATCAGCTTCGGTTTTGATTTCCATTTTTTGAACTATCAATCGAAGCAACTGGTGTTGTTGTTCAAGAACTCTGCTTATGTCACGAAGCTTATGTCTTTGCCTCTCCAATTCAGTATTGACAACGTCTTCACTATTATCAAAAGCAAGGGAGTCAAATGTTGCTATAACAAAACATACATATAAAGAATTAAAAATAAGTAGTAGGTAAATTCAATATTCCAAATATTAAACTTGAAATCGTAAGGCTTCACGACAGAATAATTGACAGGGAGTTAGAAAAACTTACATACAATATATCAAACATTGAAGGCTCGACTTTTTTAAAAGTCAGTTTAACAACGAGTAATTAAAAAAAGACAAAAAGAAGCTTACTTTCTGACAGCTACAATTTCCGGATACCTTTTTGTAAGTGTTTTACGTGTGATAGAACAGCTGATCAAAAACAGCTGGGATGTCAAAAAAGAAATCCCAAGTTGTCCACGATTTTCCGATACAAGTATGAGGCTATCTGATCGAACAGCGAGTTCAACAAATATTTGTGTTTGAAGGAAAATTGATCTCGAATTTGAATGTTTTTTGTTAAAAATCAGTTGAAATATTAAAATCATCCACTGAAAGTTTTATTTTCCAATAATTTTGGACTTCGACTTCAGCAGAAAGTTGTTTATATGTTTTGCTAACTATTTTATTTTGAGTATCGTTTAATAACGTGTCAAAATCCAAACATCCAGGATAGCCTATCCAACACGAGTTTGAACGCAGTCAATTCGTAAGATCTCGTAGATTTGCATATCTTCGGAAATATAATCAAAATTGTTCGCTTTTTTTCTGTCAGAAATATGAGAATAGAATTTTTTATGATTCAATATCTCAAGAATTCTATTATATTTATAATTCTTAGATTAGAATCAATAATGAATTGTGTTTATATTTCATTATCCTACTCTGTCAATCCGTCTGACACCAATTTGACGCTTGAACATACTATATATGTATTTTGTTACTTACTATCTTCATTGAAAGGATTGCAAAACCATTTTCTTAAAACGAAGTCCAAGAAACCTAATTTACATTTTGTATCATTTGGATATTCAATTAATTCCATTTTCAGAATCTTTTGCAACCACATTTGTGGCAGTTTCCTTTCAAGTTCGGTGTGCAAAACTACCTGAAATAAAAATAGAAAAACAAGAATTAAGGACTTCTGTTCCTCATTTTCATGGGGTGTAAAACAAAAAACCATTTTGAAAAAAAAGTATCCGTTTTTACCTGCATAGCTAGACGCTTCAATTGTGCATTACGACGAACCGATTCGATATCACCAACAGCCAAACCGATGAGGAGGTTCATTAGAAGAACTGGCATAAGGACCATAAACACACCTGGGTACAAAGAATGAAGGAAAGTAAAGTAAATGATACAATAATAAATTGAATCTTTCAAGGACTTACTGAGAATAAGGAATGATGTGATGGGAACCTTGAGCTGATCGTTATAAAATGTGTTTACGTAGGTACCGACAAAATCTAATTCACCCAACATCATTGAGAAAGTCCGCAACAAGGACATGGGAATATTCGAAAAGGAAAGGTGGTTCGGTTGGGGGTCCATTATCTGCAAAGAAAAAGAAATATATTACAGTAATATACGAATATATGTAAATCTTAAAATTTAGTAGACATTTTTCTAAAGTTAAAGTGAGACATTTTTCGACAACAAGCGACGAACGTTAAAATTTTAAATTAAGCCGAGAAGAAAACATAAATATTCTGTCATAAATATTCTGCACTTAACAAAATAGTTTCGGTAGCCTTAATTTAAAATTAAGACTTTTAAAATACTCTATAACCTAAGGTTTTTGAGATATTACTTTTTAAAATTCGAAAAAACATGTATTTAATGCTTTTTGAGGCTCTATAAATTAATGAAGTATTTTTTTTTTTTAATTAAATCCTTAAAGGTTTTAGAAATATTATGATCCATTTCTTCAATATTTAATTGAAATATTTTTTATTTGATATGGTATTTGAAAAACCTTCAAAAGTTGTTACAAGAGTCTGAAAGATTTTCAAGTTTTGTTCTTGGAACCAACTGTTGTCTAACAAATCTTTTATATCAAGTTTTAGAAACATATTAACAAAAATGTACAATGTTAAAATAAAAGTTTGGATTCAAATCAGCACTAAAAATTAAGTCCAAAACGTATTTTTCAAACCTATGAAAGTATCGAATAGGAGCCTTTCTCAAAATTTCATATAAAATCATAAGTGATATAGCTTAAAAAAATGAATTTTTACTTTGCAAAATCATCACACAATTTATTGTTAAAAGATATTTGATTTTGATTTAGGCTTCAAAAAACTCAGTTTTAGTTGTGTTTAGCATTTTAAAAGGAGCATCTTTTAAGAACCTTATGTGATAGAACAAAATTAAAGGCGAGATTCGAAATAAAGACATCTTAAACATGTCAAAAGTATTGTTTTGTCTGTGGGGCAGGAAAAATAACTTAATTTTGTCGAGCAGTTGAATTAAGGACTGAAACTACACAACCGAGGTTTGAGATATTCGAAAAAATGTATAAAAAGAGGCTGGGATGCGACCCTCACTGAGAACTTCCCATCCCGTCTGTCAATTTGTCTTGCTTAAATGTTTGTAGATTTCCGTATTGGGTTAAAAAAGTTGTCAGTCGAAAAAAAAATTTACCAATAAGTAGCAGTTCTTAAATTTTTACAAATTGGATGGATGAAATTAATTTAAGAGATATCAAGAACCGAACATCAATTTTTACCAAATTTGCGTACTATTTTTTGTAGATTTTATTTTTTTTTATGAAAAAAACGGACTTTTGGGTTTTTATAAAAAAAAACTACTGAATATCGAAAACAATATTTTCTGTGAAATAAAAAAAGTTTGAAGACAATATTTTTAAAAAGCTATTTGAGTCAAAAGTAAATTTTTACAAAATTTTAGAATTTTTTTATTAGACTTTTATTTTTTGTAAAAAAAAACTTTCAACTTGATTTTTCTCAAAATTTTACTGAATGTTGACAACAATATTTTTTAAAAGACAAAAGCAATTGGAAGCCAATATCTCAAGGTTTTGAAAAGATATTTGAGTCGAAAATCAATTTTTACCAACTTTTATTAATTTGTTTGTTTTGGTTTTTATTTACATTAATATAAAAACAAAAATAAAAACAAAAAAAAAATAATTAAATTTAAAATTTATAATTATTATTTAAAAAAAAACAATTAGTTTCACAACTTTTAATATATTTGTATTGGGCGACGCGTTTTGGATATTCCTTCATTCATCTTCGGGCGTACGTTTAAACGTACACCACAACCGTAATTAGTTTTTTATATTTTGTAAATTGTAATCAGGTTTTTATATTTTGTAAGAAAAACTGTCAATTCGATTTTCTCAAAATGTTTCCGAATGAAAACAATATTTCTTATAAGTTTAAATTAGTTCGAAGCCATAATCTCAAATTTTTGACAAGATATTTGAGTCGTAATTCAATTTTTCCCACATTTAAGTAATGTTTTTCTGGGTTTTTATTTTTTATAAGAAAAACTGTCAATTCGATTTTTATCAAAATCTTACCAGATGTTAAAAATGTTATTTTTTTTTGCACGACATTATTTTGGATAGAAAATCATTTTGTATTCGTACAATTTTCGAGGTGACACATTTTTTTTCCAGTTTTTTTGATTTATAAAAAAAAAACGTTAATTGGATTTTTTTTTCAAAAAATATTCTTGTTTGGTATCAATTTACAATATATTATATAAAATTTACTTCAAGTCTCTAGCGTTTTTGGTTAACGAGATATTTAGGGTTAACCAAAATTTGCACCTTTTTTTAAAATGCTATGGTAAAAAAAAACACCCTAGCAATTTTCTTGAGAGACCTTTCTGCATCTTTCTGCCTTATTATCTGTATGAAAAAATGTATTTGAAGTCAAAATCTTTTCTGGTTCTTGAGCTATGGACGACGAAAAAAACATCGCGAACGTACACACGCACGCACAGGCAGCTTTCTAAAAATCCTTTATTTCGAGTCTAGGGCCCTTGAAACGTCGAGAAATGTCAAAATTTACAATTTAACAAATCGGACCCATTACAAAAAGAGAACTTGGTAAAATAAAAGCTGCCATTGTTTCAAAGCTTTTTTACAAGTTTTGATTTTAAAAATATACAAATATAATTTGAAAAAAATACGGTCACGTTGGCGTCTCGACACTATTTTATTAATTTGATAATTAGACACTGTGTGGTCCTTCGAGCAGATTTGCAGATTTCCCATGTTGGGGACAGACAACAGACTAATGCTGGGCAGAGACAGAGGCCCGTGTAAGCATTTACGAGTCAGGGTTGCGGGTTCATGAGGGGCTGGATAAGTTCCTCCTCTAGAATGACAGACAATGAGACATATTTTGGCACTGAAATATTCGTACATTGTGTTGAGTGTGAACACAATTTAAGGGATGTGACCAACCTTGTTAGTGAGAGACAATAGACCGTCGTAATTTTATAAATTAATAGTCTATATGAATTTCAATTAGTTGCGAAAAAAGTCCGCGAATTTTAATTAACGTAAAAAATTAATATCACATTATCATAACTCTGCTTAGACATAATCCAGGTTTGAGTCCAGAAAAGATATTTTAGTTGGTCCCTAAACCTGTGTTGTTCATTTTTTATTTCTTTCTTTGAAAAGAGGATCACTTTAATGTTTTACATAATTCCCTTACCACTGAATATCATTACTCGATATTTTTCTAGTTCTATGGAATAATACATTTCCAAGAGTCTGGGGTCACTTTCAAGGTTCAAAAACCACGCCTAAAGTTTGTTTATGTTGAAGATGGAATTTTAGTTTTCAAAGATGGAATAGAAATGTAGAATAACGATGAAATAGAAGATCGATTCTGACGTTTGTATATGAAAACTACTGTGGAAGTCGAATAAGGCGGCATCTAGGTATTGCTTGTGGAACGTCTAGTGGAGAAATTCATTTTAACCTACGAATGTAATAATTCGAAAAAGACGAAAATAGAGAAATACTGAGGTGAGTTAATAGTCTGAGTGAATCAGGAAAATAAATTTGTTTCAAGGAATATTCACGTACCTGCAATATAAAGAGGGTATGAATTTTGGAATTTGAGGAAATATTTTTAAACAGATTCTTTGGATTAAATGAGCTATGAGCATGTTTGTACTACCGAAGCGTTTATTTCATTTGGCGCACATAATTAGTGTAAGGCTTTTATAAAGTGTTTTTTTTTCAACATTAATTTTCTTTTAAATATAAAAAACTTTAAATATCTTAAAAAATTAACGAAATTTGCATTTTTAAATTGCTCTAAAACTGAGATTTACGCCCATGTTCCTAATTTCGATTGAAAGTGAATTGAAATCCCTTTTTAATTTCACGTGAAATGAAATTGCATGTTCTTAAATTCGATCGATTTCGAGAACTTCGAAATTGCTTCGAACTGTCAGAACTGAAGGATCATCCATTTTTATTTTGTTTCTGAAGTAAAATGTTTGCTGTTTTGAAGGTGGATGCAATATCATTGGCATTTTCAAGTGAAAAAAAGGAAGCAGAATTCAAGATAAAAATAGAAAAGACGAATTTTGCGAAACAAATCAAAGATATTAGATTTACTTGAAACAAGGTAAGTGTTTGAAAATTATGTAGAATTGTTCTGATAAATAAAGTAAATTTTTGATTTCCTCTTCTAAGCTTTCATTATAACTTTAGATTAAGTCAAGACTCCTTTTTATATGTTCTAAGGGAAATAGAACCTTTTACCTTCATCGATTACTTCCATTGAAAAACTTGCTGCAACCCTCCGATTCATAGTAGAAGTAAGCAAAAATAAATTCACAGAAATAAAAATTGTGATTTGAATGCGTTCAAAAAATGGAACAAACCGAAATACTGAACATTTGCATGTTCGAAAATCCAGTTCACAATAACGAATTGTGGAACACCCAAATTCATTTTCGGAAAATGTATTCACATGGGCATAAGATCACACTTTTTCTGCCAAAATTTATCATTTTCTTTGATTTTGCATCTGCATATATTTTTACAGCGTTCTTCACATTAAAACAAATGCCAGCCAGATCAGAATATTTTATAAATTCCCATAGGAAAATTTAGGAAAATTTTAACATTTCTCGATGTTTCAAGGTCCCTAGAGTCGATTTTTAGAAAGATGTCTGTGCGTGCGTGTGTACGTACGTTCGTACGTCTGCGACGTTTTTTCGTCGTCCATAGCTCAAGAACCAGAAGAGATATCGATTTTAAATACATTTTGTTATACAGATAATAATGCAGAAAGGGCTCTCAAGAAAATTGCGTGGGTGGTTTTTTTTACCACAGCAGTTGAAAAGGTGAAAATTTTGGGTAACCCTAAATATCTCATCAACCAAAAAGGCTTGAGATTTGAATTAAATTGTATATAATATATTGTAACGTGATACCAATAAAGTATATTTTTTGGAAAAATACAATCAACGGTTTTTTTTTAATCAAAAAAACTGAAAAAAAAATTTGTGACCTCTAAAATTTTACGAATACAAAATGATTTTATCTCCAAAACAATTTGTGTAACGAAGAATAACGTTTTTACATCTGGTAAGATTTTGAGAAAAATTGAATTGACAGTTTTTTTTTATAAAAAATAAAAACCTAAAAAACATTGATCAAAGTTGGTAAAAATTGAATTTGGACAAAACTTGGAGATTATGGCTTCCAACTTATTTAATATTGTGAGAAATCTTGTTTTCAACATTCAGTAAAATTTTAAGAAATAAAATAAAAATTTATAAAATTGATTTTTGACTCAAATATCTTTTAAAAGCTTTGAGATATTGGCTTTAAATTTTGAGAAAAATAGAATTGACATTCATTTTACAAAAAATAAAAACTTAAGAGAAAATATAACAAAAGGTGGTACAAATTAATTTTCGACTCAAATATCTTTTCAAAAATTTGAGTTCAATTTAAATTTAAATATTGTTTTTTTTTAACATTCTATAAAATTGAATTGACAGTTTTTTTTTTACAAAAAATACAAACCTTAACAAGAAAATTAATAAATGTTGGTAGAAATAGATTTTCGGCTCATATATCTTTTCAAAACTTTAAGATATTGGCTTTAAGGTACTTTTATGTTTTAAAAATATATTTGTCAACATTCATTAAAATTTTGATTTCACAGAAAATATTATTTTCGATATTCAGTAGTTTTTTTTTTATAAAAATCCAACAATAGGTTTTTTCATAAAAAATAAAATGTATACAACAAATAGTACCCAAATTTGGTAAAAATTGATGATCGGTTCTTGATATCTCTCAAATTAATTTCATTCATTCAACCTGTTAAGCAAGACAAATCAAATAAGCAAGTTATCAGTGTGGGTCGCATCCCAACCTCTATTTTTTTGGAGAAAGCTACGTTTCAACAACAATTTGAAACATTTCTGCTTGAAATGCCTCAGAAACAATTTAAACTATATTGTATTTTAGCTCTTAAATATGATAAATCTATGGAATCTTGAAATGCTTTCATATGTAGAGAGTCGTCAATATCTTGCTGGACAACAGTGTTCTAAAATAATAATAATCTGATCTGTAAGGCTAAGATACACATTTTGTTATTTAAATTTTGTTAGCCTCCTTAAAAAGCACGTGAGACCGAACAACGAATGGACGAACAGACGTAAGTTTTTGAAACTTATGTTAGGATAATATAATTTGCATTTTGTTTGGTAGTAACGGATTGCAGTACGGTTGCTGCGGACTGTCAAACTCTCTTCGCGTTCCACATACCATCCACACTGCAAGGAATAAATTGTTCGCGCGCAACATAACCTCAAAATTATACCACTCTTGTTTTGTTTTTGTGTGAAAGATCATGGCTGAGGAAAATATGGAGAAAAGAGTAATTCAATTCGTAGCTGTCTGCGAATAGGAATAAAGACAAAATATGCGAATATCCACAATTCGAGGCCCATGTGCAAGATGCTTAAGGCACTATTCACACGAGCACGACCAACGACCAACGAATGAACAAATATTCCTCGATTTTGACATTTCTTTCACATGAGAGTTTTTAGTTCGTCACGAATGAACACCATTCACCACCGCAACCAAAACAAGAATGATTTTTTTAAGTTAAGTACACGCGATTATTTTATTCGTTGCGAGTGTGGATAATGTGGAACGCGAATAAAGTTTGACAGTTCGTATCAACTACAATTTTTTTCGCGACGAATAAATTTGTTTTCTTAAATTTATTAATATATAATATTGAAAAGTAAAAGTTTTTTTTTAAGAATTTGTGTGGAAATATGTATGTCTTCAAACGTATATAAACTCACATTTTGTAATTCATTCGTCGTTCGTTGGTCGCGCTCATGTGAATACTGCTGAAGAGAACATTAGACAATTTTTAAGCGGAGTTCAAAAACTCATTTGTATGTTAAGTACGTGACAATATTGGATTAAAAGTCAAATCCTTATCCACAGAAGGATTTCACTTTGCCTTTTATCTGCAGTGATTCTAATGTGGATGTTTAATTTGTTATTTGTACCTATATTTATTTATTATATTCGAACTATACTACGAATTTTGTAAAACATTAAGACACATTGACAGACGGCCATTAATGGCATCCCTGCGTCTTTTTTAAAACAGTTTCTTTCATCAAAGTTTTTTGCTCATCTATTAATAAAAATGTATTGTGATTACGAAAAAGCGATCTCCCTTAATGTCTCGACAATATTTTGTAAGGGATGCAACCCTGCTTCGATAAACGAATAACTGTTACGAAAACTTCATATGAAAATCTTAAAACTCGAATCTGACAATCCACAACCACAATTTAAGGGATGTGACCAACCAAACCATTTAAGTGAGAGACAATCGACCACCAAGTGGCAGTACAAAATAAAATTATAAGTAAAAACAATTGCATACATTTATTTTATTAGTAGTCTAGGCCTTATCCAGGTTGGAGCTTAAGATTAATGTTACCATCTTCCGGAACCGATTTGGATAATTTTATTAGAAATGTTTTTGTTTATAGAAACTTTGTTAAAAGGGGTTTTTTTTAATAGGGGCGCGGGCGTGTAGAAGTTGAAATTTTTGTATATGAAAACCATATTTCATATACAAAGGAAATGGAAATTTAAATGGAATAAAATCAGATGTGTGGGAGGTATTAACATAATTATTTTCTTATTTGAAAGGTGCATGTATGACGTCATTCAGATGCCCGGCTTGGCTTCTTAAGGTGGCACGGATTCGAGTGGTCCAATTTTCAATGACTCTTCCGCATATCGTTGTGAATTTGAGCGTTGGCCTCTATTATGTTCACCCTTAGGGCATCGGTTGATTGTGGTTTTTTTACATAGACCTGCGACTTCAAGAAACCCCACAGGAAACAGTCAGAACGGGCCAAACCGCATGACCATAATATGTGGTCAATTCACATCACCCCTGCGAGAGATAATCTAACCCTCAAATCGTTCATGAAAAATGTCAATTTTGAAGTTTGTTGGGTGGCACGTAGCGTCCTGCTGGTACTACATGTCGTCTTAGTCCATATGGCTAAATTTGGGCCATAAGAAATTAGTTATCATTGTTACTCACTTACGTTCGTTTTCAAAAAAGTACAGACCAATTACGCCGCCACCGGCCCAAAATCCACACCAAACGGTAACTTTTTGAGTATGCATTATAACCTGTTGAACCTCGTGTGGTTTCCATATATGGACATTTTGCTTGTTAATAAAGCCATTCATCCAAAAATGCGCCTTGTCATTAAAGATGATTCTTTGGCCAAAATTGGGTCCTCTTCCAAACGATTCGAAGCCCAGTCAGAGAACAAACAACGTTGTCAATGGTCATAAACTTTAAGCTCCTGGGTTAGTTGGATCTTGTGCGGGTGAAGGCTAAAGTCTCGACGCGAAATTCACTAAGTTGAAGTCTGCTAAGTTCTTGTGCACAGCGAGGAATAGACTGCCTCGGGTTCTGCTGTACACTATCACGGACCACATCGTTCTCGACCGATCTCGAGTTCCTTGAACGTACGGGTGTTGGCTGATTGTTTACTGAACCGGTCCTCTCAAATTTGTCCACCAAACGTTGAAGAGTCGACTGTGAAGGGCCACCACGTCTAGCGTAAAATGACCGCAATAGATCTTAGAGCCGAAAGGCATAAGAATTAAGTATTATTGTTTAACTAGTTTTATGAATTTTTGTCTAGCTTTAAGCCAGTTTTTCAGACATAACAAATACAATTGAACTAAAAAAAAAATGACCTCAATACGCGCCACGTTTGCGTTACTCATTTTGATAAAAAAGTTTTATTATTTGAACGTGCTTTTCAATCGTGTGACTTGCCATGATGATTTGCTAAAAACAACTGAATAATAAACAAAAGATTTGACAGATGTCACCAAAACAAAATGGTTGCCACGGTACGCCAAAATCTACCCGCACCAGTTTGAAAATCCTTTGTTATACCTAATAAAATTATATATTTTATAAGAAAAAACAATTATTTATGAAATAAAATGTAATTCAAGTCAGTATTCGGGAAATAAAAAAATGTATTCAAAGTCGGATACGGCTGCTTGTTCTTGTGATATTGAGGACGAAAAAAGGAAAAAACATGCCAGGGTCTTTGAAAAGTCGAGAAATGTCATTATTTTCACAATACTTCAAAAAATCGGATTATGTTTGTTGGATTGAAAATTGTGCCATTTCTCGACGTTATACCAACTCCTAAGAATTTAAAACCATTTTTACAAAGATGCTGCCCCTTCGTCTACATGTACGCTTGTACATTTGGAATACCTTTTTATGTCCTCCACATCTCATGAACTGGCAGAGACGTCAACTTCAAATGAATTAATTTGACAGTTTTTTCTCAAAACGAATAATATGACACAAATCAGCTTAAATTTTAATGATGCACTTTTTAAAGTTCTTTAAATGGAAATTTGGCGTATATTATAAAACATTTTATTTGATATATTTGTGTTGGATGCTTACCTTTGATAAAAGGATATAAAATGAGAGTCCAAATGCAATGATAAGTATGGAAAACACCATTAAAACTTTTATGAGAGTTTGTAGTATTTCAAGAAACATCACTACATATATTCCAACCTATGATTACAAAATAAAATAAAATCATAAATATTTTGTTCTTACAATTTTTAGATTTATGCAAATATAAAAAAAAATATGCGTACTTGATCGAAACGTTGCAAGAAGAGCAGCAATCGAAACCATGATAAAAATACAGCTATCGATGCTGCTGAATAATGTATATTAGTTATTCGACCATGATTGATAAATACCGGAACCACCATTATTAATGTTGATATGTACAAAACCCATGATATGAGATTTACAATTTCCAAAATGTAATGCAGCCTTTGCTGATACATTTGTAATATTTCCCTTAGTGAATTCAGCGTTATGTAAGCCACAATAGCTATGGCACAAACAATTATTCCTGTAGATCGCTGAATACGTTCCACTTCATGACTCGCATAAATGCTTGACCAAAAAGAGAAATTTGTTTCCAATCTACAATTAAAAAAATATACATAAGTCATATATGAATTAAAAAATATTTTAAATTGATAAAAAGTTTTTCTTACCCTGTCATCATTTTGGGATTCGTAACAACAGTTTCGTTGCTCACAGTTATGTTGTTCATCATCATAGACGAATAAATAGTAACAAAAAGTAGGAAAATCGAGTAAAACAGCAAATTTGCCACGTGAAAATACTTGCCATACGAATTCCATTTCATTTGTAGATATTTTTGACTAAGTGGATGAGCTAGTAATTCAACACGTCCGTGATTAACCATTGTCTATTTAAAGTAGAAATAATAATGTTTTTTAATATTATTTTTAAAAGTATATTTAATACAAGAAGTTTAAAATTAAACATCACACAAAGCTATACAAACATTCAAAACAACACATAAAATTATTGTAAATTACTAAAAATACATTTATGAAATAAAAACACTTAATAAACAAATTACAAAAGGTGAAATTTATCTTCTTGACACTTGATTATGGTAAAACAAATTATTGAAAGCTCGTCACTTCGCTTAGAAATTCAAAATATGTTGATAGCACTGTCAGCTGACACCTTTCAAACTCAGCTGTCAATTGAAGAACTCATATCATCATATTTGGCATTCACGATAATGGATTGCTTAACAATCGAACTATAAAATATAACTAAACTTGCTATAAAAGTGGTGATTTAAACGCGTATTGCGAGTTGATCATGGCCGCCATAATCGAATAACTAAGCAAGCACTTAGTAAAATTGTAAAGAGATTTATATTGTTAGGTCTGTACATGGTAGGCCTGTTATGCAAGCTCGATGGGAAAAATATGCAAAAAGTGAAAAGTTTAAACATTCAATATATATTTGTTTTTTGAAAACTGAAAATAAATGTGTTTGATTTAAAATTATATTTCGCTTGGGAAAAATTAAGTACAAATTATAGTTTAAAATGTATTTTTATAGCTAAAAGCCTAAAGGCTTCACTCTGTTAAAACACTAAAATGATTTTATTCGGTCACATTGATCAGTAAATTTAAGGCAGGGTTTAAGTTCTGACACGTGTTGTTTTATAAAATTAGATTTTGTTGTGTTTTTGAACTAAAATGGAAAATGTTGTAGGATGTGTCAAAATAATAAAATTTGGTGTAACATATTTAATGTCATTTTTTTTTGTTCAAATCAGTGAAACCATCATTATACAATAATATCCGAGTTCATATAAAATCACGTGAACGAAACCACATCAATTGAAGCAAATTAACTTAATTTGTGAATATTAAAAAATTAATAAAAGTTTGCAAAACAAAATTTAAACTTAAAAGCTATGAAATTGACGTTACTATAATAAAGTAATGTTTAAATATTTTTCAAAGAGAATAATTTCTTTTTTCATGGAAATTTAAGTACGAAATGATTGACGCCTTAGAAAAGGGTATTCGGCCCAATCGTTGCAAAAATTGGACCCTTTGTCTGGAATTAATTAGAGCCAGCCGCAACACAACACAACATAACCTTTACATAAATAATTTTGACCTAATATCTTTTCAACATTATTGAGAAAAAGACTAAATATTCCAATAACTTTATACATCAGACAAAAAGACTAAATACTCCAGTAACTTTATACATCAGACCATGAGTTAAATTCGGTATTTCAGATTTTTTGGTTACTTGTTTAAGATGTTGGCCTAAGTAATAATCAAATCGACTTCGAGCGCCGAACGCAAGATGTTCAAAAATAAGAAAAACCCCTAAAATATTGCCCTTATTTTCTTATTGGTAGTTTTCACCCTGAAGATTTTTTTTTAATTCAATCATGTTCAACGACTTTGAGGTTGCAAGGTTTTCAGAATACAGTTAGCTAAAATAAGTTTTTTCTAACACCAATTTATTATTAAGTAGAACAACAATTTGGAGGAATGGAGGGAGGAGATTAGACCAAAAAAGAACAGAAGGGGATGAGGGGATGGGTTATGTATCCGCCCTGTTAGGCGGTAGGAATACTTTTTCAGAAAAGTGAGTTGACTAACAAAATCAAAGAACGGAAATCAACGACAACACCTAAAGTGGCTCCCGGGACTAATCGGACACATGAAAATTTTAATTTTCGCAATCCATTTCCTCCAAGAAAATTTATTCGAAGTGTATAACATTTTTATATGATATTTAAAAACATTTGTATGTTAAATAAGCAAATATTACAATTTAAGCTATCAAATAGCAAATTAATATTAAAAACAAAAGCAACTCAATAAATTAACACCTCACACATAATCGGACACTTAATATTTAGTGCTTAATTGAATCCTTTCGATTTAATCGCTTTCTCAAGGCGTTGAGGTATTGAATAGACAAGTTTTTACATAATTCAGGACTTATCTTTTGTCATTCTTCTTGAAGGCCCGGCTTAAGGTTCTCACTGTTTATTAAAGTTATTTTAAGCAACTCGACGTTACAGTTCATCCATTATATGCTCGATTGCATTAAGGTCAGGTTACTTTTTTTGTGTTTTAAGCACCATGGGGCATTTATACAGTAACCACAACCTTGCTTTAAAAGATATGTGCTTTGGATAGTTGTCCTGGTTGAAAATGAAATTGTCTTGTATTCCAAGTTTACTGACACTGGACTACACATTTTGTTTTAGAACATTAACGCTAGCCATATGATACATTTTACCTTCCATAAAATGTAAATTTCATCGCCTGTACTTGCATTACATCCTCTAAGTTAACCAACCAACCCCCTAACTTTACAGTAGCCCGAGTATGCTAATGAGAAAGTTTTCATTTGCTTTTCGCCATTCATACATTCTTCTGAACCATCTGAGCCTTAAGGTTGAATTTGCTTCTGTCCGTGAACAAAACCTAAATCATAAAATTGTCTTATGTCTAATGGTTAACTAACGATACAAAAAAATGTAGTTCCACCATATTCCAAGAAGACGTATCCTGAGTTCATTAGCAATCTTAAGTCTTTGATTTCTATTTTTTCACTGATCTATAACATTTAATACATCATTTCTGCTTCTTCTTCTGATGGTTTCGTTTCTGAATTCTTTACTCGTGTCTTATTTCAAAAAAATCTTTAGACATTTTGAAAATAAGAAGGAATTTAAGTAATATTTTTAGTTTTTCTAACACATCTACGACTGTTATAAGCTTCCCCCACTTAAATTCTATCAATTTCGTTATAAGTCCTTAATAGGATCCTACAACTTGACGAATGTTTTAGTCCTGATCCCGACAGTGTCCCATCATCCATTTTAAAGAAATGTGCTGCATATTTAGCACACCCGTTATGTGTTCTTTTCAACACGTCTTTACGTAACTCGCTGTTTCCATTTTTCTGGAAGAACTCCTTTATAATACCAATACACAAAAAAGGTCCCAAAAACGAAATAATGAACTACCGACCTATTGCTAAACTATCTGTGATACTTAAACTATTTGAGTCAATCGTATGTAGCGTCCTTTCTTTCCACTGCAGTTCAATTATCTGTGATAACCAGCATGGTTTTGTTAAAAAGCGTTCAACTGTTACTAATCTGTTTCACTTTACGTCCTTTTGTTTAGATGTTTTTGAAAAACGTGAACAAGTAGATTGTATCTTCACTGGTTTCAGCAAGGCCTTTGAAAAATTGTGTCATAAAACATTACTTTTTAAATTATCAAAGCAAGATTTTACCGAATGTTTCATAAACTGGATTTCCTCATATGTGCAAGATAGAAGTTATAGTGTTAAACTTCGTAATGAGTGTTCAAGTTAATTTGTTGTGAATTCTGGTATCCCTCAGAATCAAAAAACCTTGGTAGTATTCTATTTGTTTCATTTATAAATGACTTGGTTTCAATCATACAAAATTTGCCTTTCCTAATATATTCTTCTCTTGTAGGAAGAGTCAATATTATTCAGGAAATGGTGCATTAATAATCGTCTTGTTTAAATTGTTTGCAAATGTAAAACCATGAGTTTTACACGTAAAAAAGTTACAATGATTTTTTGTTACATGTTTGATTCTTGTCTTTAAGTAGAGTATATGTATTTTCTGCCTTGGGTGTTGTCTCAGATCCTGAACTAATATTCAATGAACATATTAACTTCATAGTTAAAAAAGGATATAGAGTTCTGGGTTTCATTAAGAGATTTGTGTGTTTGTAACCTTACATGTCACAAGACTCGGAGCCATTCAGAAAAGATCTTTGCGTTTTTTTCTTCGGTGGTTTCATGATATTCATACATTACCGCCTTATTCACAAAGACTTTTTCTCATAACATTTTCTTCTTTGACAAATCATAGGATGTATGTATTTTCAGTTTTCTTTTATTGTTCGAATATTAAACGGACACATTTTATCACCATCAGTTCATGATAGTTTAAACTTTAGTTTAAGTCGTTCAAATATAAGACTTCAGAAACTATTGAATACTAATTTTAACAGATCAAACTATGGTCTACATAGCCCCTTAAATCAATTAAATGAAATCTATAATAAATTTTACTCTTGTATTAATTCACCAAATGATAATATACAAAGTATTAATTACAAATTAATATTTTTCAAAAGCCTAGTTTAAGTTTTTAAATTTAGCTCATATGAATTCTACGAGTATTTCTGCTATTTCTCGTACTGATTTATTTTCCAGGCTATCCAATAAAACGAATTTTCACATTTCCATTTGTTTTCCTTTTGGTGTCATTTCAACGTAGAACAAGAAATTGCTTTAAATTCAACATAAAGTCTTCCGTAAAACAGCTAATGTCCGATTATGTGTGAGAGGTTAAATTATGGAGTGGTTTTTTGATTTTTTTGTTCGATTCCATTGCTAAATAATAAAAACATTTTTTAAAATGTTTGTATGTTATTGAGAACTATTTGTTTCAGCAATTAATGTTCTTGTTAATTATTGTTTAACCGAAAAATCCAAGTCTAAAAATATATTACAGTTTTTACGAAAATCGAAATCAATTACACCTAACTGTCTAATATTTCTAAAATATATCCATCAAATTTAAAAACAGATTTAAACATTTTTGAAAATGGATGTGTTTGTTACATAAGTTTTCGTTTACACTTGGATCACATTAAATAAGCTCAAGTGTGTTTTCATGTTTTTTGAAATTTTGGTTTTGTGCTGGCAGGTCTTGCGTATCAACTTTAGTTAGAAAAAAGTGAACTTAGTTACACCGTGAAAATATATATATAGCATTTATGTATGAAACTATTTTCTTAGATGGACATTTCACAAGACGTTCACAATGAATGCATTGAAGAAATACTATAGTTTGTACAAAAAGGTACTTTTTTTATTTTTGTATAATTTAATGGATTGACATTATTTAATGCTCACATTCGTAACTAATAGTGGAGTTTGATTCCATGTTGGATCATTTATTGCAATTCGTTTCATTTCAACTTCTTCGGCTGACATTTGATATGGCCAAAATGAATATTTGACCTTAAAATACAAATTAAATTAAAAGAAATTAAAAAAATATATATAATTATCACTTAAGTTCATGTGTTTTTTGTTTGTTATGTGAAAGTATATTTTGACCATTGGAAATAATGGTTTGAGTTCGGAGTTCAGGACAACTACACCACCACAAATTCAGATAAACTTTAATTGGAACATAAATGTAGATACTTAGTAGTCAAGGTTTTGTTATTTACAATTAAATTATTAAAAATAAATTAAGCAATAACGAATATAGAAGCCTCGTGCAATCAAACTCCGTAAAAATCAGCCTAATCAAATTATTAATCATTATCTTACGTTTAAGGCTGGCAATGGTATTAGATTATCTAATACATCGGTTGGTTCGCCGGTTATTTCATCCACTTGCGAATACATAAATGGACATTGTAGATATGCAAACGAGTATTTGATCTAGATATTTATTTTTGGAAGAGGATTATTGCACATATAAATTTGTAGGATAAAATTTCAAAATTGGTTCGTGGTTTAAATATAATATAATGTAGTTTTACAAATATATGCAATAAAAACATACAAACAAAACTTCATACTCACATAGAAACTTTTAGAATCTTTTTTACAATTCGCTTTCGTTATGCATTTATCTTGGACTGCCTCGAATACTTTTGGCATCGATGCAATTAGAGCCAAAGTAACACAAGGATGTTTATCCGATCTGAGTCTCATCACCTCACTTGCTCGCTCCTCGTGTGTTACCATTGCCAATGCAGCCTCAGGATATTTGTAATAAATCGCATAGTCGATGGCACTCATGTCCATGGAGTTGTACAACAGTTTGCTTCCCATAGATAATAGGACACTTATCGCATGGGGTTTATTTTCCATTGTAGCTAAGTGTAGAGCGGTGTTCTATACGTTGAAAACGAAATTCACAAACAAACAAATGAATACATTTTAGGGAGATTCATAAATAGTTGACAAATTTAAGTCCTACCCCATCTTTATCCACCTGATCCAACAAATGTGAATGTACAGAATGTAAAAGTTCGATAGTTTGCGTGAAGCCTGACATTGCGGCCAATTGCAATGGGTTCCTTCCATTATGGTCACGATGCAGGAGGGCTCCTCTATTAAGCAGCAATTGCACAACTCTCGTGTGTCCCTGCTGTGAGGCTATGTGCAAGGGTGTCAAACCCTCTCCGTCACTTTCGTTGATTATAAACGAACCCTTCTCGGAGTCGAGTAGCTGCCTTACGGTATTATATCGACCATAACGTGCCGCAAAATGCAATGGACTCTCGTTATTATTATTCTTAAGATTGATGCAAGCACCTAGACGAATGAGATTTTCCAACGATCGAATATGCCCATCTCGACTTGCATAATGCAACGGTGAACAGCCCGTACTATCTTTTTCATTCAACAATTGAATTAATTGACAATGTGATTGAATTTTATTAACTTCTTCGGCAAATTCAGGCAAACGTCCACCATTCATTATAACAAAATGAAGAACATTTCTAGCTGTGGAGTCCTTTTTGGAAATATTTGCTCTTAATCGAATAAGAGTGTGGACGGTTTTCCAAGCACTTCGTGAGGCAGCCAATAGCAACGGTGATCGATATTCCTTGTCCAAGGCATCAATATCGGCACCTTCCGACACAAGATATTCAACAATTTCAGGATGATCGAACATTGCTGCACAATGGAGTGGTGTCATATTTTGAACATCCGTACATACGAGGCAGACTTTTTTCTCAAACGGTTGCATTGTGAACATAAGCTTTACAATGTCTATAGCTCCCTGGAAAAGAAAATAAGAAAAAAAAATTAACAACCTTATTTAAAATTTTATTCAATGGGATTGTTTTTTAAATTAGTATTAAGGAAATTTATAATTGCATTTAAAGTCGTGTTAAGTAATATCAGTTCAAAGCTAAGGGCTTGAAAATCCAGAAGACAAAAATCAACTACTAAGTTATGAGAATTTAAATTTGTTATCCCAAGCACTAGCTTCGGTAAAATATTTCAGTGTGAGCAATAATGGCTTAGCTTGTGACGGTATAAATGTTGTCCCATAATTCACGTAAAATTTGGAGTTAAATGTCAATTGTACAATATTACTTAAATAAATATACATAGCTGATAGCTCGTAGTGAGGGTTTTGGTAAAAATGGAGCCCTACACAAATAAACTTCAGTGCGCTAATTTTTATCATCTGATGGCTTTGTTTATATTTAAAAATTTCAAATTTGTAGTCTAGAAAAATTACTTTT
Organism: Eupeodes corollae; assembly: GCF_945859685.1. Classification (NCBI taxonomy): domain Eukaryota; kingdom Metazoa; phylum Arthropoda; class Insecta; order Diptera; family Syrphidae; genus Eupeodes; species Eupeodes corollae. The sequence continues at coordinate 109,580,398 of NC_079148.1, forward strand.
AATTTTTTGCGCGGATTCTGACTTGAATGCATTCTCGTACTACCCGAAAAAAAGCTTGTTTTCAAAAATTTAAACGCCATTTGATTTTTCAATGAAACGTTAATTTTATAATTTTTTCATTTGAAAATCGTTAGAGCGTTTTTTTTTAATTAACATATTTTGTGGGCATACAATTTTTTAATTTAAGTCTTAAAATATTTTAAGTACCTATTCAATAATTTAGAGCTTATTAAAACATGTTTTTCATTTCTATTTCGTAACGTATTTTCAAGATATCGAATTTGTAAAAAAAGTAATAATTTTGAAAAATAAAAACATCGACATAAAATTATTAAAATTAGTTTCTTAGTTCTTGAGAAAACTTAGAAACAGAATAACGAATTTATTGGGGGTACTTTTCTTGACCAATATTTAAGAAAAAAATATAAGGTACATTTTCAAAATAATTATCGATTTGTTTTTGAGAAAATTCGAATTTTCGATTTTTTACCAAAAAAAACTCTATAGAGCTATAGTTATTTTGTGTCTTAAGGAATGAAAAACAAAACACCTAATGCGATTTGGCTCAAAACCTTAGTTTTCCAATGTTTTATAGATCCGATGCTTTGGTCAGTAAGAGCCAGGACAGATGAACGGAATCCGGGTACTTTCTTTCTTCGACTTCTCTCCCATCGTAATGTCATGTTTGATTAAAATCTCGAGTTTGAAGTTTTTTACGAATGCAAAATACACATAGATCCGCTTTGTCGCAAGTAATGCAAAATTTTGGGTCTGCTAAAATTATCTTACTACATGATAGAATTTGTTTTAAAATGTTTGAACTAGTATTTGACAATATTTTAAGAAAAAGGTATATAAAAACTTTTCATATTGACAAAAATAGTAATATTCTACTAATTCAGTGTTTTGATATGGTTCGATTTAATCTATTTTCAATATCACGTCAACATTCTGGATATTTTGATAAATTTCGAAAATTTTGGAAATGTTTCAATTTAGCCTCGAAAAAACCGGGAGCTTATCGGAATCCCGCTTATTAAAATCTCGTTTTTAAGAAATCCCGAAAAAAATTTTTACAATCCCGTCTCCTTAAATACCGATTTTGTTTTTAAAAACCATCTTTTGAAATTACTCTTATTCAAAATCCCGATCAATTTCAATCCCAATTTTTTAAATCCCTTTAAATTCCAACGATCCCATTTTTGGTTTTAATGTTAAATTAATTGACTAAAATATGATAACATCGGAATAACTGGTATATCAAACCCAACCCAAATAAACCAGTTCTTGAACGCGTAAATGATTCAATGGGATCAATCTTTTTTCGTACTCGAACTATGGCGAGAGTTCTTAAAGATCTCAACATTCATAAATCCGCTAGCCCAAATGGTATCCCCACTATTATTCTGAAGAGGTGTTCTTCCACGCTGGCAAAACCACTGCGTAAGCTTTTCTATCTATCCTATATTCTTCTGGGTGCGTTTCTAGTAGTTGGAAAACTGCATTTGTTCAACAAACCCCAAACAAAGGTGAATCTTCGTCACCCTCTAATTATCCACCGATTGCACTTACGTTCCTTCTTTCCAAGGTAATGGAAACGCTGATCAATTATCATACCAGAAATATTTTAAAGACCGAAAGATTTTTAATGACCGACAGTACGGCTTTCGTAGCAATAGGTCCACTGGTGACCACATGGTTCATCTCACGAACATCGCTTTGGAAAAAAGCATTTGATAGGGTTTGTCATCATGCCCTCTTATCGAAAATGCGTGCTTTCGGTTTTCATGAATCCCTCCTTGATTGGATTAGTAATTACCTTTCGAATCGTTCAATATAAGTTGTATTGGATGGATTCAAGTCTGAAAACTGCAAAATAAATGCTGGTGTGCCCCAGGGCTCTGTTTTATCTTCAACACTTTTTCGCATTTTTATTATTGATCTCTTGTCTGCAACTTCTAATCCAATACATTGTTTCGCTGACGATAATACTCTTAGCTTTTCATATTCGTTTTCAGATTCACATCCCTCTTTTTCGGATGTGGAACTGCAACAACAAAATATGATAAGCTCATTAAATTCCGACCTAAATAGCATTGTACAATGGGGAATACAAAACCATGTGGAATTTAATGCTTCGAAAACCCAATGCTGTCTTGTATCGTTAAGGCGAGATATACCCTCTTTGTCACTATACATGAGTGTCACTTGCATCAACGAAAAATCTCGACATCCTCGGAATGTGCATCAGCAAACACCTTTTGTGGAGCAATCACAAACGCGACGTCGCCAAAAATGCCGCAAGATGTCTAGATTTTTTGAGAAGAAGAAGAAATTTTTCTTCCGGTCTGATCTGGCTACAATCTACAAAACCTATATATGTCCGAAAGTTGAACATAACTCTCAACCCTGGGCTGAGCTCCAGTAACGTATTTAAGCCTCTTGGACAGTATTCAAAAAAGAGCTTTTAAAAGGATTGGTGACATTAACATCATCAACTCGTTTACGTCACTTGAACATCGACGAAAAGTTTCTTGTCACATCCTTTTTTAACATTATTTTAATGGACTATACTCTAGTTGTAGTGCAATAGTTGTATTCCTCCCCTTAAACAATTTAACCGTAATATCTGCGTTTCTAGGAATGCCTATCAGTTTACATTTGAGCCCAACTTCTGCCGTACTATGAGCACAGAAATTCATTTTTAAGGCGTACTACGCCAATGTGGAATGCTTTGCCATGCTCTATTTTTCCCTATCATTGCAATGTTCAGGAATTCAAAATCAATGTACACCAACGCGACGTACGCCTCCTATACATCCCTTCCCTATTTTCCTAATGCTCACACTGTGTCTTAGGATTTAGTATCGATGGAAACTGATGCTTTTTCACTGACTGCGCCGTTGCCCAATTGCTAAAACTAACAAACCCCTCCTACGCTCTTTGGAACTTGCTAAATCATTGTCGAAGTGTTATTTTCCGAGGCATACAATTTAAAGTTAAACATATTTAAAGCAAAGAAGTCAAGTCTGACTCAAAGCAAAATTTCGAAAACGGAATTAATTTGTGCATACAAAATAACGAATTTGGTTCTAGGAAACTTCCTTGTGGATTTTAAAAGATTAAATACCTATAATAACTTGAATTCTTTTGAAATTAATTTCTATTCTAACCTTCCAAGGTCTTGAGCCAAAAGCTTAAGAGTTAAATCTTTTTATTATAAAACATTTTTGTCTTAATCAATAATTTCATTCAAAATTCCATCAAATATTATTATATTCAAATACGAAATCTTTATTGATAAGAAATGTTTTTCGTACAAATATTTTCGCCCTTTTTTTTGGCTATACAGTTTGAGAGTAAATTTACATGTTCTTTTCAGTTATGAATAATTTGTCAAAAAACCAATAATAATAAATTTAAAAATTTGGGCAAAGAACTCTTTAACATCAAGAAAAAAGTATAGTAAATAGGACTAGAAAGGATATGGTCAAGATCAAGGCCGTAAGCCGAAGGAGTTAAGTTATTCCTATATCAAATGAAGAAGAAGGAAGAATATGCAAATTTGAAATGATATACAAATGGCTTCATTTGTAGAAGAACCACTTTTAAATTGATGTAGGTACCTACCTTCGAGTACTTTTTGTATGTGCATATGAAATGTGAGAAGAACAAAAATCTCACAGACAAAAAATGTCAAGAAACGTAAAATCATGAGGAAAATGTACGATGATTAAATGCAAATAGAGTCCACCTTACTGAAACAAATGTTCCTTTTGTTTCTCATCATTTATGACCCTTGTAAATATACATATGTATGTAAGTACACGTATTTGTATGTATACATCTTCTAGTGCACGTTCTGGAGGTGATTTGTAATTTTTGTTTGTGGTTTTGAAATCAATATATTTTCTTATGTGAATAACATCTTTTTCCTTTTATGTATCCGTCTTTAAGTCATACCAATTTGTTTGATTTTAATCAAACTACATACGAGTAAGTTAATTAAACTTGAATTGTGTTTTGAAACGAATTACGAATCAAATAAATGGACTTTTGAAAAATCGTAAAATTTATAAAATACACTTTTTTGCATTACCTGTGCACAAGCCAGATGAACAGGTGTTGATAAGTCATGTTGTTGGGTTGATATCTTAGCTCCTGATTTTAGACACAACTCCACAGCCTTTATATCTCCTCCATGTACAGCTGAATGTAGTGGAACGTTCCCTTCAGAATCGTAGAAGGCTAACATTTCTTCTCTTGTACAACCCCGTGATTCTCCCCACTGCTTTGTTTTTATTTTTGATGAAATAATTAAAACAAGAACAATATAAAAAAATAAGTTTTTCATTTGACATTTCACTTACCAAACTATTTCATCATTAATATGAAATTTATAAGAAATTGACAATAAAATTGTTATGAAATGAATGAATGGTTATTTATGCAATAAAACACACACACAATTTTTAATGTATAAATTAAAATAATGCATTTCGTTCCATCAGGAATACATTATAAAAATTTGACAGATTTAAATTTAATGCAAAAGTTGGATTTAGCGGTAAGTTGTCAATATACATATGTGTTTTAAGTAAGATTATTTCACTAAGCGGTATAGCAAAATTTAAAATATTATAAGAAGATTTATTTAAATTCAATTTTTTTCGTATAGAAATAATAACTTTTATGAAATTATTGAAAATAAAACTCAAGCAACATTTATAGAAACATGCAACACAAAATACACAAAACTAAACCAAGCAAAATTTTATTTCAATATTTTCTTTTTTTAATTTTATTTTATTAACAATAAACCGAAATATTTAATTTATATTTACTCGCCTGAAAAAATACTTCCATTGTTTTGGAGCTAGCATTTTTTGCGGCTTCATGAATTGGATAGTAACCATTATTGCAGGGTTTACGAGGGCATGCATCGAACTCAGTTATCTGAAATAATATTTTTTGTTTTGGTTTTTTTGTATGGATAGAATTCGAGTAGGTATGTAGGTATGTGTTGAATTGCTTATGATTATACAAACACAACAGAAACAAGAGTAAAATTTTAGATATGTTAACACAAAATAAAAATGGTAACATGTTTTTTTTTTTTAAAGGAGTGAGTACCATTTTTCAAACTAACATTCTCATTCTACTCTACTCCTCAACTTTCATTTCGAATAAAAAAGTTGATATAAGGGTTAGATATAGATTCTATAAACTATGTTTTTATTTATTTTTATGATGTGGTCTAAAATGGAGGAATACTATTATTTCAGCAATGGTGCACTTTCAGTTTAGTTAAAATCTTAAATAATGTTAAAGATTAAGAAACCATAATAGTATTTTCTAGTCGAGCAAATCTATCATAACTGGCTTAATATTAGAAGACTGCAACAGGATTACTGGAATTGGAGCTACAATAGCCAAAACTATCGAGATATCGGTTACTTTCCATCAAAATCATGGAAAGAGTTTAAATTCGACATTAATTTGTATCGAACTTAAACTTAAACTCTTTCCAATTTGAGCTATGAATCCATTGCGTTACTCCAGAAAAGGGGTCAATGAGAACTTATGTACCTTTTTAAACTACAGAAGTGTACGATTCATTTGGTATATGGTGATTGCAGGAGAGATATATAGCTTTTTAAAATGCAATGTAGTTTTTCTTATTATTATTTTTGCACAAAACTAAACAATGCATCCCTCTGCATGGCGGGAAGTTAAAGTTGGTTTTAAACCCAACCAGGTAAATGCTGGCAAGTCAGCCCTTAAGATCTACGACCTATAAGTCTATCATCCTTGATTGGTATCCATTTAAGGCAAGTATTGAAATACTATGGTTGCTTTCCTTGCAATTGCATCTCTAAATGTAGAAAGTACGCATGGGGAGTTAATTCATGTAATGCTGACTAGTAGAATAATTAATTCAAAACTGGGCAACTCTTCTACTAGAAAATTCGTTAATAGAGGGCTACCGCAAGGTGGTGTTCTATCCCCTGTCCTCTGAAAACTGGTGGTAAACAAAATTCTAAATGGTCTGGATGCGGAGGGTTTCAGAGTGATTGCCTGTACGAATGACGCTGCTATAGCGGTTTTAAAAAGAAGTCCATCGATGTGGTCTGGGTGTTAACCCACACAAAACCGAATTATTCCTATTTTCGAGGACATACCAAATTCCATTTGTTAAAGGGATGAAGTTAAAGTTATCAGACGAGGCTAAGTACCTGGGTCTTATTTTAGACAAAAACTAAATTAAAAACGCAATAAACAAGAGTCATGAAAGCTACTATAGCTCTCTTTTCTTGTAAAAAAGCTATCGGTAATAAATGAGGCTTACAACCCCGAAGCACGCATTGGCTATACACATCGGTAGTCAGACGGGTTTTGATATAAGGTGTGGCGTATGGTTTACTGCTTTAGAAAGAGCTATAAGCCGCGACAAAATAAATAAAGTCAAACGTTCAGCTTGCAGATGTACAAGCGGGTCGCTTCGCATGATCCCATCTGCGGCACTGGACACATCTTACTAACACCTCTTATTTAGCAAACAAATAGCTGCATTGCTGCAAGCTATGCTATTCGCGTCAAAGCTTCGTGGCCGTAATTCTTAGGTGTTAAGAATCAATTTCAAAACACACAGACTTCACTATACCCCAACTGCAATTCGACAAAAACTGCTGGATTTCAATACCTTCCAGATCTTTCTGGGAGGATAGGGCATTCCAGGAAGAGACGAGTCAATCCACTTTCAAACAGATGGATCAAAAACATAAATGAAGAGGTTGGTGTAGGTGTGTTGTGTACTCTGTACGACTGAAATTAAATCTCTCATTCCGCCTTCCCAATAATTTTAGCGTGTTCCAGGCGGATTTTTTGGCGATAAAAGAAGTCTTGTCCTTTAAACGTGATATCAACATCTGATATCCTTTTTTTGTCAGATAGTCAGGCCGCTATCAAATCTCTGGATTCTGTCTCTACAAACTCTATAACTGTCCATAACTGTCGATCATCCCTAATGAAGTTGGCACAATAGTTTGCTGGGTGCCGGGCCATAGAGACATCCTAGTTAACAGTAAGGTAGATGAACTCGCCAGGAGTGGTACAGTACAACCCATTCTATTACGTTTGGCAAATGCTGGCATACCAATTGCTCCATGTAAACTATGACTAATACATGACGCTATAAAGAAGGCAAATACCAGGTTGAATAAAATCACCACGTGTCAGGTTACAAAAAACATCTGGCCAATACTAGATTTAAAGCGATCAAGGTGATTGCTATCTTTAAGCAGACCTCGATTATCGATGTCATAGCCGGGCACTATCTAATAGGAAAGCATACCACGCGGGTAGGCGTATTCTGAAATGACTTTTGCAGAAAATGTATGGATGAGGAAAAGGAGGAAACAGTTCTTCACCTTCTCCGTACATGCTCTGTTCTAGCTCAAATACTCAAGAATTACCTAGGAGAATGCTTCTATAACGATCTTAATCATATTAACATTATCAGTCTCTCACATTTCGTAAGGGACTCAAACTGATTTCATTAAGCTCAGAAAAAAGCCTCAAGATTTACTCCATTACGGACAGCCACTTTAACCTAACATAACCTAAATAATGCATATAAACTTTACAATTGTAAACTACTTAGCCAAGGAATTACATTTTTATAAAAAGTATTAAAAATGTCTCTCTTTGGATGTATATGGTAGAGATGCCGGTGTTACATTCATTGGATTAATATTAATTAATTTGTCTGTAAAATATTTTCCTATCGTCCTTGATCATCTCCTCAGGTTGTAGATACCTTTTTTAAATTGTATCCTATTATCTCGTTTTTCTTTTAATTTAAATTTTTGAACTCAACTGGATCTACCTTACTAAACAATTTTTTTAATTTTATCTGAAACTCGAGAAAACAGACGAAAACTCTTTCAAACATCGATTTCTTGCAGCAAACTTAAAAACGTCGGTAGTCAGGAATACATCCCGCTTTTTTAGTTTCTGGATGAATTTAATTGAGTGCACTATCTCTCCCGCAATTACCCTACATAACAATTGATAATGATTTCTAGTTGATTGAGTATGAAAAGGTTTAATTACTGAATTTAATTTTAATTTTTCATTTACATAAAATTTGTCATATGTTCTTTGACACTGACAGCTATTCTCCGTTCTTTATCTTCATAAAAATTAGTCGCTCCTCGACGGAAATAAATAAGTCACTTTACTTTAAAACAATTGTGGAAAATATTGAAAATATATTTGGAAAGTAAGTTCTGTGTATCCCAATGAAAAACAGTGCAGTAAAGTTTTTGCCGCAAGAAAGCACTAACCGTACCTGCTTTTTGTTGTACGCAAGTTTGTGCGAAACGTTCATAAGACTGGTTCGCTTGTTGACAAAACTCCCTTGATCTCGATCGTCATAAGTTGAGTACAGGCGGGAATGTGCCTGCTTAAACCAAGAGTGTCTAATTCAATTTACTAACATTAACTTGCTATTGATCTTATCAGCGTACTAGCTGAGGAGATCTTGGATTATTCGCTTAAAAGTTGCAAAAGCGCAAGATAATACATTTCGTTATTGCTTTGCAATTTGGGCCGCTTAGCAACTTAACGAACTTTTAACAAAAAATCATTTTTTCTGAAGAGGTTAACAAACGAAATTTGCACGTAGTTGTCGCGAAGCCAATGTACCCAATGAGAATGACTGTTTAATGCGGTTTTTTTCGAAAGGCTGAGAACAACGTTTTTGGTGGACGTTACAGATACTTTTATTTCAATTGAACATATTTTAAGAAATAAATTTCAAAAAAGTTCATAAATGAATTAAATTTAAATTATTTCCCTCCAACCTCATTAATTGCTCAACAAATTGATTTTTTTTTTCCTAATTGGGTTTCTACATAAAATAATCTGTTTCTGTAATTAAATTTTTTTTAATTTAAAATTTCAGCAATTAATCTTTGATGTTCTTATAAAAGAATTCACAACAAAAAATATAATCAATGTTTCATCCTTTTTAAAACGAATGTAATACATAATCATTAGACAGCGATATATTTTATTATGAAATAATGTACTCTAATACTTCAAAGATCCATACACATCTATGAGTAGCCATACAATCCTGACAAAAAACCAACAAACCATACCTTACTCACAAAGAACACGCATATCATATTTTACTAAAATCTAAAATTATAATATTCGTAATAATTAAAAACTAAAAAATCATAAAATAACTATAAAATAAAAGTCCTCAATTCATACCAAAATCCTTGCACATTCTTCATGATCGTAAATAGCTGCCAAATGCAATGCCGTTCTTCCATGTTCGCCACCTTGTTGAATGTCAATCACACTGCGATGTTTGCCCATTGCCTTCAAAGCCTTTACCTTGTTCAACTCAGTGGCAAGGTGAACTGGCGCTTGCTTCTTCTCATTGAGCAGACCCGTGTTGACGGGACTAGAAAATTGGGATTATAAAGTACAAAGTTTATTTATGAATTTCAAATTAAAGTTTGATTTCAAAATCATGAGAAGCGATGAGATATGGTGGATGGCGGAAATACACGAAATTATGATTGTGCATAGGTATAAGGTTACGGTATCTAAGCTTATATATAAACCTACATTGATAAAAGGTAATCCAGTGCATCAAAAGAGTCGTTTTCAACGGCAGCATGAAGTGGTGTATTGCCAGCGCCATCCTGAGCGTCGAAATCTGAAAACAAATAAATATGTATGGAGTTTGTATGTACGTAGATTTGAATGAAATGTTTAATTTTGTTTTGAAGGTGTCAAACAGCTTAAGGTTTAATTAGCTTTCTTGATGTCTTCGCGTCGTCGGTTATAGTTTTGATTTATGAAGCGTATAATGATTTTTTCTATTTAGCATAAACCGAGAGAGAAGATGGAGGGTTAGGATTAAAAAAGGAGGATGTATAATGATTCGACCTAAAAAGGATTTTAATTTATTTTAATGACCTGGTCTGCCAATTTGTTTTTACTTTTCAAGAACTCCTTTGCTTTTTGTAGCTCAGAGGATTTATGAACATTTAACAAATTGTTCATGTCTTCAATAGTTTTTACTTCTAGCTGTCTAGAAACTGAGAATGAGAGAGTTTTTGACTTTCGCAAATTAAAAGACAAAAAGAAAATAATGCTTAAAACATTATCAGATGTCAGTCATTGAAAATATAAAAACTATTGAATTTTCCAGTACAAAAGACAAAAGAGTACATTGACTTGCAAAAGAACTAAGTTGGGAGCTGTTAAAGCCAATTCTTCAAAAATTAATAATTTCCAATCTAATGCGAAAATTTGAATAAAACTTTTAGATATTAACATAACGGGTTATTCATTTTGTGTTTTCAAAAATATAGGGCTAGAATTCGATATCTGTCAAACTAAGTTGTTAAACTGATATTTACGAAAACGGAACGCTAAACTATCGCACATCGCACGCATATAAATTTTTAAAACCTTACACAAAAATGGTGATTTTGCCACAGCCAAATATCGTGCTTTAAGAGGAAATGATGGTGTACATAATCGTATCCAACTACGCAAGCAATGGTCAAAATTGTGACTTCGTAGATACGTCGAATGGGTATTTAAACAACCGGCGGCGTCGATGGACGGCGATTTTTCGAGCTAAATTTTCCTCAGCGACGAAGCACATTTCTCAATCGGTGGTTCTGTTAATAAACAATATTTTCGTATTTTGGATTCTGAGAATCATCAAATAATTGCACAGAGGCCATTCATGCACTAAAAGCCACTTTTTCGTGCGCTCTGTGGTCCGGAGGCATGATTGGACCTTACTTCTTCAAAAACTACAATGGAAGAACTGTAACCGCCAATTCAGAGCGTTAAGGTCATATGATAACAGCCTTTTTTGCCACACAAATCGAGCGAATCTGGATTTATTGTAAGAGCCATTTCTCGTCGTGGGCATATTAAGATTTTACGATTCGACATTGGACTTTTTTTTGTTGGGCTACGCAAAAGACCGTGTTTGTTTTGCTCTTGAGCACTTAAAAACCAACATTCGTCAAGTTATGGCTAAGATACCAAAAAATATGTGTGAAAAAGTGGTCGAAAATTACCTCAAAAGAATCGATGCTTGAAACAATTTGTGTGGCGGTCATTCAAATTATGTAGTGTTTCACACATAATGTTAACGTTCAAAGTTTATAATAAAAAAGAAATATGATGAAAAAAAAATATTTCACATGTGTTTTATTTACGTTTACTTTTGAAGCCGTAAAATGAATAACCTTGTATTAAAATTAGTATAAATCTATTAACGAAACAGATTTTTTGAGCCTCCCACTGCCAAATACTGCTAACATCCATTATTTTTAAAGAAACAACAACAGAACCTTTCGTTATTATATATTCTAATTTAATAACAAGCACTAGCTTTAATTAGATGTTTAAACAATGGAAATAATCCCAAAGAATTGTGTTTAATTAATATTTCTTCCTTTCCTTAAAGAAGTTTTTATTTGGTGTAAAATCTGTTGCTTTGTTAACTGAGGCAGATGGAAAAAAAAAGAAAAACAAAAACAAAACACCAACGATTTTAAGCCCGCAGAATAGAAGCCCATTTATATGCAAATAGACTCTTGTTGTACTCTTACCTCCCTGTTGACGTTTTATAAACTCTAAAATATTAACTCGATTCCTTGCAGCTGCCTGGTGTGCTGCTGTTCTGCCTTTTCCATCTCGTATCGATAGTCTTGTGTTGTCGCTTTGGAATAATCTTGTAAAATCTTCTAAATTTCCTGATTCAGCTGCCTGCAAGGAATACAAAAAAAAAAAACATATAAAGATTCCGATACATTTTTTTAAATAAAGACAGGTAGGTCTATAAAAAAAAGCAATGGTATATGCATCTAAGAGAATAGAGACAGCAAAAATAAATAGGGTCGTCTCAGAGCTTTGCTGTGCTATTTTTCACCAAACAAACAGTGAAAATGTGCCAAACCAAATTAGTTTAGATCGATGCCTTGACTTCATTTCTATACTTTTCCATATCTGTATCTATTTGTTTTGGTATGTTTCGATAAGCTAGAAAAAGATTGTTGCTATTATTTATGAACGGTTTTCTTAATAGCCCATCAAAAAGATTAAATACACTTTTATACGAATTTAGAACCTTTAATAAATATTGTCTAACATCTCATGGTAATTGCAACAAGTTGTACAGCATAGCTATAGAATTAATATTCGATTAAACTGATTTCCTGTCACATATATAATAAATTTTGTATCAAGGAGAAGAATTTATTTGTGAATGATACGAGTATAGACACTTAAATATTGTTCATATTTGGAATTTATAAAATTCTAAATTTACTTTTTCATGTACTTGAGTAATGTATCATCAACATTTTGACAGGGAAACGGAAAACTATTAATCAAATTTCACTATAAACTTTGTGCACATCTCTATGAACTGCAAAGGTTGATGGTACTCGTAAAACATTTTCTTTATGTTATAAAGTTTAGTTGTGTACATGTAATGTGAAAAATCTTCTACAGTCATTGTTTGGTGGTTTAGATACTGTTTTTCAAGATATTCATTATGTTCCCATTTATTTAAAAAACATTATGGGAAAAATAAAACAAATTATATGTTGCAAACTAAAAAATAATAAATATATTTTGTATGTACAACTTTGCAGTGCATCATGTTTAGCGCAAAGTTTACAGTGATTAATAGTTTATCCTGATTTAGACAAGAAATTGAGAATTTATTTTATTTTTTAGAACCTAATGATATGTTTCTACGGGTTGGACCACAATTTTTCACTACACGGAAATTCATGTAAGATGATGTTCCCGTGGATTAGTAATCAAAAAATCACCAAAAATACTATGGAACGATTTATACAATCTTAGAAGAATTAAATATAAGCTGGAACCGCATTTTAATCCAACGCTTCCATAACTTAAAGAAGATTATTTATAGTCGGAAACAGGACTTGTAAAACAGCAAAAGGTCTACTTCAACAACAGTTTGGAAAAAAACATTTCTTTCACGGGTTTTCAGTAATTTAATTGAGACTCTTGGAGTTCAATGTCAATACCTAATGTACACTGAGACTTGATTTTTAACACCTATCTGAAACTATATTTCAGGCATATTAAGCAAACTAAACTATCATTAATTATAAAATATCAATGGTGGCTACTAATTTTACTAATTTATTTATATTTTACAAATGTTGACTCTTAACCCCAGAAACTAATGGTTCACTTTAACAAATTATAAAAAAAGGATCCAATTGGATAAATAACTCATATACCGATATTTTATCGATTAAGTGATATTTACAATTTAGTTTTGTTATCTCTAGGAATTTTACTAAAGTTAAAACCACCACAAGTTAACTTTTAGCAATTTGTATAATTATTCTTATCAGAGTAGTGGATGGAATGGTCCAGTCAACAGTTGGAAATTCCAATTAATAGGTCCGTTTGCTTTGCTTATTTTCACGAACTGTCAATTTTTAGACATGTTTGGATACTCGTTTTTTTTTTTAATAAAAGCCTATTAAAAATTTAATAATAAGCAAAGAGAAAAGAAATGTTTAAAATGTTGGACTACCTTAGTAAATTAATAAATATTCAGCGAATTTGTAACTAGTAAATTGTTAAACCCTAAACAATAGGTTGTTTAAAATTTTCCACTATTTGTTTTTTAATTTAGTCCAATTTTTTGGAAAAATTAAACTGTAAAACTTTTGTTTGAAAAATGAGAATCTACAAAATTGGGGAAAATATATAAGTTTCGAGAATCAATAAATGTTGTTGACGTAAAATAATGTTCTTAGAAAAATTCATTGGGTATTTTTTTTTTTTAGGAGAAATAAGAAATCTAAAAAAATTCTTTAAAATTGATTTTTGACTAAATATGCCGGGAACAAAAACAGATAATAAAACGATACCTACTTTATCATATACAAGTATTGTTGCTAACCTTTACTTTATTTAAAAAAATTCTAATTGTTAGTTTTTTTACAAAACACAAAAACACAACAAAAGAGGCTGGGATGCGACCCGCACTGATAACTTCCTATCCCGTCTGTCTATTTGCCTGCTTAAAATTTTTACAAAACATTCATAACAATATTGTATGCGAGATAAATAATTTGAAGTCAATATCTCTCTTTGTTCTCTAAATACTTAAGTCGAAAACCATTTTCTATCAGTTTTTGTTAAATCTATATTTGTTAATTAGATTTTTAGTCGAAAACCAATTTTTACCAATTTTGCGTTGCATTTTTTATAGATTTTATTTTCGTATGATAAAACTAAATTTTTGTGTTAAAAAAAATGCACTGAATGTCGAAAACAATATTTACCATGAGACGGAATTAGTTTGAACAGAATATTTTTTTATTTAAAAAATCTCAAAATTTGACTAAATGTTGAAAATCTTAAGATAAAATTAGTTTAAAATCAATTTCTTTAATTTTTGAAAATTTTTTTGAGTCAAAAATATATTTTTACCAAGTTTTAGTATGTATTTATATGTTTTTATTTTTTACTTAAAAAAATGTCGTTATTTTTCGTTGCATTAAATTATTTTGGAGGTAAAATCGTTTTTTGTTCGTAAAATATTCGAGGTGACAATTAATTTTTATTATCTGGTTTTTGAGTGCCAGTTTTTTTTACAAAAAATAGAATATCTTCTTTAAAATTAAACATAAGAGCTTCTGACTAATTTCATCTCATAAAGAATAAAGTTTTCAATATTCAGTTTAATTTTGGGAAAGATCCAACAGTCAGATTTTTCATAAAAACTTAAATCTACAAAAAATAGTAGAGAGTTTTTTTTACAAAAAAAGGATCATACTTAAAGTTGGTAAAAATAGATGTTTGGTTCTTGACACCTCGAGAATAAATGATATAATAAATGATTTGTTTCTGTTATAAATTTTCTTAGAAAAATACAATCAGCATTTGTTTATAAAATATTTTATTTATTCAAGAAATGCTAATAAAATTGGTAACATTTTGTTTTCGACTTGAAATCTCATTGGCAAAAATAGATTTTGAAATCAAACTATTTCATAATATGCAAAATATTTTTAGTAATTTTTTGAAGGTCTCATCCCAACCTCTTTTTTTTAAAATTCGATCACCATTTTTTTTTAAAGATGTTGTATTTAAAAAAAAAACATAATCAATTGTTTTTGTCCCTTTTATTTTTATTGAGATGATTAATTTGACGATTTTGAATTTTACTTCTAATTATATTTAACAAGGTTTGAATTAAAAAAAAGTTTTATTTTGTTTTAATATATACAATTTTGTGTTGTTTTTGAAGTCTTTTAAGTTGTTTTTAAAAAGTCAAAATACCTTCAAATTGGATAGCTTTTGTAAAGTTAGCTTTTTCGCTTAATTATGTTTTAAGATTTATGAAAGAAACATGTTCATAAAGGGATATTCAATAAAGCCGTTTTAATAAAGGTCGGTGTATTCACGGAAACAGAAATTTTGCTTGACGTTCATCCAAAAATTTTTTCACTCAAGTAAATTTTTTTGTTTTTCTTGATGTACTTTACGAATTATTTTCATTAGTTATATTATTTTTCTTAATTTGGAGTTGGTTTCATGTATCAAAGGAATGTAACACAAATTATTCCTGTATGTATTTGTCTAGTGATTTATTTTATCATTATTTATTTTTATTGGTTCTCTTTAGTATCTTGATTTCTCAATCACATTTAAGCTTCAATCTACCTACCTGACATTCTTAATATCTGACATTTGATTTATAAAGTCTATACAAAAATGAGTCCTTGTGTCATCGACACATTGATTGGCAAGTTTAATAAGAGGACTGACATGATAGTGTCACTTGTCGTTTTCGATTGCAAAAATAAAGATACAAATTGCTGGTTTCATAAATGTTTAACTTATTTTAAAATTTATTTAAATAGGTGGAAGAAAAGTTTTTTTTTACAAATAGCTATATTTTGATGAGTCTTATTTATTAATATTGAATATTAATTATTGATGGCGTTGATGCAAACATGATGAACAATTTAATATTTTTTTCTGGTAACTATGACGAATGTTCCAAATGTGCTTGAGTTTATTCTAATTAAAGTGCCTTAAGTTTTTGAAAATTGGGTGATAAATCACATTTTATGAATATAATATCTATATTCTAATTTTATAAAATAAATAAGGTGGCGCAACACTCCAAAGAGTACGATGGTCTAGTGGCTTAAACTCTCAACCATTCCTGTGTGCGAGTCATGCCAGGAATCTGATTTTTCTCGTTTGTTCATAATGATGCAGCAACTTATATAAAAACAATTCAAAGAATATTTTATCTAACACAAGTGTGATACTTCAAAAGACATTTTTGCCTGGGGCCGATACCTATAGATAAAAGGAGTTCGTTTACTTTTAAAATTCCAACATTTTTAAACTTAAAAAAAATATTTTTTCTATTAGTAATTTGGATAAATGTGCGTACGTAGTTGACGATAAATTAAAATTAATTATTGTCTCATAAGGACATGAATATTAATACAAAAATTAGCACAGTGTTAAGAATAAGGCTAAAATCATTCCAGAAGACAACAAAAGTTTCATCACATATTATAGTGCGGTGATGAGGCTTATGGTAGGTAGGTAGGTAGAAATGGCGATCTCAAGGCAACCTAACTTGAGATCCAATTAGCGCTGTAGTGCGCCGTTTTTGATTGAAAGGGATAGATTGATAGAGAAGCTTCATAGCGATTATGTTAGAGCCATTTTGTCGCATTGAGAAAAAAGATTAGGTCTCTAATCTTTGTCTCAGATAGCTCATCGAGTTCTTGAAAAAATGCTTTTCCAAAGCATTTCAATCTGGTGTTTGCCAAAGCAGGACATTTGCAGAGGAAATGGATTATGGTTTCACTTTCTCTTTGGTCACTACAACTACGGCAAAAGGTGTTGTAAGAGATACCCAACTTCTCTGCATGAACTCTTATAGGCCAATGTCCGGTACAAACCGCAACAATCCTGGCTATGTCTTGCCTTGGCCTGCATAGAAGATCGTTTGTACGGGTTTTGTTATAGGTGGGCCATATCTTCCTAGATATAATGCAGTTGGGTAAATTGCTCCACCTTCGGTTTGATTTAGTTTGGTAGATAGAAAAGATTTTACTCTTCATAGCACTAAGAGAAATGTTAACCATTTCCGCAAGTGAGCTATGAAGGGCCGATCCTTGCCTGGCTAGCTCGTCAGCCCGTTCACTTCCCACGATACCACTATGGCCCGGAACCCAGATCAGGGTGACAGCGAGGTTAATATTCAGGTTTGCAAGCTCATCGCGACATTGCTGGACCAATTTAGATAAGGATATGGCCGAGTTAATGGCTTTGACAGCTGCCTGACTGTCTGTAAAGATAGCCACATTTCGGTTTTGGTTTGGGTTTTGTTTAAGTATCTTACATGCCTCCCTTATTGCCAGCAGTTCAGCCTGAAAAACGCTAGCAAAGTCAGGAAGCCTAAAGAATTTGGCTACATTTGGGGACTCTGAGGCTTATAGATTTATGTTTTTAATGGAATATAATTAGTTTGATTTCAACATCTGTTTTTGTTCCCGAAATATTTTTGTGGAACATCAATTTTTAGTTTCATTTAAAAAAAATGCCAATTAAATTTTTCTAAGAAAGTGATCTTATGTTAACAATTAAATGTCAATAGTCGAAAATTAGCTTTTACTAATTTTTATATTATTTTTGTAATTTTTTTTTCTTTTATTATAAAAAAATGTCACTTGGGTACTTTAAAAAAAATTTACAAATGCTAAGAACAATGCTTTTTAAAAAGAGTACAAATTAATTTGAAGCCAATGTCTTTTATTTTTTCACGATTTTCGAATTCAATATCAATGTGTACCAACTTTTAGTAATTGAATTTTGTCAGTAACTGTCTCTTTGATTTATCTTTAGTTTTACTTAATGTAAAACTATTTTAAAAGTTGCATAATTGTATGTTCCAAATTACGTAATTATTCGAGATGCCGAGGTCGTTGCTTGATTTTTTTTTATTTTATACCATTTTGGTAAATTGAAGTCACTAATGTTATTTATTCAAGAGATATTTGGGGTCAACTCATTTTATATTTTTTTTTAAACTGATATAATTTGAAGTCCATACAACGGATTGTCTTCAAAGAATTTTCAGCACATCTTGATAATATTATTAGCAAATTATTTCAGGTAAAAAAAAGTGTCAATTGTGTGTTTTTTGAAAAACTTTTATGAAATAATTTGAATTGGTTTTTTTAGCTAATTAATGTTATTTTCTTTAAAAATATCTCAGATTCTAGAGACCTTGAAGTATAGTGTCGCGACAAAACTTACCATTAGGCAAATGGGAAGGATTAAAATATTTTCTGATTTAAACCTAAGAAAAAAGTCAGATAAATTTGTTAATTAAGAATTAAATTTAAAGAAAACATGACTGATGACATGGGAACTATTTTCCGCCTTTTCGTCACAAAAATAGGTATATTTTATTTAAAAAAAATTGTTTGAACTTTACCGATTCAAAAAACATGCGAATCAAAAACTTTAAGACCTGTATAAAATAGAAATTTAAATACGTTAACGATTTTCAAAACTTTTCGCTCTACAGTGTTTTGTTTTTCGTGTTTCACGGCATATTTTGAAATCCCCGATTTTTTTAAATATAAATAAATAAAAATATTTCTACTGAAGAGTGTAATTAGAACTTAACTTCATAATAAAATATGTATATTAACAATATACGTATTTCATCATTTTCTTAAAATCTTCCTTATGGAAAAAAATAAATACGCCACCGTAACTCTTTAAAAAAGATCCCTAAAAGTATTATTTTTATCATATATTTTAAACATTTTTTTTTTTTAATCAAAAATAAACTTGGCTTAAATTGATTTGTTATGCAAATACAAAAGTATTATCAACTAAGTTTTTA
This sequence comes from Eupeodes corollae, assembly GCF_945859685.1. Taxonomy (NCBI): domain Eukaryota; kingdom Metazoa; phylum Arthropoda; class Insecta; order Diptera; family Syrphidae; genus Eupeodes; species Eupeodes corollae. The sequence goes on from NC_079148.1 coordinate 109,599,398, forward strand.
GTACTATAAAGAACATAGATATGATATAATTTACTATCAATAACTCTCATAAGAAATATTCATATGCATATAAAAAATATTAAACAAGATTGCAATTTAATACAAAAATACTTTAAAATGATTTTGAATTCGTTATTAAATTTCTTTTACACACATATTCAGTTATTTTATTTGTACTCGTATTGAATTGCAGTAAATTGCTACTACATCGCAATTCAACTTAAATTGATTTTTTGCACTTGGTTCGCTCGCAAAGAGGATTTTATATTGAATACAAAAATCAAAGAAAGATTTGAACTCAAATGATCCAAGAATGTATCCAACTGTACAATATTGTCTCCAGTACACCTTAGATAAAAACCTATTTAAAAGTCTTAAATTTCACATCTATTTCTACCTATATACCTTCCATCCATCTGTGTATATATGTAAGTACTTCAAATATTATCAAACGATTATTTGTGTCCTTCCTTAAGAACATATAAAAACCTTGGTAAAGTATAGGCACTGGTACTTTAACTTTATTTGTTTGAATTTGAGTAATTTTTTATTTTACATTCCTTATGACTGACCTTAGCCTGTGTGTCTAAGTTACCGACTTAATCTTAATCTCAAAATATATTGATTGATATTATAAAAAAAGGAACATTTTTGGTTGGAATCCAGAAATTTCTTTTCACAAAAACGTTATATCCAGGAAAATAATTTTTTTTCTCCACAGGTATATTTCTTTAATGATTGATTTATTTGATTGGTCACATAAAGTCTTTAATTAAGCGAAATTGAACATTCTTCAACATGAAGACAACATCAATTTGCTTATGACATCCGGTCTTGAAACCACATCACGGTCAATTTTCTCCTTAAATAAAGTTAAATGATCTTAACATCTGAAGTCAATAAATATATTCTTGGTTTTGTTGTACTCTTAGTAAGAACAAAAAGACATATCTGGTGGTACACATAACATATATATAACATCAACAATTCCCAGAAGAATGCTCTAAATTCGAATACTTATTGAAACCCTTGAAAAGTAGCACGTGTGTCTTATAGATGGTTTTTCAGTTGTAATGATGTAACAACAAAGCTAATAAACTAGGCATAAAGGACTAAACATTGTAAGTCAATTGTTTCTTTTTTTTAAGGACTGAATATAATAAGCCTTTAAAATTTTAGATATTATTTGAATATAACTCAATTTTATTTTATTTATATTAATCATGGATGTAGTTTAAGAACTTAATGATTTATGAGAACATGATTTAGTCAAATTTATAAAAATGATTTTTTGAATTCAAGTGAAATCTTATTTGATTTTCCAAATAAAAATACAAAAATCTTTTGTTTATTTCAATCACTTCAACATAATATAAATTTAAAATATCAAGTGAAGGTTATTAAGTAAACAATCTCTTAGGAGAATCTTCAAATGATGCAAGAAGGAAACTTATTAGGTATGTTGCCACTTGAAGTATTTCCTACCTTCGCCCTTAAATATTTTTCAAAAAAAAAAAAACAAATAGAATTTATCATCAAAAAATGATTTATTAGAAAAATATCATTTAAAGAAAATTCATTAAAAAATGAGATGTGATTTTTTAGCAGGTTTATAGTTTTCCACAAGGAAGGAAGAAAATTCCGAATCAAGAAAACTTTTCTTTAAAAGAGTATTTAGCTCCTGGCAAATAAATCAGTTAATTTAACTTTTACATTAATGAAGTTAACGTGGTGTATTAATTAAGTTTCTTTAACAGCCAAAGGTAATTATAATTACAATAGAGTATCTTTGAAGCTTAGTCGGGTCATATAGCTTTTAGAAGATAAATTAGAAATCTTTGTGATTTGTGTGTCGCATTATTTTTATCTCTTATCTAAAAAGGACTAAGTTTAATTTGTATGTAACTAAGACTGGCATTAAGTATCATTTTTGTATCGTGTGCCATGTTCTTGTGTAGAAACATCAAATTCAAAACAAATTAAAAAAAAAAAACATTCAAATTTTGATTGTATTTTCATTTTTGTTTAAATTTTATGGTTTTTTATACAAATTAATTTCCATTCACCAAAAAGATTTTAAAAAAATTCAAGAAATTTACCTGAAGTACTTCATCTGGTCTAATTTTAGGCGCTGGCACTAACTGAAATACCCTTGTCCATTGTGATGGTGTTTTAAGGGCAGCAGCAACTGTTATTTCTGCCCCGCGTGCACATTTACCAACAAAATAACGAAATGGGCGTCCCATATCGTTTTTTGTTGAACTTTTCATAACGTAGGTATTTAAAATATCGATATTATATTCAATAAAATTATTGAATATTTTTTATGTTTTATTATCACTTTTGAATAACATATTTGTTTACTATAGTTATTTATTTGCTTTCATTAAAAAAACACTTAAATTAAATACATTAATTAGTCGCAATGTCCCGATCTGACATATTATTATATTTATAAATAATTTATTTATATTTATAAATAATTTATGTTCTATTCAAAATGTTTGTATATTATTTTTGCTTTTATTGTGACTATTTTACAACATGTTTTAAATATTCTTTTGGGTAAAAATATGTAAAAACTTGTAAGCGTTTAAAAGACTTTTTTTTTAATTTTCCCAGAATACAAATTTATACTAGGTTAAATAATTCATTCACTTTTTATGCAAATTAAAGATATGTAGTATGTGTTATGTAGTTTTTAAAATTTTAACCTCTGTTAAGTAAATAAATTATACAAACGACCGCGACGTTTGAACTCATTGTGACTTTTGGTAAGAGCAAAATCCACAATTAAACTTGAGAGTTTTTATGAACAAGACTTTGAAAAAGGTTATAATTTACTTGATTAATAGTGACAATGCTTAGAACGTTAATCAACATTTTCCGTGCTATGTCACCTCTTGGTCTGTGAGACTATTAAAATAGGTTTTTTTTTGTCTTAATCGATTTCCTTTGGATTCGTTACAATTGTACATCTATCTGATTCCTTAGAGAAGATAACAAGTAATATTTTATTCTGTTTACACGAAGGATGACGAAAAATAATTCGAATTCCATTTTGTATGTTTTAAAATGAAATTCTTGTTGCTTAAGATAATAACCTCAATGCTTAAAGGTGCATTTTTTTACATAATTTTTTGACAGTGTATTTTTTTTAAAATATAAATATCGTTTGAATGCCTTATATGGCTAAATGAAATCTTGGAACGCGTTCTTCTCGAATTTAGATTTTTCAATTTTGCTGACACTGTAACTCAAAAAAAATATATCCCATATTTAAACTTTAATCCCAAATTTAAAGTATACAATTTTAAATACATTACCCTAAAATGGCGCAATACAAATAATATCATCGTATATTCCAAAATATTAGGTCTGTTAAACGATCACTTTTTTTTATTCTCAGCGGTCTTACATTTTACTCCTTTTTGAATGCAGTGAGCAAGTCACTTATAATGTGTTCCATATATTCTCAGTTCCCAAAAAAAATACATCGAGTACTTTTCTCCAAAAAGTTCTGAAATTCACCCAAAATGCCCATGCTACGCATTCCACAAGCTTTAAATAATTTTTTGTTTTTATTTACAAAATTTAAACAAAAAAATTATAATTCCGTGTTAGCATTTCAAAATGTTTGTTTACTTTTAAAAACGAGGATTTTTCAACTTTAAACAAGTCTCTGAACAAAAAAATGCTCAAATTCTATTTGTATGTTAACCATTTCTAATTTAATTAAATATTAGAAAATTATGGAATTTTTTGGAATTTGATTGATGTCACGTCAACAACGTCTACGAAACGAATCAATACAAACAGGCATTATAACTATAATTAGGCTTAAGAACTAATAGGTCCAAACAATAAATCAAAGATGATTAGATCTGAATTGATAACTAGTTTGTCGTTATCCTCTCGCTATAATCCTAACCAATTAGACGTATTTACCAAAATACTATTTTCTAATTTTCATATACAAAATTATATTCTACTTGGACGTGTACGTATGGCTAAAACTTTAATTTTGAAATTATTACTGGACAAATAGTTTTACCTGAACTTAAATTCTTAATGGTTTAGGAAAGAGAGGGCCAAGGGACAGAAGAATTAATTCATGAAATTTTATGATTGGAATCGACGCAGGATGTCATCTTAAGTAACATGTCAAATGTCCTCCAAAACACTATTATTGGCTTGTTGTAAAATGATTTTCAAAGAAGTGAATGATAGGGGGAAATGTAAATAAAACAAACTAATATATTCACTTTGGCATAACCAAAACATAGATACATGGTTGCAGGGTCCTTAAAACCCAATCTAATAAAACTCAAAGCAAATAATTTAAACAAAGTGCCTTCTTTTATATTTAACTTGTTGGTTTTAGATAAAACAATATATTTTTAAAAAGTTGTATAACCTTTTAAAGGACGGTTCAATTACTTTGGTTTCATTTTATTGTTTAAAGCTGCTGTAAGAATGAGGTATAGATTTTTTAAATCAAGATAAAATAGTGAAAAAGTGGCTGGGATGCGACAAAAGTTTGCAGGTTTTCGTGTTTTGAAATAATGAAATAGTTTGATCTATTTTTGTTAACGACATTTTTATTCCAAACCCAATTTTTACCAAACCAATTTTAGTAGCATTTCTTAAAAGTTTTTATTTTTTTATATGAACAAATACAAATTGGATGAATTTAATTAATTTGAAGTAAATATCTTCTATTGTTCACTAACCGAGCATCAATTTTTACCAAATGATTTTCGAAATGTCGAAAACAATATTTTCTGTGAGATAAAATAAGTTTGAAGCTAATATTTTTAATTTTTGAAAAGATATTTATTTAAGTCGAAAGTAAATTTTTACAAAGTTTTAGTATTGTGGTTTTAGTTTTTTTTTAAACTGTCAATTCGATTATTCAACAAATGTAATGTTGACAACAATGTTTCTTAAAAGATAAAATTAGTTTAAAGCCAATATCTCAAAATTTTGAAAAGATATTTGAGTCGAAAATCAATTTTTACCAACTTTGAGTATTTGTTTTTTTAGGTTTTTATTTTTTGTTTAAAAAAACTGTCAATTCGATTTTTCTCAAAATTTTTTCTTCGTTGCAAAAAATTGTTTTGGAGATAAAAACATTTTTTGTTCGTAAAATTTTCCAGGTGACAAATATTTTTTGTCTGTTTTTGGATTTAAGTGGACCTTAAGTGGATTTTTTCCAAAAATATATTTGATTGGTATCTAGTGAAAATTTATAATTTGAAATTTATTTCAAGTCTTATTGGTTCGTGAGATATTTGTGGTTAACCAAAATGTTCATCTTTTTTATTTTAAATTGCTATGACAAAAAAAAAAACACGCACTCAATTTGTTTGAGAGTCCTTTTTCCATTTTTCTGAATTATTTTCTGTATAACAAGATTTATTTGAAGCCGATATCTTTACTGGTGCTTGAGCTATGGACGACGAAAAAACGTCGCGAACGTACGGATATACGAACGGACGTACGAACGTACGTACACACGTACGCACAGACATTTTTCTAAAAATCTTTTATTTCGACTCTAGGGACCTTGAAACGTCGAAAAATGTCAACATTTTCAATATGACAAATCGGACCGATAACAATAACTTCATATGAGAAGTTAAAAATGGTGGTATTTTTCAAAAACTTTGTTGATTTATGCATTTAAATTTGTTTGTCAATATTTATTTTATTATTTGTTTATTCTAAAAATGTAAGAGTTAATAATTGCAAAACTTAACTTTGTTTTTGCACTGGGTTCAGAAAAGCTTGAGTAAAAATAAAACAAAATACAAAACTATAAAACTATTGCAACTGATTTGTTATTTTTACAATTTAAAAATTGTTTGTCAATTGATGATTTTAGATAACTTTTTTAACTTTAAATTATTATGAAATAAATAAAATAGTTTTTCTAAGTTTTCACTCTTAACCGGAAAGGAAGGTTAACATTTATTGTTTTATAATAGTATTTATATTTTTAGAAAATAAATGTCAAAAAAAGGATTTTGATGCCATACTTTGTTGTTTAATTAAAAACGAAAGATAAACATAATTGTGTTTTAAGAAAATGAACAATTTTAAAATACGATCACAAAAATTGGATTATGGTTTACAAAAGAAACTTTGAATTAAATTGCAATGATTCAAATCAATACAAAACAAATAATATATGAAACTTACAAATATTTATGTACAAAGTTCGTAACACAAAAATACTGCAAAATAAAAATAAAATTTTATACAAAAATAAAAAGAATACCTATTTAGTGAAAAAGGTGCAACACATAATGCTCGAGGAGCCATCCTTTATTATTTTCATGAGTATATATACAATTTTGAGTATGAGTTTAGGATCTTTATTTTCAGAATGTACCAACTTCGTTCTTCCTTGTTATTGTTGTTTCTCAATATAAAGAAAATGAAACAATTCGGTAATTGGTTAAAAAAAATACACGTTTTAAATGCAGCGCACATTTCAGCATGTCAGAGAAAAGGATTTTTGTTCGAGACGTGGCGCCTTATAAAAACAAAAGAACAACCAAAAATATTCATAGAAATATTCATTCACTGCGGTGAGCAACCACAGTGGCTATAATATCATCTATCTATGTTATAAAGGTGAACGTTTACTATGTACATTATATATATAAAATACCTATCATATTATCATCACCAAACGTGTTTCCTTTCAAGGTCTTCCACGTATAACTTAGATAGGTGGATATACATAAATTAAGTGTTACATTTGTTATCCTTCAGACACCAAACAATGTAAAAGTAACTTGGTGTATCAAGAGGATACCATCATCTTTAATATTAAAACAAAAAATCAGAAAATATGAAACTAAAATCTAAAGTTTAATAAAAACAAAAAAATCCTTAAGTAAGGTGCATAGAGATAGTGTAGTTACATACAAATCCTTTGATAAAGATTCAAGCATACCGCCTGTAAAAAATATTACACACAGGCAGGATTATCCTTAACTACCTATAAAATTAAGCTTGATGTGCACTTATAACACATTAACTTTCACACAATACTATTTTCTCACATTTATTACTAAATCAGAGGCCATTGTTCAGTATATTAATGGTTCAGAAACACTCCTTGCGATATAAACAGACAGACCCAAATGAGACGACGACTTTCGGACAATATTTTCGAGTTGTTTTTGTGAAAGCCATTAATGGTGGCTTTTTTTTCGTGAGAAGCATAAATCATGAATTATTTAACTTAGTTTTACTTCAATTATTAAGTTAGCTTTATATCTTATCGAGAATAATAGGTTTTCAGAGCAGGACAATGCGACACACAACACACTTAAAATAATTAAAATTCACCCTGATGTAGGAATTAACTTCGTGTTCAAACCATCGCGAGGTTTATTTGTAAAAGGACGCAATAAAACTCTTAATAACTTCTTTTTATTAAACTCACAATTAAGGTATTATTGGCTTTGTGGATTTCTTTTTTTGTATTTCTTTTTTTTTATTATATCACACCTTGAGATGGAATAAGCAATGATTAATTAAACAGATTAATTTAACATTTAATTTTTATAAGACACTTGTTTGACTTTATTTTCATTTTTAATTGAATTTCTTTTAGCCCTCGAACTGAACAGGATGTGCCACCGACAATTTCTTGGCCGGTACTTTAATTTATTTGAATCAACAACTTATTATTTTTGTTTGTTTTAGAATGGTTTCGTGAAAACGACCGGCAATAAACTAAAATTTGCACAAGTTGAAGATCCTTTTTATAGAGAAATCTCTTATTGTTTCATACACCACACTTTTGGTGAGTTTTGAAATTTGTTTTTGCAATCAGTGTTCGTGAGAAACAAAAATACGGATAATTTTTTAGTATTTGAATAAGATGCTGAAAGGAAATGCTGTTCTTAACTTCTGCGCGTATCCTATTTGAGGTGGATATAGACAAATTTGAGAGACAATTCAGTGAGTGGTACCTTCATTGAGATGATACCGTTACAGCTACAGCTGTTCAAATTTCAGAAGGATCTTTGGTTTTCAGTGCACGTAATGAGAACATTGTTGATTCGCACCAGAAGAGAGAGAATATAGTGTAGTGCAAACAAAATTTAAAACAAAACAAGAACTAAAATACTTTAAATTCAAAATTAAAGAAAAGTAAACGAATTTAATGTATACATACGAGGATATACAAAACATATGTAGGATACACATATTTGTAGGTTGTGTAAAAGAGGTTACAAGTACGGTTTCCTGGTACCAAATTTTTGTATCATTTTTAAGGATGTTTATTATGCGTGTTTGTTTTCATGATGATGATGATAGCGAAACATATCTATTTTTGTTTTCACATACATTTTGAAGAAACTGTAATCGTATTGCATGCTATGCATTTTGTTTTAAGAACAATTCTGTAAGACTTAACATTTTGAAACGTTTGCTCCTTTCATCAGGAATATTTAAAGCATTTGCATGGTTTAAGTTAATGGTGTCAAGTCAAGTTTTTTGTTTCCCCATTTAAGTTGAAATTTTTGTATTAATTTGAATAACATTTTTTTATGCTTTTAAAAATATTTTAAAAATAAACATTAAGTTAAATTAAATTCTTAAGTTGTTATAAGATATATTGTTTGGCTCTTTTGGTCTTTTTAACTTCCCATAGGAAGTTATTGTAATGGGTCCGATTTGTCAAATAGAAAATTTTGAAATTTTTCAACGTTTCAAGGTCCGTAGAGTCGAAATAGAAGATTTTTAGAAAGATGTCTGTGCATGCGTGTGTACGCACGTTCGTACGTCCGTACGTTAGCGACGTTTTTTTCGTCGTCCATATCTCAAGAACCAGAAGAGATATCGATTTCAAATAAAGTTTGTTATAAAGATAATAAAGTAGAAAGATATAGAAGGGAATCTCAAAAAAATTGAGTGGGTGGGTTTCTAACCAAAGTAGTTTGAAAAGAAGGTGAAAATTTTGGTTAACCCTAAATATCTTACGAACCAAAAACGCTAGAGACTTGAATTAAATTTTATATAACGTGATATCAAAGAAGTATATTTTTTGAAAAAACCATTTAATGTTTTTTTTTATATATCAAAAAAACTGAAAAAAAAAGTGTCACCTCCAAAATTTTACGACTAATATATGATTTCATCTCCAAAACAATTTTGTGCAACGATAAATAATGTTTTTGACATCTGATAAAAAAACCGAATTGACAGTTTTTTTTTTTTAAATAAAAATCTAGAAAAAAAACATTACTCAAATTTGGTAAAAATTGTATATCGATTCAAATATCTTTTCAAAAACTTGAAATTTGAGTTAAAACTTATTTTATATTATAAGAAATATTGTTTTCAACATTCTGAAAAATGTTGAGAAAAATCAAATTGACAGTATTTTTACAAAAAATAAAAACCTAAAAAAAAATTAATAAAAGTTGGTAAAAATTGATTTTCAACTCAAATATCTTTTCAAAACCTTGAGATATTGGTTTTAATTTAAGTTTATCTTTCAAAAAATATTGTTGGTAACATTCAGTAAAATTTCAGAAGGATCTTTGGTTTTCAGTGCACGTAATGAGAACATTGTTGATTCGGCACCAGAAGAGAGAGAATATAGTGTAGTGCAAACAAAACAACAAATAAAACAAAAACTGAAATACTTTAAATTCAAAATTAAAGAAAAGTAAACGAATATAATATATGTATACATACGAGTATAAAGAAACATATGTACGATACATATATTTTTAGGTTGTGTAAAAGAGGTTACAAGTAGGAATTCCTGGTACCAAATTTTTGTATCACCTTTAAGGATGTTTATTATGCGTTTTTGTTTTCATGATGATGATGATAGCGAAACATATCTATTTTTGTTTTTACTTACATTATGAAGAAACTGTAATTGTATTGCATGCTATGCATTTTGTTTTAAGAACAATTCTGTAAGACTTAACATTTTGAACCATTTGCCCCATTCACCAGGAATATTTAAATCATTTGCATGGTTTAAGTTAATGGTGTTAAGTCAAGTTTTTTGTTTCCCTATCTAAGTTGAAATTTTTTATTAATTTGAATAACATTTTTGTATGCTTTTAAAAATATTTTAAAAATAAACATTAAGTTAAATTAAATTCTTAAGTTGTTATAAGATATATTGTTTGGCTCCTTTGGTCTTTTTATCTTCCCATAGGAAGTTATTGTAATGGGTCCGATTTGTCAAATAGAAAATTTTGACATTTCTCGACGTTTCAAGGTCCGTAGAGTCGAAATAAAAGATTTTTAGAAAGATGTCTGTGCATGCGTGTGTACGTACGTTCGTACGTCCGTACGTTAGCGACGTTTTTTTCGTCGTCCATATCTCAAGAACCAGAAGAGATATCGATTTCAAATAAAGTTTGTTATAAAGATAATAAGGTAGAAACATATAGAAGGGACTCTCAAAAAAATTGAGTGGGTGGTTTTCTAACCAAAGTAGTTTGAAAAGAAGGTGAAAATTTTGGTTAACCCTAAATATCTTACGAACCAAAAACGCTAGAGACTTGAATTAAATTTTATATAACGTGATATCAAAGAAGTATATTTTTTGAAAAAAAAACATTTAATGTTTTTTTTTATAAATCAAAAAAACTGAAAAAAATGTGTCACCTCCAAAATTTTAGGACTAATATATGATTTCATGTCCAAAACAATTTTGTGCAACGATAAATAATGTTTTTGACATCTGATAAAATTTTGAGAAAAATCGAATTGACAGTTTTTTTTGTTTTAAATAAAAATCTAGAAAAAAAAAATTACTCAAAGTTGGTAAAAATTGAATATCGATTCAAATGTCTTTTCAAAAACTTGAAATTTGAGTTCAAAGTTATTTTATATTATAAGAAATATTGTTTTCAACATTCTGAAAAATGTTGAGAAAAATCAAATAAACAGTATTTTTACAAAAAATAAAAACCTAAAAAAAAATTAATAAAAGTTGGTAAAAATTGATTTTCAACTCAAATATCTTTTCAAAACCTTGAGATATTGGTTTTAATTTACTTTTATCTTTCAAAAAATATTGTTGGTAACATTCAGTAAAATTTTGTAAGAAATCGAATTGAAAGTTTTTGTACAAAAAATTAAAAACCTAAACAAAATTTAACAAAAGTTGGTAAAAATTGATTTTCGACTCAAATATCTTTTCAAAAATTAAAAATATTGGCTTCAAACCTATTGTATTTCACAGAAAATATTGTTTTCGATATTCAGTAATTTTGATATAAAAACCCGTTTTTAAAAGTCCGTTTTTTCATAAAAAATAAAATCTACAAAAAATAGTACGCAAATTTGTTAAAAATTGATACGAGTACATATAGACAAATAAGCAAGACAAATCGACAGACGGGATGCGAAGTTATCAGAGTTTGTCGCATCCCAGCCTCTTTTTGTTTTTGGAATGCAAATAAAAAACTTATTTCATTCTTTCCCAAAGTTTTGTTAGTATTCCTTACTTCTTCAGGGGTGTCTTTATTCAATACAGGTACTTTTTTGATTATAATGCTAAAGCATAGCTTTTTTTTATACTATTCATGTAAATCATGAATTAAATCCAAAAAATAGCCTTTGTTCAAATTTTGTTATATTATTTGATTTTAGTTTGTTTGGCTTGCGTTTGAAGTCATCAAAACAAAATTCAAAACGTTCGATTTTTTCGAACAAACTTTCCTCGAAAAAAAGTTTGTTTTCAAAAGCTTGCCATTTGAATTCTCAGAAAAAAAAACTAACTTCCAAATTTTGTGTTTGAAAATCGTTAGAGTGTTTTTTTTAAATACATTTGTTTACGTCTATAACATTTGACAGTTTTAGCTTAAAAAATATTTTTAGTAAACAATTATTCAGAACTTATTAACATACGTTTTACATTTCATTTTTGAAAAAAATTAAAGACCCTTTTACAAGATAACGAATTTGTAAAAAAATGTTTAATATTTTTTTTTAAATAAAAAAAAACAACGATATTTTTAGTGTTCAAATATTATTGAGATAGAATAAGACCTTGTACAGAAAAAAATTATTGAAAGCGGTTGATTAGTTCTTAAGAAAACTTGAAAAAATAGCGGTACTTTTTTACATTGAAAAAAGACATATTAAGGCTGAAATATGTTCCACACTTCTCATTGGCATTAGTGCCCTTTAAAAAATGTCTTTGCTGCAATATGCTAAATTATCATTCCAATAATTTCAACAAAAATTTATTATTTTTATTATTATTATTATTTATTTATTTTCCTTTATTTTTACTTCCATATAATATATTTAACAGAATTAGTTTAAAAGATTTACATGAATGGCTTATTAACCTTCTGTCGAAAAGAATTTAAGCAATAATTGAAGTCTAAGCTGTTTTTTTCTTGATATTTGAGACATTAAACTGTTTAAGTAGTTTTTGTTATTACATATTACGGAAGGTCAAAAACTGCATTGTTTAAAGTATTTTTTTTAAGTATTTAGAGAGAAATATTAGTTTATTTTTGTGTAACTCCTATCAGTTCTGTATAACAGTATAGAACGGTGTAAGGAACAAAAAATTTAAAAAAAACTTAATTTTGTATTTTTATTAAATACAAAATTAAATTAACTGTTTTTACCGTTTAAAAATTCAAACTATGCTACGAAAAAATTGGTGAAAACAATTTCTTGACTCGAATATATATAAATACTCCATATACTCGTATGAAACAATTTTTTGTTTTTGCACTTCATAAGTAACGACTTATAAATTTCAATTTTATAAAGTTTTGCTTTACGCCTGGAATATTTGCAAATACAACTTCAACTTCAATTTATTCATTTTCGAAGTTCATTATCATTTTAAGATACGGTACGTTTTCGATTAACGCAAATCTCGGTTCAAGCAACTCCTCGATTTTTGCAACAGCTGAATGTTCATATTTATTGACGCGGTGATCACTACTCTTCAAAACAAAAAATTGACTCTATAAGTGCAACTAATCTATGTGTTTTCCTTCAAATTGAATTGCTATTCTTCAGCCAATAGGCCAGAACGTTCTAAATTTAACAAAATTGCACTACAAAAAAAGTCTATTGGCGTTCATAGTTGTATGTGAGGGATCAGACCTTGAATTAAAAATCTAAGAATTGAGCTACCTTTGAGCAGAGTTCGAGCTAAAATTATCAATGAACACCCGGTCGTAGAATCCATATCAACTATCTTCAATGAAATATCCGTCAACGAATCCATTTCGAATAAAGAAACGTATGATTGGGTACGCAAAACCATTTTCAGCAATGAGGAAATCTAGGAAGAAACAGGTGAAATATCAAGTGAAAGTGGGTCCGAGGTTGAGATTCCTGCTCTTAAAATTAAGGCTGAAACTGCAATACAGGTAATTCAATGGGCTGAACAGAATTCAGTCCCATTAAACAAAATTTGAGTCTTCAATAACTTGAAAAAAGGTGATTTAAAAAAATCTAAACATCCAAAAAATCCATTTTTCCCAAAAAAAAAATAACTATGTAAAAATATTATGTATTTATGTATCTATTGTTATATCTTATAATGAAATAACTTTGTTTAGTTTTGTTTCTTATTATTCATGTTGGTATATTAAAATCTCATATATTTCACTTTGCATCTCAAATTGAGCCTGAACAAATATTTACTCGGTTCTTGCAACCACTCTTGTTTTAATTATTTGCAATAATCGAGAATACACTGTGTTTTGTTTTATTATCAGGTAGAAGTTTTTACAGGCACCAATTATAAGTCATCAGTGTGTTTCACATCCTAGCCTTTAATATGTGGAATATTCGACCACGCTCAAACAATTTTAGTTCTGCTAACAGAATTAAATTAGACAGACAAACAAACAACACATGCTCCTCAAGGCTTTGCAGTAAGTTAGGTGCAAAAAACAGATATATAACTAAATACTCGTAGTAAATTTCATAAGCCCCTTTATGTCCTTCAAAGTCTATTAACCCCGTGATCAACAACCGAATAATGAAGAAACAAATTACATTTTAAACATTTATAAAACTTAATTTTTCACAAAATGTAATTCTAGCAATCTGCTTTCGATTAGAATTCCTTTTGCGAACTTATGTAAGTGAAATTAGTTAACCACTGTTTTAAACTTTGTTTGTGTTAAGCTGATGTTTGATATTGGGATGAAGATAAATGAAATTGAAATTAAGCTCATTAAGAGAGGAATTCAAAATCACGTACTGCTTGATGTCGCCCTTAAGTACTTAGGTCCTTCACCTATAGTTCTAAGGTCATCTTGCCGGTGGTCAAATTACAAATGAATCACTTATTGTCTTCATTATTAAGTTGAAGCTTATAGCACAAACTAAGGTTAAAACGAGACTAGCTCTATGTATGTATAATAAGCGTCCTGATCCCTTATTATTAAATTTCTTATCATTCAAAAAACTGCTCTCAACACTCAACTCCAAAATTCATCTAATTTTTATATACTCGTGTCATAATGTGTACCGAAGTTATTGCCAAAAAGTTTGCGAAAACCTGTCAAATGTGTTTGATTTATTTTATTTACCTAACTGCTTATGCGTCTTTTTTATATGACTATATATATTCATATATTTGAATTTTGATTCTATTTTGTTGATGCAAAAAATGTTCAGTTCATTTTATGAACTTAAGTATGCTTGTACTCGTATGTATGTATATATATTGTGTACGGTATGTAACTTTTCTTCTATGTTATGACAAAAAAAAATGTTTATATTTCATTTTATGTTTCTAATAATGTGGTTTTTATTTTATATTTTCCTTAAAATGCAACGTTTTTATGGTCGGTAGAAGGATACGGTTTTTGACAGTTTGTTTATACTTGGCAATAAGTTTATCCTTCTAAAAACAATAAGAAGTATATCAATACAAACAGTACTTTCTCGTTCTCGTCTATTTTTCTTTTCAGTTCCAAATAAATCATTTGACATTTAAAATTTGCTTGTAGACTGCAGAAACTTCATTAGTAAAAGTTCTTATTTTCTTAAACATATCGCACTTCAGTTTTTTCTTGAAAATTCAACCGTCTTAAATCCTATAAAATAAAAATCAATATTTGAAGCACAACACATAAAATCACCTCTGAAGCTGAATATTCTCGTATCTTGTAGGATGCTCATGATCAAGTTTCAGAAAATAGAACAAAATAACAGGTAAATAAAGTTAGCTAAGGTACGTTTTGTATGAATGAGCCAAGAACCTTCAAGCAAGTTAGAAAACAAAAGAAAGTAAATTGAATTTTTAAAAATTCAATAATTTGGATTACGTTTCATTATAATCAAAAAAAAAATAATATAATCTTTTAAAATATATATGTATGGTATGTGCATAATTAAAAATGCATTAAATGAACTTCTTGTATTAAGGCTTTAAGAATGCAGAACCAGTTGCATATTGTTTAACAACATTGCATCAGAAACATAAATGCTAAGTTCTCTTATGAACAAAAAGGTTGAATGTATGTATGTATTTAAAGCAAAGTAATTTATATCGAAACTACTTCAAACTTTGTTTATTATTATAAAATGGGTAAATTTTATAAAGTTAAGCCAACACATTTTGGGATTGTTTTGTTTTAAATATCACACCAATTAAGAGTTTAGTTCGATTTAAAGTAGTTGAGCATCAAATAAACTCAAATATTGACGTTTAAAATTCGTTTTTTTTCTTTTAATTGAATAGAAACAAATCCACTTTAAAAATTAAAATAGAAATCTTTATTTAAATGTTATTCTTTGTTCCAAACCAATTTACGTATGTAAACAAAATAAAAAAAATAGCTGGCTTTTTTAACATGTGGTTTTTTCATTAAAACAAATTAATTTGAGTTTTCATCTGCATTACGTTAGTATAGGATGGTATAGAAATTAATTTTATTGACAGGGTGCTTTTGTATCATAGATACTTCTATATATGTAAATATATATGTATCTACCCAGAATTCACGTACTTGGAAATAGTTTTAGTTCTTTACTTTTCTCTCGCCATAAATCTCCTTCAAGAACTTTTACTAAAATAGAGCATTTGTAAATAATGATAAAAGACTTTCGCGGTAGAAATTTAACTTTCAGTTTAATGAGAACTTCTTTGGATTCTGAACATTTATTATTATACATGTGCATGACATTATGAAGGTACATTATGTAGGACCAAGAAATGTTATATTTCTTATATATGTACATAATCTCAAACATTTATATATGTAATTGATGTTAGTATGCTAAAAAAGTTTAAACATTTTTGAGATGAAGGTTTACGTACATATCTTTCATCTTCTTATACAGGGTTTTTCAATAGAGTCGGGTAGATGATGAAAATATCAATCGTGCTGGAACCATATATCGTCTAGGTCCATATGGTTCAATAAGAAACTAGTTATCATCGTTATGTAGCGCTCGTTCCGACACGGTGACCTCCTCACTAACGTCGTTTTCAAAAAAGTACTGACCAATTACGCACCGATCCAAAATCCACACCAAAGGTAACCTTTTGAGGATGCATTATCTTATTACCTAGAGCACCTCTCGTGGGCACCATTCATCCAAAAATGCGCTGAAGGAAAAGGCTGTTAACACAAAGGACTTGTAGTTTTCAATCTGGCAATTCCTACTTCTGAGTGTGTGTTTTTAAAAGCTGTCACTTGATTAATGTTTAGTTTGATTTTTGAGATTTCATAATGAAGGGATTTGCTACTGAACAATGTTTGTAAATCGTAAAAATGTATTGCTGAAATAATAAATCGGTGAAGCACCGAAAAAATAAATTTATTAAAGGAAACTTTTGTTGAGCGCATTATTTTGCGTTATGGGCTGTAGCATGGCTTCCAAAGTTGTTCGATTAAACACGACTGGACTATTTTGTATGGGTTATGTGAAGTCGCTTGTCAACGTAGATAAACCCGAGAAGATTGATGCCTTGGGAGTTGGGCGGCAGATATTATTGCCAACGAAATACCCGTGTTTTAAATATTTTATAGGTAGAATAGGTGGTTTAAGTTTTATTTTAAGGACCTTATTTGAAGTATGTAGTTTTTAAGTAAAAATACAAACAAATTGAAATTATTTTTTTTTCAATTTTCTAATAAACACAAAATAATAAAATGAATTACAGTAAAAAAGATCTTTGGGCCGAAAGGCATTAGAATTAAGTATTATTTTTAAACTTAGAGTTTCCGTATGGGACCAGTAAGTTAGTTGTAAGTTATGGTTAATTAGGCTAATTCTAAGAATTTTTGTCTAGCTTTAAGATAGTTTTAAGATTTAATTTAAAAAAGGCGAAATCCATTTACCGCAACAGTTGCTCCACCCTCATTTTATAATAAGTAAGTTCCAATCACACCACTCGATGCCGAACAAGCAGGATTCCGCGCTGGATTCTCCTGTATTGATCATATTAACACCCTGCGGATCATTATTGAACAGTACGTTGAATATCGATCACCACTACACCTCCTGTTCATCGACTTCGAGAAGGTCTTTGAAAGCGTTAACAGGGAGTATATCTAGTTAGCTTTGCGCAGGAGCGACATCCCAGAAAAACTAATTGCTATTATTATTAAAGCAGCATATGATGGATCCAAGTGCCACGTTCTGCATGATGGTAGGTTGCCAGATGATTTTGAAATCCAAAGTGGAGTCAGACAGGGCTGTATTCTGTCGCCAATATTGTTTTTGTTGGTGATAAGCGATATACTGCGCTTAGCTCTGTCAGGTACGGTAGGGATCCAATGGACTTTGATGTCCTATTTAAAGCACTTGGATTACGTGGACGATGATTACTTATTCTCTCATAGGATAATGGATCTCCATTAAAAGACAACAAGTGTGGAGAGAGAAGCAGAAGTTGTGGGTTGAAAATAAATTCTGCAAAACAAAAATGATCAGCTTCGGAACCCGACCGTCCTCTCAAATAAATATTTTCTCGCAACCGGTGGAAAAAGTGGAGAGCTTTCAATACCTTGGAAGTATCTTTTCCATCGAAGGCTGAACCAAACAAGACGTCATCTGCCGCATCGGCAAAGCAAAAGTGGCGTTCGGTATGCTGTCAAAAATTTAGAGGAATAACTCTATACACTTAAGAACAAAGCTACGACAGTTTCGCACAAATGTTGAATCAGTGCTTCTTTAAGGCTATAGCACTTACAAGGTTACTTCAGCTATAACAAGAAAGCTGCAAACCTTCGTGAATAGATGTCTTCGAACATCCTAAAGATTTTCTGGCCAAACCGTATTTCAAATGAAGTCCTTCATAGGAAGACAGGTCAGGAACCTATATGGATTAGACATACGCTTCGAAAGTTAACGATTGCATTACAGGCCAAGCACCGCCCGCCAGCCCAATAACCGCATTAAATAATGACACGTAGAGAATAAAGAGACAATCTAAAGAAAAAAATCAGTGAAGATATGACATTGTTGGTGATCGAGCAGTTTGTGCAAGTCACAAGTCTTTATGCAAAATACGGTGTAATGTCGTTTTTGGAATGTTGTTCTTGGGTAGCACATATTTATAATCTTCTAAACTTGTCACTTGTTCCAAAATTTCAAATTATTCCATCAACTTGACTATTGCCAAAGGGTTTTTTAGTTTTACGAACTATTAAGTTTTCACGATTTTGGTAGGGAGTTTCATCCATTTCAACGCGTTTTCAAAAGCGTGTAGGTGTTTAGTAATGGCCTAGCTTTTACTAATAAAATATCAAAAAATACAGTTTCAAAAGTGACAGCTGCTTAGATATCGGAATATTCAAAATGTAACCTTCTAAGCTATAAATCAATTTTCAGTGTCTTATTTGGTTTAGTAAAAGATATGTGTGTAGGCTTAATTAAAGTGATCCGTTTTATGTGTATTTTGAATACCACTGAAAATTAAAAGCTTGTATGTACGCATAGTCCAAAAAGTCTCCGTATACAGCAGCCTAATTTTAGTGTTTTTTTTATTGAAAAAAAAGTAATGAAAGTAAATGTGGAAACCAAAGTACTAACATTGAAAAAAAGGTTAGTTTCCACCTTCACCTTTTTACCAAATTAAAAAAATTGTGGTTGTGATTTTCAAAATATTTGATTTGAGTATATTGTTATAGTAAATATTTTATCTCAAAATCAACAAAAAGAAAGCTACTTTTTGGACTATGTGTATGTGTTCTATTATTGTCTTCGATATCTTTTTGATTTAAGGAGGTTAGATAAACACCAGCTCGTTTCAAAACTATACCTAAATAATTCTGTTTTAATTGTTGATATTTATATGTTTCCATGAGTTAAACATCTCTAACATAAAATCTTTGATCTTTAAAAGAAAATGGATTTTTGTTTTTTTAAAACCATTTCTCTGCAGTTGCACTTAAAGACATAGTAAATCAAAGAATGCACTTGATTAAATTGGTATTAAAAAAAAAACGTCACAAAACACGTGTTTCTAATGACATGGAAATAAATGACAAAGTTTTCCATAAAATGACCCAATGAATAAAATTCGTGGAGGACAATAAATCAGAAAAAAAAAGAACGACTACCTTTTGATGTTGTAAAAGTTCGAATATATCGTGTCATCGTTTATTCGAACCATTATAGCCAATCAACTTAAAAATCATTGGAAAATAACTAAAACAACTTAACCTTGATCCTTGGACATGTTCTGCTTTCAATCTTTCTCTATATACATTAGAAGAAGCACAGGGAACAAAGGTTACTTAAATTCACTTACCCTTAATATCCTGAATGGACTGTCACGAAGCAGACATACTTCTTCTACTGGTGGTCCTTGTGGTAAAATCGATTCAAGTTCCCCACCACCGCCACCACCAATTGAATGTTTGCCGTGTTGGTTTTCAATATCACCTTTTCCATCGGGACGTTCGATTATCATGGACAATATCCAGAACTATTATATAAAAAGGAAAGGTTATGAAATAATACTGAAATGATAAGTCACATACAAAGTACTTATAGATTAAACTTGTAAATCAAATGATTGAGATTGTATTGTGTATATTTACCCGACTTGCGTTTTTCTTTGGTTTCAAAACACTTGTGTCCATTTTTGTGGGAATTTGAAGATTTTCGGGTGAAATTGCCCTTGCGGCTGCATAGAATCCATTTTGCATTTTACGCATTTTTATTGTTTTAATTTCCTCGGGTTGACTGAATAAGAAAAAGATGCTTTTGAAAATTAAAAACGAAACAAAAGCAAAGTCTGAGCTAAAAATGTAGAGAGTCCTAATTCATTTATTGGATTTCTTTTTTTATCTATAATACCTATTGAAACAGCTGGGATATAATAAAACACCAGTTTAAAATTACTTCTTGCTATTATTCTCCGTTACTTTTACCAAAAAAAGATGTTGACAACTTAATTTATCGACTTTTTTTTTGTTGGATTTGTACAAATTTACTTAAGACTAAAACATTAATAAATTAAATTATTTTTAACTTAATAAGAAGTGATTAGATAAATAATTTGGTATAAGTCAGTCGATAAATTATAGTGACAATTTCGATGTTGTTGTTATATGTTTTATATATGTATGTTTTTCTGATAACTAAATTTTAATTTGTCTGCCGAAGACATGATAGCAAGCCAAAATTTGATTTGGTACTTCTTAGCATATAATTTGTATGTTTTTCGCTTATTCGAAACAGTTTATTAACAGTTAATTTAAGACAAATTATTGTATAACGATTTATTTAACCCATTTCCAGCTAATGTTGCGAAAACGCAACGTCTCACGTTGGGTCTCCAGGGACTTAATTGGTACATTTTTTATAGCGTTTTAAAACTAATATTGGACGTTTATTAAATTATCTAATCGACCTGTTTTTGGATTTAAAAAAAAAATTATTTCTGGAGTTTTTAATATCTTCAAAATTTGCAATTTTAAAAATTTTTAGGTAATATTTTCAAACTTAAAAAAAAAAAAAATTCAAAAAAAAAACTTTACAAACATATAAACAAAGGTTGAAATTATATTCTAAAATTAAATTGAACCAATTTTTATGGGTAATCTGCCTCGCAGGTGAGATTAAACCTCTGCGTTGCGTTTACGCAACATTAGCCAAATGCAGTAGCAAAAGCACAAAGAAATAATATTTTTCTTTTGTCCATTTTTGATATCATTAGATAACCAAAATGATTTTTTTTACAATATTAAAAATTGATGTGTGTAAAGCAATCACATACATGTTAGTGCCATAAAAAAATTAATTCACCAAATAGGTAAAACCCTTTAGAAAAACCGTTTAACCCATCCGCGCGAGATAATTCAAGATATAGTGTGCATTTTTATCTAAAAAAATCATTCAACAATTCCAGGTATATTTATTGGAAAACCCTTTTCCCATTTCCTTAGATTTAGCACACTTTTTGTATTTACATTATAACCAGGTATAAAAAACGGGCTGCATATTAAAAAATCTATAATGTTGAAAATAAATATTTCGGGTATATAAGTACGTGTGACTCGTTCTAAATTTCACTTATTACGTAAAAATCGTCAGTTGTGCAAACAAGTGTTTTTATAAAAATATCTGTGTTTTAAAGTTTAAAAAAAAACTATTATGTATCGCCAGAGGTTTTTGTCGGCTAAAGAACTAGAAGATTTGTTAATGAATCCAAGTTCAGACGAAGATGATGAATTGAACCAGAAAGTAGATAAAGCTATTGAAACAAACGTGATTATTTTGCCTCCAAAAATTGATGCTTTGAGTGACCATGAAGAAATTGATGATAACGTCCAATTATTGGAAGACGTGAACATATTGCCAAATGAACTAGCCGGTGAATAAGAGCTGGAATGCATATTAGACGATCTACAATGTGAGCCAAATGATTCAGAAAATGCATCAACATCACAAAATATTGCATCAACTTCTAAAAAGGAATCGACGTCTTTTCAATATAAATTACCAAAGTGGTCAAAGAGCCATCGAGTTGGCTTTTCAAATACTCCAAAAGACGTATCAAGTGAAAAGATTCAAGCGATCTATAACAAAATAGGTAAGTTTAAAATAAAAATCACTCAGAACTTCCTAAGTTGAATCCAATCCTTTTTTCTTGTAGGCAGTTTCAATCCTCTTCAAATTTTCGAATTATTTCTTGATAATGAGATTATCAATTTCATTGTTGAAAGCACCAATACGTATGCTAATGCGGATAGAAATAATTTAACATTCAAGACAAATTTCAATGAAATCCGTACATTTATTGGAATAATGTATTTTTCTGGATTGCATACAGTTCCACAGTTGGATTTATATTGGTCCAATCAACCAGTCTTTCGCTGCAATATAATAAACGAAGCCATGAGCCGAGACCGCTTCAAACTTATCAAATCGTTCTTACATGCCTGTGATAACAGTACAATTGATCCCAGCGACAAGTTTGCTAAAGTCTCAACTCTAAACAACATGGTCAATAAGAATTTTATGCAGTTCGGAGTATTTTCCCATCACCTTTCAATAGACGAACAAATGATACCCTACTATGGACGTCATTCTGCAAAAATGTTTATAAGAGGGAAGCCAATTCGTTTTGGATACAAATATTGGGACTTGTGTTCTCACGATGGATATTTATATCAATTCATTCCGTATGGTGGTGCAAGTGCTGATAATTCCCCTGGATTTGGCTTAGGGGAAAATGTTGTTCTGAGACTTCTTTCTAATATCGATGTTCCAGACCAACACACAGTTACTTTTGACAATTTTTTCACGTCGCACAAACTGATTTATCGTCTTTCAGTATTGGGTTACTTCGCAACAGGTAATTTTAACTTACCATTTATTTTTACTAAAAAATTAATTTCTTTTATACCAATCTATAGGCACTGTTCGTGAAAATAGAACTGGTAAAGCAAAGTTGACAGAACCCAAACAAATGAAGAAACAAAATAGAGGAACTATGGATTTTGCATTCGACAAGGAAAATGGAATTGCCGCTGTTCGTTGGAACGATAACTCCATTGTAACAGTTCTTTCAAATCATTTGATGGACCAACCAATCACTCAAGCAAAACGGTTTGATCGAAAAAAAAGGAAACACGTCAACATTCTCATGCCCAATGCCATAATATAATTCCACGATTGGAGGAGTGGACTTGTTTGATAATGCTATCAGCAATTACCGGATACGGATTCGAGAAAAGAAATGGTACTGGCCACTTTTATCAAATGCATTGGATGCAGCATTGGTAAATGCATGGAAAATTCATGGCATTTGCAAAAAGTTTGCAAAGGAAACACCAATGTCACAACTTGAATTTAGGACATATGTTGTAGACTCCTTACTGCGATCATCAAATATTCCGCCAACACTTCAAAGGGAAGGAAATCCCAACGAAATGGTTCGATTTGATGACACAAAACATACTATAATAAAAATGGAAAAGCGTCTTCGATGTCGAAATTGTTCCAGTCAAACAATTTTTTGTTGCAAGAAGTGTAAGATCCCAATTCATCTGAAATGTTTTGATACATACCACACAAGGACCCATTCCTCATAATAATATGTATCAACATGAAGTTTAAAGCACACAACAACTAATAATATTTCCAAAAAAAAAATATTCAAAATAAAGCTTTTACCTAAATTTTAAAACAAAAAACTCGAAATTTTTTATTAATTCTGCTACCCCTTTCGGCTAATGTTGCGAAAACGCAACACGAATTTTCCGGAAAACTAGAAGGTTTTAAACTTTTTTTTTTCAGATTTCACTAAGTTCAGATATAAATAGACAGCATATGAAATTTCAAGCTTCTAGCTCACCTGGAACTAGTAGCCGCCGGAAATGGGTTAATATCAAAAGTTGTATCCGTGGCGTTATGGTTTGTGCATAGGATTAAATTTGAAAAAAGGTAGGAATATTAGCCTTTGAAATTTTCAAATAAAATAAATTTGAACAAAAATAATACCACATAATGCGTAGGATGGTCATGCTTGAAGTCTTGGGTTCAATTTCAGCTGTGCCACGTTAAATTTTGTCATGGTTATTTTGGAAGAAATAAAGAAATCCTCCAAGAGTAATGCTTTTCATGAAAAGTGATTTCTCAAATAAGCCGTTCTGATTTGGCATATAAATTGTAGGTTCCCTAAATCCCTGACATTACTCGATCATAGGAATCATAGACAATTGTAAGTCTAGGCCACAGACTCTCAGAGAACCAGGTGAGCTATTGCACCACCTTATTTATTAACTTCCCATATGAAGTTATTGTAATGGAGCCGATTTGATGAATTGAAAATTTTGACATTTCTCGACATTTCAAGGTCCCT
The DNA here is from genome assembly GCF_945859685.1 of Eupeodes corollae. Taxonomy (NCBI): domain Eukaryota; kingdom Metazoa; phylum Arthropoda; class Insecta; order Diptera; family Syrphidae; genus Eupeodes; species Eupeodes corollae. The sequence continues at coordinate 109,623,717 of NC_079148.1, forward strand.
AGAATCAAAATAAAAGATTTTTAGTGAGATGTCTGTGCGTGTGTACGTACGTTCGTACGTCTGTACGTTCGCGATGTTTTTTTTTCGTTGTCCATAGCTCAAGACCCAGAAGAGATATTGACTTCAGAAAGATGCAAAAAGGGCTCTCAAGAAAATTGAGTGGGTGGTTTTATTACCACAGCAATTTAAACATAGGTGAACATTTTGGTTAATCCAAAATATCTCACGAACTAATAGCGCTAGAGACTTGAATTAAGTTGTAAATTATATATTGTAACGTAATACCAAACTAGTATATTTTTGGAAAAAATCCAACTTACGGTTTTTTATAAGTAAAAACAAAACTGAAAGAAAAAATATTTGTCACCTTGAATATTTTACGAACAAAAAATCAGTGTATCTGCAAAACAATTTTGTGCAACGAAGACAACTTTTTTGACATCTGGTACAATTTTGAGGAAAATTGAATTAACAGTTTTTTTTATAAAAAATAAGAACTTAAAAAAAAAATTACTAAAAGTTCATAAACATTGATTTTCGACTCAAATATCTTTTCAAAAATTAAAAATACCGTATTCTAGCTAATTTTATCTCACAGAAAATATTGTTTTCGACAGCCAGTAATTTTTTTTATAAAAATACAACAGTCGGTTTTTTTCATAAACAAACAAAATCTACAAAAAATAGTACCCAACATTTTTTAAAAATGTATGTTCGGTTTTCGATATCTAGTGAACAATAGAAGACATTAACTTCAAATTAATTTTATTCATTCAAATTGTATTTGTTTATATAAGGAATAAAAATGCTTCTAAAATTGGTAAAAATTGGTTTTCGACTAAAAATCTCGTTAAAAAAATAGATTTTGAAATCAAAATATTTCATTATATGCAAAATATTGTTAGTAATTTTTAAACTTTTTAAATAATTCAACTGACAATTTAAAAAAAAAAAAAACACGAAAACCTATACACTTTTACGCAAGACAAATCGGCAGAACCGGAAGTTATCAGTGTGGGTCACATCCAAGCCTATTATTGATTTTTTAATCAAATTCCCTAGTTTTAAAAAGAGTGTTAAGTTTACTTTGAACTAGAGAAAGGCTTAAAAATATAGGTAATACAAAAATTATTGCACTTCATATTTGAATTTTGTCAGAATTGAATAAGATGTTATAAACAGTTATATTTAGAAATCGAAACAACACAAATAAAATCTTAGAAAACAGGGAATGACAAAATAGTATTTTTCACCACCAATTAATTTATTCATAATTTCACGTCAGCTACTCCAAATTCGAAATATTTCATTCCTAAGTTTTGTCTTAATTTCTCGCCTGCAAGCACTTTCCGCCTTCGGTTAAATTGCTCCTAACTATGTGATAGCTTTATATCTATGTTTATAGAATTACGAAATGAATTGGATTAGGTATTGATAACCTTATTTATCGTTGTCAGATACACACTTCAATAAAATGCCACTAATAATCATATTATAATCAACAATCACCATTCTATAACATGTAGATAGATTAATATTCTTATATTTAATAAAATAAAAGAAAAAAAAAAACAATTACACCACAGAATCAGCAGGAGAACCCCATCGTCAGTTCCTTAATTTAGTTTCGGGTTCTTTGGACAAAATTGGAGGAATTCTTTTTCACATACAAATGTATACACTTGCTATAGATAAAATGTGTTTGTTTTGATTGATTTATCGAGCATGGTCGTTATCATTTTTATGAAACCATATAAAATAACTTATCTGGAAATGATTATAGACATACATACATACACTCGTGTAGTTGTATATAGTAAAGTAATGTATATGTAGGTGTTAAATTGGCAAGGAGTATAATAATAACAAAAAAATATAAAGTAAGTCAAGTGTTGCTCAATTTTTCAATTATATGTATTAGATATTAACGGCTATCCCTGAGAGGTTAAATTGAATGCAAATATTTTAATATCTACTATTTAGATAGGTATTAAGGGTTACGGATGATGATAATTTCTTAAATGAAATACAAACTTGAAAAAACCTGAATGATATAACTTGAAGAAGCATGTATATTTACGTCCTTTTTCAAATAATAATTGTGGTGAAAAGTATAACTTTATTTTTCTACTCATATCATAGGAAATTATTTAAGGACTAATGGAGAAATGACATGACAATAATATAATATAATCAATTTTTGGATTAGAATGTTTAAACTTTTGGAATAACGTATACTTTTAGGCAATAACATTGTAGCTCTAGGCAGCTTTGAATTAAAAAACTTCGTATAATTAGGACAAAGCTTGCAGAACATTAAATCAAAGTTATCTTATTGAATTTTTAAATAATAAATAGTACGTCTGCTCTGTGCTAAATCTTTCCGGATTTTTAAGATACATGGTTATTGAAACAAGTAACTGCTTAACATTCGGAATCTTTAAAAAAAAGTCAGTGTTATACTTTCGCAATTTTGGCTATAGAACAGCTTGAGTTGGACAACGACTTTAGGTTAAAAATACCTTTTTTACAAAGCGATTTTATATCCACATCTGCAATCTATCTTTTGTGTACTGAGCTTCGATTTTTATCCTTTTGGACTTGTTTTTGTGACCGAAATTATACCAACAAACCAATACTCACGAGAACATTAACAAGGTTTTAGAAAATTATAGAAAAAAAAAATGCGCCACTTCTGAACCATACCAATTAAGCCATAATAATGTAAGAAGAATTAATTTTGTTGATTTTATCGTATTTTTAAAAGGAAACTTTTATTTAGAACATCTTTTTCACCAAATCATAAAAAAGATGCTGGGATGCGATCCAAACTGATACCTTCCCATCAATGTTCGTCTGTCGATTTTTCTAAGACTTTAACAAAATATTCAGAACAATATTTGAAGTCAATACCTTTCTTTGTTCTCATAATACTTGAGTCGAAACAATTTTTTCAGTTTTGTAGGTTTTCGTGATTTGTAAAAGATTTTTTTGTAAAAAATTAACCTAAAGTTAGCCGGAATATTCTGCATAATATAAAAAGTTTGATTTCAAAATCCTTTTTTGTTAACAAGATTTTAGTCTAAAACCAATTTTTACCAACTTTAGTAGCATTTTTTAAAAGCATTTATTTCTTATGAATGGATTTTTTAAAGGCCAATCCCTTATGTTAACAATAAAATTTAGCACAGAGTGAAATCATTTTGAGTTCAATACCTTTATTTATTCAATTGATATCGAACATCAATTTTTACTAATTTTGTTTAGTTTTTTTGTAGATTTTACTTTTATAAAAAAAACTTGCAGGAATACTAAAAAAAAAATCATTTTTATAGGATGAAATAAGTCAAAGCATTTTTTCCAAGATATTTATTATTTGGGTCCAAAATCATTTTTTTCTTTTTTTAGTCTTTCTGCGTCTTTTTACTTTATTATTTGTAAAACAAAATTTATTTGAGATCGGCATCTGTACTGGTTCTTGAGATATGGGCGATGTCAACATTTTAAAATATAACACATCAAACTGATTACAAGAACTTTCAATGGAAAGTTAATGATTGTATTTAGGTAAAAAAAAGACCTTTAACTTTAAAGAAAGAATGTCTCTGGGTCGGCCTCGAGCACAAATAAGCATTAAACACTGCATTTAAACAAAACTAAGCTCTGAAGGTAATAAATCGAAGTTGGGTTTTTCGATTGTATACAAATTGCGCTTGTTGTGCCAAAATCAGTTTGATGTGAAGTTTATGTTTTATTTTCGAAGCAAAAGTATTATTTAAGTAAGTATGAGCCATTTTATTTGGTACTTCAATGAAAGTAAGTTCTCTCAAAAATAAATTACTTTAAGGTGAATGCAAACGTAAAAATTATGGTAAATTTTAAACTTTAGATAAAAATAATATTTTTTTTATTTCAACGACTTACCAAATTTTATTATTTTTAGTCATGGTTTTTTGATTATTGTGTGTCTAAACAACTGTGAATACAAATATAGGAAAACACGATGTATTTTACATTGCAGGACAAAACTTAACGGTTATCTATCACAAAGGAGCAGACATTTGTTTATGATGTGATGCAGTGGTGCACATTCGAAAAATTTATAATACAATTCAATCACAGTACACCCACATTCGCAAAATTACTTTCTTCTATAAGTTGATAATTATTTTATGAAATATCGTAGTACGTTTTCGTATAGATAATTTTTATTGTTTACACGCTAAGCAGTTGAATTATTTCGATAAATTTATTTTTAACCGTGACTCTGAAACGAACCCATTTGTTTGATTGGATTCAATCATTCATATTATAGAATAGGTCTTATTATACAACGCCCCTAGGACATCATTATCCAATATAGATTTTTGATAAGTTTTCCATAGATTAAAATTAGTATTAGTAGAAAATATAATAGAGGAACTTAATTCATCAATTATTCTTTTTTTTATTTTTTTTGTTTGCTATTTTGCGTCAGTTCTGTGTGTTAAGTGTCTAAAAAGGTTTTAGTTAGTTTTAGGTGCTGCGTTTTTAGGTGTTCACTTCAGTTTTAACTCCGACTAAAAAAATAGAATGTCGAATTGTTTGGGAATTCGCGGTTGTGAGTTACTAATAGGCTCTAGTTTTCTAAAAGCTACCGTAACTAAAAATAAATTGATCTACTCTAACTTCTATTGTCCGCTCCTAATTACGTCTCTACGCACAATGCTGATGCAATAGCATATAGTGTAGAATCATGATTTGAACTGCCTTGTACATTTAAATGCTTTGGTGAACTTCCTATAAATTGTGTTCAAGTGGTCATTATCTTGATATGTCTTGTTAAATTAGCAATTATCTATTTAAAGGATAGCACGATATGACAAATTGGGCTTTCTATTTTACTGTGAAAAGCGGATTTGAAATCAATGAACGAATTGTGTTATTATTTGGTATACTAAGTTTCGGGATATTCTCTACGATTTAAAACAACGAACAAATTTATTAGTTAACAGATTTTCTGTAAATAAATATTAACCAGTTAGATTTGGTGAAGTTTTTATCGAGCTTAATAGAAAACTCTTATCTATTGAAAAATGTACAACAATACAAAAATTTAGAATAAATATATTCCATATTGAGTTATTATAGACTTGAGTATTCGTGGTAGTAATTATTAAATTAGTACTCTATTTTTTGTGAAGGTTTGTTATCACATAAATTCGTATGTGAAACTTAGTATTTACTTGAATTCAGAACCCCAAAGCAATACTATTAATTTTAAAATATAATTAATTAAAAAAGAGGGGTCACTTTAATTTTTTTTTTTCAAAATTAAGCTTTTAAAGGTTAAAAAAAACGAACATAACAGAAAATTTTTAAAAATGTATTAATGTGTAAATACGTTTATTCAAATTGATTGATCTTATTTATTATATTATTTGTTTTCAAAAGGTAAAAATTATAAGTCTATAAGTATATAGTTTTTCAGAAAGTGGATTTTAGACTCGGAATCTTTGTTTTAAAAAATTAACAAGAGTGTGAAGATAAAGTTATCAGTAGTTTTGGTTTTATGTATGCAATTATAAAAATAGTAAAATTAAAATGTTTATGTTTAAAATTAAATACATTTATTAATGTTTCTTCGCAAAACCCAACGAATTAAACTTAAGCTATCTCACAGAAGGTCATAACTTTCTTGTAATCAAAGATTTATCAATGGAGGAAAACAGAAAAAAGTGTGTAGGGAGAATATATAAAAAAGAATAACAGCGAAAAAAACTTAATCTGACTTAGGAGCCTTTTTAGCACAGGTATACAAAATTAGGTCCGTTGAGAACTAAAGCCTAGTGGCTTACAACTCTTAGCTATTCCTGTGTGAGAGTAATGTTGTCAGGGATGGATCCTAATAATTACCTAGCGATTATTCGGACAATCAGTTGCAGTCATGGAAAACAACACAACACAGTATTATATAAAATTCTGAGAACGGTTCACAGCTGATTTGATTTTATCATTATCAGAAACGTCACTACAGCAATGCCACACTGGGCGTATACGCCCTTTTTTTTCATTTTTATGTAATAAATGTACACACTTTCACTTTTTGCAGATGTTTTTGAATAGCATTACAACTTACATAAACATTCAAAAAACATCTCACATTATTTGAAAACTTTGAATTATTAACTAAAAAGTTTTTAAATACTCAAGGCGATTGGCACAGCAAGAATATATTACTATCTACGGTTATATATCATTTTTGTTATAATAAATGGGTTTAAAACATTAATTTGAAAAAAAATAAAAAAATATCGTTTTACGTGTTTTGAAAATTAAATGTTTACATTTTTTCTTGTTTGTGTGTTCTTTTCAGTAGTCCAAAGTAATAAAGGTCTTAACTTTTTGTTCTATTTCTAAGGTTTCTTTAAGTAAAACCGCCAAACAAAAAAAAAAAATAATGATAAGTTCCATTTTGACATTTTTTAGGACCGTTAATTTGGTTTGTATTTCTAAGAAAAAAATATAACGGAATACAATTGAAATAAAATGCACAACTGGGTCACACGAACGTGTCATGTATCCAAAGAGTCTGCCTAAAAATATTTAATGTATTTTAAGACTTAAAAATGTACCTGCAAAAAATTGTTGCTTTCACAAATTTAAACGCCATTTGAATTCTCAAAAAAACTTAATTTTAAATTATTTTTGGTCTACAGTTATTAAGAACTTATTAATATACGTTTCGCATTTCAATTTCGTAAAAAAATTAAGAATTACCGATTTTTAAGATATCGAATTTTTTAAGTTTTTTAAAAATCAAAAATAGAAACAATGATATTCTTGTTTATCAAATATTATCGAGACAGTATAAGAGCTTGTGCAGAAAATTATTGAAATCGGTTGATTAGTTCTTGAGAAAACTTATAAACAAAAGAACAGTTCTATGAAGGGTGTCCTTATAGAGTAACACAAACATTTTGTTGTTTATATTAAAAAAAGCCAATATAATAATGAAAATATTTTTGGAACATTAAAAAAAATCAATTGACCTGTTTTTGAGAAAATTAGAATTTTCGAATTTCCACCAAAAAATGTACATATAAGGCGACTACTTTTATTTTTAATCTTAAAAAAAAGAAAAAGTGTCTAACAAGAATCTGCTCAAAACTTTAATTTTAAAATTTGAAGTTAATAGATCCAATTCTTTGGTCTGTAGGGGCCAGGACAGACAGACAAATGGACGAAACCAGTTTTTTAGACTTCTCTCCTATCGTAATGTCATGTTCGAGTTCGACATTTTTTACCGATGCAAAACTTGCAATACAGTTCCTATGTGTCGCAAGTTTAAATAAAAATAACGTATACATCATCACTGGAAAAATGTATTCCCAACATTTTGATGTTTGAATTTTCCAATATCATTGATTATTTTCGAGGGTACAACTATTCAAAAAAAAAAAAAACAAAAATACCGCGATCTTCAGCTTCATATATATTTTTAAGAAAATGCAAACGAAGAGAAGCAAAGAACGAGAAACGAAAACAAAAACCCTCAAGATTATGATGTTTTTAAATATTTGTTCTATTTTGTAAATTTTGGGCTATATTTTTAAAATTACTAAAAAATGCATGCATATTTATTTATAAAAACCATAAAATTGGATTGATATAGTTTAGATAAGTCATGGATATTTAGAAAAGATTCAATATGGTAAGGATGCATATATATGTCAGTTTTTATTTCCAAAAGTATTTTTTCTAAAAGAGATGAATAATAAAGTCTTAAGACTTTTACTCAAACAACAAAACGTATAAGACTTTATTTTTCACTTATGTATATTTTTGTACGCTCATATTTCCAAAATATGTGTGGAACATAATTGCATTATAGATTGTTTAATTTAAAAACCATAAAATTAAAATAAGTTATTTATAAATCTTACTCACCTTAAAATTCTGCAGAAGGTTTATATTTATAAATTCTAATTATTCTGTTGGAATCTATATTCAATTAAAATATAATGTGTATATTTTATTTCACTCCAGAATTTTACTTATTCAAACACAAAATTGTCTCACTTCATAAAATTAATTTATTTAATTAAATCTAATTAATTTGTTTTATCTTATAAAACTGTGCTAATAAAACAAAACCACACGATTTTGACGACTTCCTTGTTTAAAAAAGCAAGATCAAGTCATATATGTATATAAAAAACCAAACATTTATTTAAATCTCAAAACTTATTTCAAAGGACATGTTTGTCGATGTCGCATGCAACAAGTTCACTTCCAGTAAGCAAACATATGTTAATTGAAACAAATGAGGTAATGATGTCTCAAAGGACAATGTTTACTACGTCGTCGTTGGTTCCTGGCGAACCTCTTTTTTGGTATATTATTACTTAAAACAATTTTCCTCGTGGTTAGAATAATTAATAAAGTAAGGGAATTTCAATTTTTGTTCAACAAGACCGAAATGCTAACTCAGTGAAAAAATTAACAAAGAAAATAGATCTTTTCGCCCGAATGGTCCTTCAGCAACTAAACAAGTTTCACAGATAACTATAGTCTGGGCTAATGATTTAAATGAAAAAGTTATTTCCGTTGAAGTACGCCGGGCGCGCCGTGGGTCGCTCACTGGCCGAAGGCGACGTAGTCGTCTTTAGGGAAAGCTGATGTCTGAACTGTAACGACTGATATGAAAATCAAATGTATATATATATTACCACATTATGTCTGGTTGTGTAATTATTGCTGACTGGAAAAAGGAAAATAATGTGTGGAGATATTTTCATCTACAAGTGTGATATTTACAATTTTGGTCTGGCAATGCCCTACACATACCGGAAAATGCTAGAACTAGAAGATATCCATAAAATTTTCAGCGATAATAACAGCAACAGTTTGTTTGTTGTTATTCTAGGTAAACGGAATTAATTAGTATCTACGCAAGAACTTCATACATCCTAGCAGTTGAGTGGCCAAGGTGAGTCTCGACTCTTGAGGAAATGCTACAGGAAATACACAGGCACACGTAGCCTATAACGACTGATGTATCTAGATATAAATTTTAAACTGTGTGACAAATAATAAACAATGACTTGCATCATAGCCATATAGATTATAAGACCGTCAGTATTTGCAAATTGGTCACAAATTAGTCATCGGCATGTTCCTAACCTATAGAATTATAGAACCCTTTGTAAATTAGAAAAGTCAAAGGTAAATAAAGAATTGCCCTTAAACTAAGGCATACATTAGACTATATACTCCAACATACGTCCTATTAATCCTGTCATCATCATAGTGGAAAGTTCGATTACTCCAGACTTCAGTTCAGAGGTCAGTTATATTATAAGCTGCCGTCGCTCGTCGTCGTCAGTTGGTCGGTCGGTCGGTTGGATGTTGAGGGGCTTCATAAAGTCGAAGGCGTGTCTCATAGGTCATAGTAAATTGTGAACGCAATAAAATAAAAGAAAATCATCGTATGATAAGAATGTAATTAAGTTTTTTATGGAAATTTAATTAGTTCTTCATTTCTGTAGACATTCATAGTTTTATTGCGAGCATTTTTGTAGGCATAGGAGAAAAATACTTTTTATATAATTTTCTATATGATAATTTTATGTTTTTGGGTGAGCTTATCTTGTGAAATAAGAATTAGATATAAAAGTTTTTGAACTTTTAGCTATAAAACTTTTTTTTGTATCGAAGTATTAACGATATTTGGAAGCAACCGTTAATAAACCTTCATTTGTTTTTCATTTAAAGGTATATAGAAAATTGCAATTCACTAATGGAAATTAATTAAATATTAAACTGATTAATTGTTTAGTTTGTTTAAATGAAGGTGGATATAGATAAAATTAGGTTTAAATATAGACAATTCATTATCTTTCTTTTTTTCAATCAACAATTAATATTGACGTTAGTTAGTTGTCTAAGGAATAAATAGAAACAGAGTAAATAATATTTAAGTGATAATTGAAATAAAAAAAAAATATTTTAACTAATTTTGGAGCTTTTTTTAAAGTGTATCTCCTCTCTCTTTCTTATAAAACATTAGAAAATGATTCTTTTCAATAACTTTAAAATAATAAAAAACTAATACAAAAGAAAAATAATACAATGCTTTAAATTGAAAATGTCGGGCAATATTGATACATAAATCATGAAAAAAGTAAGTACGTACTATGTTCGTAGACATATGTACATGTACATATATATGTATATATACAAACTTTGGACAACATTCGATTTTAATTTTTTGACAGCCGTATTTTCTCATATACAAATTCTATTTGTTTTTATTTCATGAATCGGCTTGTATACATTATGTATACATGTGCATATATTCGTATGATTATTTTTTGATTTTTTTTGGTGGAAATTACGTGCTTAATTTTGAAATATCTATATTTACTTACTTGGGATAAATAGCCTCTACGATACAATATCTAATTATTATTGAAGAAATAGTATTTTATTTTTGAATATTGATCACATTCCAATTTGAAAATTATTCGTTATCGAGGTGATCAATTTGTTTTTAAAATACAGAAAAAGTACTAACATAACAGGGTGTTTTTAAAAAAAATGTTCAAATAAACTTTATTGGCTGCAGAAAATTGAAGATAGAATTGTTATCATCGGTAAAACAAATTTTAAAAACCTAAACAATTGTTTTTGTTTTTCGTACAAAAAAACTTGGGATTTCAACAATTTCGTGTTTATTGAAAAAAAATATATAATACAAATGATAACCAATTCCAGGAATGCCCATCGGTTTATCCCTGAGCCCAACTTCAGCAGTACTATGAAGTACAGAAATTCATTTTTTTAGCACGCTCTATCTTTTCCTATCATTACAGTGTTCAGGAATTCAAAATCAATGAACACCGACACCTCCTATCCAACCGTTCCCTTTTTTTCTAATCCTCACAAAACAATAGAAACAAGTGGTATCAATTTTATGTTGGTAACTTTCAAAAATTTTACAAATTATTATTGAAAACAATGTGATCGATTTTGAAGCTTTAATAGAGCATTTAGACTCAATACAAAGGTCTATACAAATGTAATAACTTCTAATATTAACAGAGTTTTTACTTGCAACTTGTAGAAACTATATGACAAGTTTTGCATTTGTAAGAAATTTCGAACTCAAGATTTTTACTATAGTACAGAAGTTAAAAAAGTCTGTCCCTCGATTCCGTCCGTTTATGTGTCTGTCCTAGCCCCTCCAGGCCAAATCATGGGCTCGATTGACTTTAAATTTGTAAATTAAGATTTTGAACCGATTCGCGTTTGGTGTTTTTTATTTGTTTAAGACTAAAAATAACAGTAGTCCCCGTACAAAATTTTTGGTCAAAAATCAAAAATTCGAATTCTTTCAAAAACAAACCGACAGATTTTTGTTTTAAGCTTTCGCTAGAATTGGTTCTTAATTTGGCCTCTCACAATATAAAAAATATCGTTATTTTAAAAATTCCCTCAGTTTCATTATTGACACAATGCCCAAAAAGTCATTTAGTTTTGCTAACTTAGGAACTCCATAAACTCAAAATTTTTGATTTGAAGTTTAACAATTTAATTCGTTGTTGAATCAGGTATTTTACCATCTTTAGTATTAGCGTTGTTTTATCTGTCAATATTAAAATATGACAGCTATAGGGACTATTCAAAATGAAACCTCTTGTCGAAAACACTTTCAAAGGAAAAAATAACGAAACATGGCTCAATTCTTATCTATTTGATGTTGTTTAGTAATCTCTTAACCGAGAGAAAAGTCTTAAGGAAATAAAAACTGACCACATTCATACACATAGTCCAAAAAGTCTCCGTACAGCAGCTTTTTTTTGTTGATTCTAAGAGAAGTATTTACTGAAACAGTAAAAAATATATTAAAAACAAGAATTTTGAAAATCACAATCACAATATTTTAAAATTTAAAAAAAGGTGGAAACTTAATTTTTTTCAATATTACCACTTTGGTTTTTACGTTTATTTCTAGTACTTTTTTCAAAAATCAACTAAATTTTTCGGACTAAGAGTATGTGAGAAACTACAATTTCCTGGTAGCGCATGAAATGCACGCAGATTTATTAAAAAAAAAATGTATGCCGAAAGTCCTTTGAAACACTTTTGTAGAAAATGCCATAGTTTGAACGATTGGCGTATTCTACGACATCTACAGTTGATTTATAAACCGACATACACTTTGATTTCAATTTTTCTTAATATCAGCTAACTGTCAATCAATTTTGTTTTAAAAAAAAAAAACAATTTAAAAACATGCTTCCCCAATCTGAATGTTTTCTTAATGTAACCCAAGAGTTTTTAGTTTGCACAACTATTCACAAAGCCAAAAATTTGCCCGTTTTCAATGCAGATACTTTTGTAAAAGTAAGTTTGGATAAGAAGTCAAAATGTACAAAAGTATACCAGAACTCTGAGAATCCCTATTATAATGAGGTATGTAAATTTTCCATTGTAGCGTTTTACAATTATTTTAATAGCATTTTTTCCAAGTATTTCGTTTTCGAACTTTCATGCACCCTTAGTGAACTGCTTCGATTGACAATTCTTTATGAAATTCGAAAGAAAAGTTGTAAGAGCCAAGTTAATATAGGTGAGTTATTGATTGATCTACACACAGTTTGGAATCAACCCCAAAAATGTTTTGTCAAAAAATGGGGAAAGCTTGAGAACTCTATTGGCAGTAAAAGTGAAGCTAAAGGTCATCTTCAAATTGATCTGGCAATTGTTTCTTCGAATCAACAACCAATAACATCAATAATCACTTCCGATAATTGTGATGATATTGAGAAGTACATATGCTTAAAATACACTTTTGGAATAATTATTTTTAACAGTGAAATCTATTTTAGAAATCTACTACAGAATCTTGAGACATCTCCATGCAATATCAAGTACTTTATATCCTTGTACAAGGGTGTTTTTTTGAAGAAATCTGAATTCATTATTCAAGTAACTCTTGCTGGCATGAATGTAACTAGGAATTTAAGACTTTTAACCTCTATATAATGTATCTTAAAATATTTTAAGGGTAAGACCAGCATATCGAAAGGAAGTCAATACCCGGAATGGAATCAGGAAATACATTTCAACTGGACCTTTCCATCTCTAGCTCAAACATTTCTGATTCAAATTATGGCCCGCGAACATATGCAATGGAAATCTATTGCAGAATCAGAACTATATTTTGACGAAATTAGTTTTAATGGTAATTATAAATAATAATAATTTCTTCACGTTATCTTTTGATATGAATATAAGAGACATTTATTTTTTTTAGATATTCCAAGTCTTGGTCCAACATTTATTCATTTCTATGACAATAATATTTATATTGGAAGAATTTTGATTGAAATCAAATCCGAAAAAATTAACCCATCAGGAAAGGAAGCAATCAATAGAACCATCCAGATAAGACCCACACAGCCTCTAGTTACAAAATCTTGGTGGGCTGATGAAATATTTGTTGTAGAATTTTGTTTGTGGCAAGGAGGGTTTATTCATGCGAATTCGAGCAATATGAAGATTTTACTTAAGTTTGGAGGTAAAATTAATAATTTAAATTGATATGTGTTTTATTTATAGGTACATACATATATGATGAAATTATTTATTCAATAATTTTATGAATGCAAATCTAGATAACATACATATGTATATATTTTCAAAGTACATGTTTTCCTCTATTAATAGCACGGAATTTGATACATTCGAATTTGGTCCTTAAAATCTGAGTTTCCTAATTATAAGTTCAATCAATCGAAAACAATATGTCTGAGAAAGATAAGGAACTCTGTGAGTGCACGAATGCCTTAAACAAATTCGATGGTATCAAGTTCTGAAGACATGCTATCGAAAAAATGGTTGGGAGAATTAGAATCATACATTAAATTAAATTATTAGGATTCTTAACTACGATATAAATAATAGATAATTGTAGAAATGTTATAATAATTTGATTTTGAGAGCTCAACAGATCCTCATTACAAGCTCTAGCCTGAAGAAAATTCTGCACAAACATCTCGGATTATTCGCTTACAAGGTCCAATAGACTTAGCAACTGGAGTCACATGACCATCCATTTCGTTATTGCTTTGCAGTAAGGGCCTTAAAGTACTTTGAATTTGTTCCCCAATAGCATTTTCACCTTGGCGAGGTAGCGGCGCAGGTTGGGCGTCGTCGGTTACGTTAACAAAATAAATTATCTCAGAAAACCCGCACGACATTGTTCAGACGTCAATGCATTTACAGAGAATGACAAACAACTGACTATTTGTCTGAAATTAATGACATGAATTTGGACGATATGTGATTGATGTCTTACATCGGCTAAATAAACCAAACAGCTCCTGAAATCATTACGACTTGTTCGTCAGAATTAGATTATGTATCTAAAGAGTCTGTTTAAATATATTTCCTGTATTTTAAGATTTTAAAATTTACCCGCAAAAAAGTTTGTTTTCAAAATTTTAAACGCTTTTTGATTCCTCAAAAAACTTCCTTTAAAAAAAAATAAACATATGTACATATACACATATTAAACTGAAATCAAGCAAAAGAGGAAACCTTTGTTACTGTTTGGCTTCGAAACTTCTTATCCAATTGTCATGCAGTTTTTTTTAAATGAAAGAGGATATCACGGAACAGGTTTTAGGCATAAATAAAGTTTCCAGTCTACACATTTACGCGAACTTTTTGTAACCATGATAATCTTTTGTCATATATCAAATTTGAATGAATTATGAAATACACACAAAGAAAATATGGCATCTGACATATTGCAACAACACAGGCATTAGCAATCACGCTTCAAATTTTGAATGATGCATTAACATTGGTTGAAGATCAACTTCTAAAAATATCAGGAAAAAGATGTTAGACTTTGATATGAAATCTCCTACACTGATTGAAGAACGTGACAGACAATTTCTTCAGGACAGGGATTATCTTTCAGAAACAAAGTATAATGCCAACCAACTTTCAATTTTCGTTCAAGAAAATGAACAAAAACTAACTGACGAACAGCGACTTGCATACAAAACTATAATCGACAATGTGATGCAGAACAGTGGTAAAATGTTCTTTCTTAATGCACCTGTTGGGACTGGAAAAACGTTCATGATCAATCTTTTGCTTGCTAAATTTAGAATGCAAGGAAAAATTGCAACGGCTCACGCAACTTTCAAATTTCCTATAGATTTGCAAAGTCAAGAGCGTCCATTTGTAGTATCTCGGAAACAAAGCTCACTATGTAATGTGCTTAAAGAAATGACGTTTATTGTTTGGGACGAATCGACTATGGTAAATAAAGGTGGCCCTGAAGCTCTGGATCGTACACTTAGAGATTTTAGAGCTGATGAACGGTCGATGGGAGGTGTTGTGAGGTACAAAAGTGATGAAATAAATGCTGTAGGCTTCTGTTCAACTTTTAATATTGACCACAAGTATATGAGCGTATAATAATATATAATAATACAACAATTTTCAAGAACTCTTTTGGATATAGGAAATGGACATATTAAAAAAAAAATGGTGGTGAAGCACTAATAGAACCAACATTTGCAACAAGCGTCAGTGGACAAGGCGAATTAATAGCTAATGTTTACAAGCAAATTTCAGAGAAAACAGATGATGGGTTACGCGAACGAGCACTTTTGGCTTAAATAATACAATTCTTTCAATGTTTCAGACCCATCAATAAACTTATCTTTCTATTGATAATCTGAATTCTTTGAATACATCAGGACTTCCTCCGAATAAACTGGACTTGAAAATTGGAGCTGCAATAATACTTATGCGGAATTAAAATGCACCGAAATTATGCAATAGTACTAGATTACGGATAGTAACTATGCAAAATTCTTTCCGGCTCAGCCCAAGGCCAAGTCGTTTTCATCCCCAGGATACCGATGATTACTAAAGAATACCCGTTCGAATTTAAACGAGTATAATTTCCTATAAAGCTTTGTTTTGCTATGTCTATCAATAAGGCACAGGGACACTGAAGGTTGCAGGACTTGATAGTTGAATACCTCCCGGGTGAAACCGGGTAAACCAGCTGATCTAAAAAAAAATTGAAAATATAATTTTTTTAATTTAAGTTTAGAAATATTTCTAGTACGCAGTTATTTAAAACTTTCACATTTCAACTATATTTAAAAAATCATGACGTATTTTCGAGATATCTAATTTTGAAAAAAAAGTTTCATATTTTTTTAGAAAATAAAAAATAAAACAATAACATTTTTGAACATCAAATATTATTCAAGCAACATAAGATCTTGTGCAGAAAAAAATTATTGAAATCGATTGATTAGTTCTTGACAAAACTTAAAAACAAAATACAGACATTATGGCCGTACCCTTTTTTTGTAAATAATAAGCGCAAACTCAAGCGAATAATACCCTTATTATTAAAAGACACAGTGTGAGCACTTAGGGAAAGGAGCACTTAGGGAGAGGAGAGAGGGTTTGAAAGGAGATGTCGTTGCACATTGGTTTTGAATTCCTGAACATTGCAATGACTTGGAAAAATAGAGTGTGATAAGACATTACACGTGCGCGTAGTACGGCTAAAGAACGAATCTCTGTATTTGACAGTACGGTCGAAGTTGACCTCAAGGGTATTGTGATAAGCATCCCTAGATGCTTGAGTATTATTGTTGAATTGTTTAAGGGGAGGAATGCAGCTAGTTGCGTTTAGTCTTCATAAAAATTAAAAAAAAAACTTAACACGAATCGGCTCAAAACCCTAATATCCAAATTTGAAGTTAATCCACACAATTCTTTGGGTTGAAAGGCCAGGATAGACAGACAGACGGACGGAATCCGGAGACCTACTTTTTTTTCGAATTCTCTACCATTGTAATGTCATGTTTGATTAAAGTCTCTAGTTCAAAATATAATAGAAAACGTTACTCAAGAAAATAATTTAGTTATGTTTATTAAACTGCATTTTTAAATTAAAGTTGCTTCTGATCCACCCTTCGCATCAAGATATATTAATTTTTCCTTTAAAGAAGCTTATCCACTGTTTTAAGACAATTTTTACTTACCTGTTACCAGCTGTGAGCTGTTATAACAATTGCTCTTGAGGATTAAAATCTTAAATATTTTAATCTAATATTCTTTAAAATAACAAGCAACTTCTACTTTAACAATAAAATAAGTATACATGTGATTCAGTCATGCGAATTATTTGTGCTATTTATTTCAAAAACTCTGTACTCTTTTTGTGCCCATGAAGCTCTAGCTGCGAAACGTATTCTTTACCATTTTTTCTAAGATTTAAATTTAAAATCATCTGTCACAGAGTATAAAATTCCAATTCCCTCCATCTTTGAAATGTTTATTTTCAAAGTTTAAATTATGCATGCATATGCGATTATTCAAACCCATTTCTGAAGGGGAGTAGAGTAGTGATATTTTACATTTCCTTACATATTATTCAACGAAAGGGAAACAAATTGTATGTATTTTTGTATGTGCTTCCACATTTAATCATTCATAAATCCTTATTACTTGTTAAATTGTTGTGCTTCAATAATTAAATTTTATGAAGTTTAAATATTCATATGTTTTATAAACTTGTTTCAGAATTCACATCCGATACAGTTGAATGTTATTTGAAGAACTACAATGGTAAGGCAAGTTCTTTGAAACACTTTACTCAAATACCTCCATTCAAGGCTGTTCACATAAAATGCTCCCTCCCGGACAACCGTTTCAAATTTGAAAGTGACAACTTAATAATAACATTGCATGAACAAATGGCAAGTGAAGGTTTTTCTCTTTTAAAATTATCATATAATAATCATCATCATCCTTGGTCATCTTCGTTTCCATTAGAATGCCGAGATGGAAAACTTTAAACTTCTTCAACTAAAGTATCCTCAAAACGAATCGATGCAGAGGAAGTGCCTCAAAGCTATCATTCTTTCGATCTCGAATAAAATCCATGAAATCAAATTGGGCTCTCGTTTGCAGTACAATGGCTTTAAGCAACAAACTGTTTGGGATGAGAATCGATTGGCATATCTAAAGGAGTTTTTTGTAAAGACAAAAATAAATTCCGTTTTTTTTTTAAACATTGGATATATTTTTCAAAATTTATAGGAGAAATTGTCAATTTCTTTGAAGGATCTTCGTCAATATTTAAAAACTATGCACGTTGATGGAGATGGTGAAATTAGTTCATGTGATAAGGTATTCGAAAAACTTCAACAACTTAAAGAGAGAATCAAATCAATTATGCAAACAAGAGTTCAGGACGAATGGCCCGAACTGCATTTACTTATGTGCCTGGGAAGCGGTAAGGGTGCAAGTAAGGATATTGGTATCTGCAAGCTGGAACCAAGACACTTTGCTCATTCCCAAAATATAGACTGCAAAGGTCCTGGGTGTGATGTTCCGATGAACTTTGTTTTTAAGGTGATTTGATGAAAATTATTTCTTAAAGAAATTCTGAACTTGAAAACATTTTTATAGGACCCAACGTGTGCACATACCTGCAGGGACTGTGGCTGCGTACGAGGCATCGTCTATGGGTTTATTCGAATTGCCACTGAAGCTGAACAACTTGATTTTTCCATCTCTGACGACTGGGAACAAAAAGAGCGGTTCTACTATCATCCTAGAAATCAATCGAGTTATATTTGCCGTGTTTATGTTCATCAAGCAAAAATTCGTCCTGGCGCCGACAAAACAGGATTGTGTGATGCCAAGTTAATAATTTTGAGCGGCGATGAGCTTCTCGAAACTCCCACAATCTATAAATCACTGTCTCCAGTGTGGAATTCTTCGGTGACGTTTGCAGGTCGACAAATGCCTGGGCCCATAAATTGGTATGAACAAAATCCACCCTTATTAGCTCTTCAAGTTTATGACATAGATAATAATAAGCAAAGTGACTATTTGGGTTGTGGACTTGTTGAATTATCAGTTAGGAGCTATTCAAATCGAAAGGATTCATTGGACATACATTTAAAGGACAGTGCAATGCAGTCAATCACCGACACGGGTGACGATAACTCATCACATCAAAGTAACATAAGATCGGAAGGCAACATTTACAGTAAAAGTCCAATTCTAAGTTTGAAAAACCTTATCAAGACAAAAAATGCTCTTAAAGAGCTCAAAGACATCAAATATCAGTCTCCGCCTTTGTTGAAGTGGGTACCTATAGCGGCTATGGGCGCTACAAGGGTAGAAGTTTTGATTTCCGGAGAATTATTACAATTAAGAGAAAATGAATCTTTTAATGAAACAAAGACGATATTAAGTCAAGGACTTCCTAAGGAAATACAGCCAATAATGTCGAAATATTTGTAATAAACTTAAAATATTTCGCTTAAATTGTTTCATGCTTAGAATTTTAAATATTTAGTTTTGAAGTAACATTTATTGGACTGAGAAATTGTCAAAAGCTATGTTGCTCTAGCTTAGGACGGTACAAGATTTATATTTTAATGGGTGAACTTCTACTCAAAAGCGGTATTTCTGGGACAAGACTCAAGAATAGTATTAATTTTTTGGAGAACTATGCTGCAGGAGTTATAGTAAGTAAATAATAACGACTTTGAACAGCTACTATCCCGTGAAGTGCATTTTCGCTAAGTTATCAATTTATGGTGTTTTGATTTTGGTACCCTAAAAAACATGTACTAGATATATCTAAACGTACATACCCTTATAGAGACATTTCTCTGAAGACTAAACTTAAGTGTATTAAGTTTTTCATTTAGAAACAAGAACTGATAATCCTGATCAGTCATAAGAAAGTTGATAAGCTAAAACTTAGAAATATAAAATTAATACTTTTGTTCCCAAAATACTTGGATCGAAACCCATTTCTTATCACTTTTTTGTTATTTCTATACGGTTTCGTATTTTGTTAATAAAAGTTGTCAATTTAAATTTTCTAAAAAATGAACTTAAAAAATATTTTGAAGTTTTTGTTTCTAAGATATTTATGTATGGATGTAAGTCGAAAAACAATTTTCAAAAATTTTACCAGCAAGTTTTTATTTCTTATTAAAAAAATACAGATTGGATTATCTTATTTTAAGAACGTTAATTTAGAAAAGATTTTTAGATTCATACTTTTTTCAAACAGCCTATTAATCTCTTTCTTTTCAAAGTAGATGCACATTTTATAACTATTTCCAATATTTTTCGTAGAATCTTCCAGGTCAAATTGAGTACTGGCCAGCAATAATTGCTACTCATATTGACTCCCCTAATCGTGGCCGTGAAATTACTCTTGGTGCAGCTATAATACCAAATCCCAGAAAATATCTAAGAAGCCAAGTCGAAAACTGTGATTTAGATGAAAATGATGAATCAACAATTGTTCAGATGGGTGAAGGTGCATAGACGAAACATTGTTTTAAACATTTATTGAAATTTAAAATAACAGGAACATTTTTTGCTTTGAATTTTTGTTAAGGCGACGAGGAGAGTTCACCTTTATTACCAAAAAAATCAATTTTAAAGAAAAGTTTAATAACCCGTGGTAAAAGCTGGTTTGTTCATATGTTTGAAAAAAGACATTTCGGAACTAACAATCAAGTTCTTCCGCGATCTCGAATTGAAGAATCCGAATTCAATTGGTGGACAAAATTTTATAATTCAATGTACATGGTAAGCCAAATTTAGATTTCTTCAGTTCTTCTTTTTTTAGAAAGTCTTTAATCCATCTGACTCATTCTTCAGCAACAAAAAAATATAGTTTCTACAAACGGCAAACACAAACTTGTGATTTATGACACAGAACTTGAGAAACAATCTGAATTCAGTTATCTCTCCGATTGGGCTGAAGCTTTTCAATTAGTTCATGGGGTTAAAATGAAAAAGAACAAACCTCCGAAAGAAGAAGTTTATGCAACTTTAAAAATGCATTTCAAAATATCACCATGTAACTGTAATTATAACAATAATAATGCCAGTTCTGTTACACTTAATTCGATACCAAGCAAAATGTCTGCCAAGTTTCGATCTCTTTCAACGTTAAACGAACAAACTAAGGTTATTGTAAGAATTTATTTGGTGCAGGGCTTACAATTTAGATCACATGATACTCATAGTCAGTCAGATTCTTATGTCAAATTGCAATTGGGATCTAACACGGTGTCGGATCGGGCGCATTTTATACCAAATCAATCAAATCCGATATTTGGGAAGACTTATCAAATGGAAGCTCATATACCAAGGTAATTTTAAGAAGATCAAAACTTATTCATACAAGTCATATTTAACAAACAAAAATTTTAAGTTCCACTGTAACACGCCTAAAGAAATTTTATTTTCATGCATTTAAGGGTTGCAATTTAAAAATACCGATTTCGTATACACGGGCACCCAGTATTTTTGTATGAGAATTGTTCTTTTAAACCGTTTTGACAACGGTATTTTCATAATGTTTGGTGTTTTGTTTTTATTGTTTATTAGCCTCAGACTAAACTAAATATAATCATTGAGTAAGTCTGTGATAGTTTGTGTTTATATAACGAGAACAAAGTGTTTTTTTGTTTACTACAGTGAAATTGGAAAAAATCTAAAATAAGTAAATAGGTACTGTGGGTACTATGGCTTTTTGTATTTATGAATTTTCTGTATAATATGGATAGTAATCTTTCTGCATCATCTTCGAGTCGAGATTTGACTGAAGCAGAGCAGGAATTTTTCGATGAACACTACGATAGGTTTTTAAAAGATGAAGAGGGTGGAGATCAAATAGCTAGACCAAATAACTCTGATGATGATCCAAACGAAGCTATATTGGATATTTGAGTTCAAGAGGCTGGGTTGAATATGAAGGAAAAGGCAGAAGTATAATCGCAGCAAGAACAAGAGTTTTTTCATGGCAAATGAACCCACATCACCTAACCGAGGAATGCAATACTCAGCTCGAAACATAAAATTCTCTGATATTTGGTGGTCGATACTTGCTGAAGTAGAGACACAAAGAGCAGCTAGAGCTCGTAATGAAAGGCTTTGAATGAACGCCTTATGTTTTCAGACATTTCCATGTTTTAAGATGTTGATCACTTCAAACATAATCCAAAATATAGTTCTAGAAACAAATAAGAAAGCCAAAAGTGCTTACGAGGAAAATCTGATATCCGGACAACCTAAAGTAATGCGTCGGTTGTATGAAATGTATGCGTACATTGTACGCTGGAGCTGAAAATGCATACGGTGTAGAAGCAAGAGACCTGTTTCACCAAATTAATATGGCACTTTACCACGCGGTCATGTCCTTATAGATGTTTGAACAGATAAACCGGTTTTTATGTTTCGATAGTGGAAGAACGCGCACTTCAACTCCAAACAGTTAAGTTAGCTGCCTTTATGTATAAAAACAATAACTTATTACCTATGTACATATGTATATATTTTACAAATGATAAAGTTTTAGGTATGTGTGGGACTTATTCCAAAATAACCTGGTGAGATTTCATGAACCAACAAAGGAACTGACAATCTATGAACAACACGTTTCAACAAGGTGTAGGTGCCAATTCAAAATGTACATGCATAATAAATAAAATTAGGTGGTGCAACAGAGAACCAGGGCCTAGTGACTTACAACTCTCAACCATTCCTGTGTGCGAGTAATTGCAGTGATGGAGGGGACCTACAGTTCATATGCCGAATCCGAACGGCTAATTTGAGAAACCACTTTTTCATGACAATAATTACTATTGGAGAATTTGTCAATTCCTCGCAAGAGGCAATAACCGTGAATAAAACTTTAGGTGGCACAGGCAGGGATCGAACCCAAGACCTCTCGCATGACAGTACAACGCACTATAGCCATCATGCCATGGGTACTACTTACATGCCTAAAAAACCAGGAAAATATGGCTTTAACATTTTTTTGATTGTGGATGCTAAAACAAATTTCCCTCTTCAAGGAAAAATATATGTTGGGCAACAACCAGGCGATAAACGGTCTGAGGGTATATGTAATCAACTTGTGATGCAATTGGCGGAAAAGTTCCTTGGTAAGGGATATAATATTACCACGCATAATTGTTTTACTTCAGTGCTATTAGCAATTGACTTGATGCATACAGAAACAATTTGGTCGGCACTGTAAAAAGTAATAAGCCTCGACTACTAAAAGTTTTTACAATCACTGACAAAGAAATAAGTATGTATTTTGCTATTCACGATGTATGCAATTGTGTAGTTACGCAAGCAATACAGAAAAATGGGCGACTACACACCAAGAAGATAAAATTGACCAAGCCAAAAGAAAACCACAAGTTATTCAAGATAACAATGCAACTAAAGGTGGAGTTGATACTCTAAATCGGATGGTAACAGTAAACGTAAAACTAACAAATGGCCTATGACTTTATTTCATAATCTTCTGGATTCTGCTGGGGTTTTGCTTACAGAATGTTTGATATTTGTAACCCGACTTGGTACACAAGCTAAAAAAGATCGGCCCCCTAAAAAGATATAAAACCCAAGCGAGCCAACACCTAAAAACCCAGAGCACCCTAAGCCTCAAGCGAGCCAACCCAATATCCCAAAGTGTCCTAAGCCCCAAGCGAGCCAACAAAATAACCCAGGGCACTAGGAGTCCACGCTCTCAGAAACGATGCACCGAGGAGTTGACGCATCGAAAATCCAAGAAGCTATCCCCCAAGTGCTCCAAACCCCGATAAGATTAAGAATTTTTGATACCCGGGGCTAATTATTCAATAAAAAATCGTAAACCCAAAAGCGTTAAACCCTCATAACCCAATTTGTAATTAATCCAAAAACCATGAACTTAAAACCGTCAGACCGTCAGACTATTTTTTTTGATTATTCAAAACTCTAAAAATTAAAAGTAAGTGAGGAAGTATATACATAGTATAAATAAAATTATAAATAATAATTATTAAACAAATTTTTTTTTCTCAATTTCATTCAATTTATATCATGAAACTCAATCGATTTTACTAATTTTTATTCGTTGCTTAACGAGTTAAGGATGATAATCTTTCATCCAACATCGAAGATCGGTACATATTTTTTATTTTATTAAGGACTGAGAAAGATCTTTCTGCTTCACAATTAGCTATAGGTATTGTTACGAATATTCTAAGGGCCATATAAACATTTGGAAAAACGTCAATCATTTGTTTTTCAACGATCCAGTTAAGTATTTTAAATGTTGAAATAAGTTCACTTTTCACTTTTTGAGCTTGAAAAGAAAACACTAGTTCGTAAGTTAATTCAGTTTGTAAATCTTTATGATAAATTTCTACTAAATTGTTTGCTTTTATTTTACTTCATTTTCACTCATACTTAAAATATTGTGAAAAAATCCGAAGGTATCAGTGATGTAAGTGTAAGCTTCAACCCTCTTGTGCATTTCTGTGAGCAATTTATCTATTATTACAACAACAAAAAAATTCTAAACCTATCAGATCCACAGAGCTTTTCTTTTTCTGCATCGCGTCGTTCAATATTTTTGTAATTTTTTTTTTTTGTTAAAATCAGAAAATTTCTGATTAACTTCTTTGCTTAAGGCTTTCAATTCTATTTCAATTTGTGAAAAATTATCTCGTGTATTTTTTAAATATTCAATCAAAGACAACATCATGTTTTTAGCTACGTTTAAATCTAGATCCATTTTTTTCCAGGGATCACGTACTTTCCAATTTGTAAAGTAATTAAAATACAAAAAAAAACGTAAGAAAAGACATAAACCTTTCCGTATTCAAGGCAGGGGTACTCCTCTGCAACCCAAATTATTTGTTGCTATTTGGCATGGGAAAAGTGTTTGGTCCCTGCTTAACAAGGTAGAGAGTATCTGTAGCCCCACCTAATTTATTTAAATTTACTTACAATAAGTATTGATTTATTAAAACAGTTTGTTTCCAATGTTGACAGTCATAAAATTGGTGTTAGAATTTCCAAATTTATTGAATCAAAAAATTTAAGATGTCGAAATAATTATATTAAGTAAAGTCAAACTTAATTTTTTATAAGATTAATACATTTTTTTCAGAATTTTCTCGTTTTGTCGTCAAAGTTTCTTAATGTTTTTGTTTGACTCAAAAATAAAACCAAGCTTGAGATAAGCAAAATACACGAATTTCAACCTTTTTCCTTTCCCAAAATTTTAAAATTATGTTTAATTGTAAAAAAAGTTTAATCCCTAAAAATGAATTTCAAGATTGTTTATTAGTTTCTCTTAAGAACATTATTGCCTTTAAAAGTTAGTTTCCTTATTTCATAATGGTGATAGAGAACATCTGAATTCCTAAGAAAAGGCTTAAAACAAAAGGTCTCCTTTAAAATGTCCTCACCAAAAAATATTATTTTCGTTTTAAAATTGTATTTATTTAAGAAAATATTATTAATTATGGCAGAAAGTTTATGATTTATTTTCACTTTCTAGCAATACTTCAAAATTTGATATTCTTTCTTAATGAATTTCTAAAAAACTTTCCTTGAGATAAATATTTTTACCCGTATTAAAGGTTTATAATTTCTATTAAATACATAGATGCAGGGTTGTTATACACTTTTAGGAATAATGTTAAAAAAGTTTTGGATGCACTTTTAATTACTTTTCTATGAATATATAGTTATAGGTAAGGTGTGATGTCTTCAAATGAAATTTCTAGTCCAACAGCTAGTGTTGAGTAAATTTTTAGAAGAAATTAAATATTTCCTCATAGCTTATAACAATACTGAAAAAAGTTGCTTGAATGCAGGTAGTGAAAATTGCAAAATAAGCGCATTTTTTCTACTTCACTTGAAGTACATTACTTATATCTACCTATACTATGTATTTCTTAAATATACTAGAACTCTCGAAAACTTTATTATTACATCCTAATGCGCTTTCATTACTCTTATTTGCAGAGAGCACATCCTGCAGGTATCCATCTTTGACCGTGGAAGTTTTCATGATGATTTAATTGGATCTACATTTATTGATTTAGAAGACCGCTTGAGGAGTAAACATCGTGCTACTGTTGGCATTTCCAATGAGTTTGATAGGTATCCAAACTATACAGTTTCTATCTTTAAATCAATAAGAAAAAAAATGTATAATACAGATCGGGATATAATATATGGAGAGATGCTTTGACTCCATATGAGCTATTAAGAGACATTTGTAAGAAATATAATTTGGGTATTCCGTTGTTTTCAAAGAATACAATCGAACTTGATGGAGTTATTTTTGAAGATACAACTGAGATATCAACTGGTTTGATTTTGATTTCTTTATTCATATAGTTTAAGAAAATAATGTTGATTCCTTGTCATCTATCTAAAGATGAAGACCTTCAAGAACGCTTAAGTTTGAGTGTTTTAAAGAACATCCAAGAGCTTCCATCTATTGGTTTTCGTCTTGTTCCGGAACATGTGGAAACAAGGTCCTTATATCGCAATGACAGACCTGGGATTGAACAAGTAAGTAAGAGATTAAGTGACTCCGATGCATCCTATTTGAGTTTTGAGTAAATACTTTGAAGTTAAATTTAATTAAATTAAGGAAATGTACATATTTTGATAGAAAATTTAATTTCGGAAAAAAATGATTTTAAGTTAAATTCTAAAATTTTACTTGGTTCTCGAGTTATATAAGAGTTGTTTAAAAAAATGAAAAGTGTGACCATATTCTATCAAAATTTAATGACTTCAACTCAATTGAAATTCAAAGTTTTAAGTATTTCAGGGAAAACTTCAATTATGGATTGAAATATACGAAGTATCAAATTATCTTCCACCACCTATCGATATAACTCCCATGCCAGCAAAAATCTACGAACTTCGAATTATAATTTACAATTGTTCCGATGTTAAATTTGATGACAAAAATGTTTTTGGTACCAAAATGAGTGATATCTACATCAAAGCGTAAGTAATTATTTTATTTTAATAATTTTACCAATTATTATCAATATCAATAATAAAATACGCAAACACAAAGTTGAATGTCTTTCATCATTTATATATTACTTAAGTCTTAAATTATTTTCCAAAGATATTAATAAAATAATAATTGCTTACAGCTTTGCGTATTAAATTTCATATTGAATTGATATTTCATTGATTTAGGTATAAAATCTTATTTAAATCTTATTTCTTTGTCAATTTCGTATAGATGGTGTGAGGATTCAGAAGCATCACAATCTACAGACGTTCATTATCGCTCATTGACTGGTGAGGGTAGTTTTAATTGGCGAATGATATTTCCAATTAAATATTCCACCATCGAAGACATGGTAAGTCTTATTGTCAGTGCTGGATCTTTGTAAATCCAATAAATGCCTTGAACCATATCGAGAGAATTTTTCGGAAACCCTATTAACAATAAACTTGTTTTTTTAAGTAACACAACTAGAATTATTTCAAATATTGTTGCACCGCTTTAAAGAATACTTTCATCTGATAAATGTAGTGAACATTTTGGAAGAATTTTATGCAAACTTTCTCTTTTGGTTCATGGTTTTTTAATTGAATAAACAACTTTTGCCACCAAAAGTAGAAATTTCTAATTGTGAACTACCTGTTAAAGAATTTAAAGTTAAACATATTAAATCAAAAGCGCCTTGAAAACCTGTGGAAAAAATAGAAATGAAAATCCGGACCATGTAATTTTTTTCTTCGAGCTTGTCTTAAGTTCTTTAGATATCAAGTTCCTTTCAAATCCAATTCATTAATATAGTTTGGCGCAGCTTTTCAGGTACAAGGGTATTTTGTGCGACTCAATACAATTACGAAAAAAAACAACTTATTTCAATATAGGCTACCATAGGCAACAAGTCATTACTTACTTAACTTTTAGCTTCTAATACTTCTTAATACTATGTAAACATAAAACCCCTATATAAACATTTTGTAACTTATTACGTTTCTGATGTCTTTTAACTTAAAAATTAAAATATATAGATGATAATCAAACGGAAGAGTGGTCTGATTCAAGAGCAATACGAAATTAAGCAACCACCTATGGTGTATTTACAAATTTGGGAAAATGATTCATTTTCCGCGGATGATTTCATGGGTGCCATGGAAATATGTTTATCAAATTTCCCCCAACCATTCGATAGCAAAAATAAATGCACCGAGAGCCAAATGAAAAACAAAACGAAGTCAGTGAACTTATTTCGAGATAAAATGATCAAAGGTTGGTTTCCATGTAAAGGTCCTTCAGAACGAGGAGGAAATCCTAGAATGGCTGTAAGGGAAATTGTTCTTCTTTGGATTTAATTCATTTTGCATTTATTTATTTATTCTACATATCTCAGGGAAAGCTGGAACTTGAGTTAGAAATTCTAACTGAAAGTGAAGCTGCAGCAAATCCTGCGGGACTTGGTCGGAATCCACCCAATGCTTTACCAGCACCAGAGTAAGGATTGCGGTATAAAAGAAAATGTTTTAAATGCAATTTAAATTTTTTTATTTTCTTCACACAAGTCGTCCAGAAACATCATTTAATCCGCTTACAAATCCACTTAAAGCTATAAAACATATTCTAGGACCTGCGATGAAAAAATGTTTGTGTTATTCTTTGATTGTTGTGGTAGTTTTTATAGTGTTGATGGTGGTTTTGGAAGATTTGCCACAAATTGTAATGAATTTTATTTCGGATCTATAGTTATTCTTCCCATTTGTTTGTATGTATTTATGAATTTTCAAATATAAAACGTTATATTTTTGTTTGGTTTCTTAAATTCCTTAATTTACTCTACACGCTAAAATGGAACTCTTTATCTTCAAACAAATCTTATGATAAAGTGAAATGAATGAAAAGATTTATTTTGAAATAGATTAGTTTACAAACCTTTTCCCTGTTTTAGTTTCGAATACATATAAATTTCCACTTGGGTCCACTTGACGATCATTTTAAATATAAAATCAAAAAGGAGGATAGGATGCGATCTACACTGATAACTTCCCATCCCATTTGTCTTAATAATAAGTTTGTAGGTTTTCGTGTTATGTTAAAAAAGTTGTGAGTGGAACTATTCTTAAAAATATTTTTCATAATATATACAAATTTCCAACAATATTTTGCATATAAAGAAAAGTTCTATTTCAAAATCTATTTTTGTTAACGAGAGTTTTAGTCCGGAACAAATGTTTACCAACTTAAGTAGGATTTTTCATAAGTTTTTATTTCTTATATAAACAAATACAAATTGGATGAATGAAATTATTCTGAAGTAAATCTCTTCTATTATTCACGAGTTATCGAGAATTGAACATCAATTTTTACCAAATGTACCCACTATTTTTTGTAGATGAAATAACGGACTATTGAATTTTAATAAAAACAATACTGAACACTATTTTCTGTGAGATAAAATACGTTTGAAGTCAGTATTTTTAACATCCCATAGGGAAGTTATTGTAATTGGTCCCATTTGTCAAATTAAAAACTTTGACATTTCTCGACGTTTCAAGGTCCCTAGGGTCGAAATAGAAGATTTTTAGAAAGATGTCTGTGCGTGCGTGTGTAGGTACGTTCGCGACGTTTTTTTCGTTGTCCATAGCTCAAGAACACGAAGAGATAACGACTTCAAATAAATTTTGTTATACAGATAAAAAGGCAGAAAGATGCAAAAAGGGCTTTCAAGAAAATTGCGTGGGCAGTTTTTTTACCATAGCAGTTAAAAAAGGTGAACATTTCGGTTAATCCTAAAAATCTTACGAACCAAAAACGCTAAAGACTTGAATTAAATGTTATATAATATATTGTAACGTGATTCCAAACAAATATATTTTTTCAAAAAAATCCAATCAATGGCTTTTTTTATAAATCAAAAAAAAAATGAAAGAAAAATTGTCACCTCGAAAATTATACGAATACAAAATGATTTTATCTCCACAACAATTTTGTGCAACGAAAAATAAAGTTTTTAACATCTGATAAAATTTTGAGAAAAATCAAATTGACAAATACATACCAAAAAAAAAAATTGCTCAAAGTTGATAAAAAATTAATTTCGAATCAAATATCTTTTCAAAAATTTGAGATTATGGCTTTCAACTAATTATAACTTATAAGAAATATTGTTTTCAACACTCGGAAAAATTTTGAGAAAAATCGAATTGACAGTGTTTTTGACAAAAAAAATCTAAACAAAAAAATTAATAAAAGTTGGTAAAAATTGATTTTCTACTTTGAGATATTGGCTTTAAACTACTCTTATCTATTAAAAAATATTGTTGTCAAAGCTCAGCAAAATTTTGAGCAAAATCTAAGTGACAGTTTTTTTTACAAAAAATAAAAAGATAACAAAAAACAATATCTACTAAAACTTGGTATAAATTTACTTATGACTCAAAAAGATTTAAAAATTAAAAATATTGTCTTCAAACTCTTTTTATTTCACAGGAAATATTGTCTTCGATATTCAGAAGTTTTTTTTTATAAAAATCCAAAAGTCCGTTTTTTATAAAAAAAAAAATAAAATATACAAAAAATAGTATGCAAATTTGGTAAAAATTGATGTTCAGTTCTTGATATATCTCAAATTAATTTCGTTCATCCAATTTGTAAAAAATTAAGAAATGCTACTAAAATTGGTAACAATTTTTTCCGACTAAAAATCCGTTAAACAAAACTAGATTTTCAAACTAAACTTTTTCTTTTTTTTGGAAAATATTAAAATTTTAAATTTTTTAAGAATAATTCAACTGATCACTTTTTTAATCCAACACCAAAACATACAAACTTTTAAAAAAGACAAATAGATAGATGAAATAGGAAGTTATCAGTGTGGGTCTCTTTTAAATTTTTGAAAAGATAATTGACTCGAAAGTAAATTTTGACCAAGTTTTAGTATTGTTTTTTTTAAGGTTTTTATTTTTTGTAAAAAAAACTGTCAATCCAATTTTTCTCAAAATATTACCGAATGTTGAAAACAATATTTCTTATAAAATAAGTTTAGTTTTAAGCCCTAATCTCAACCTTTTAAAAGGATATTTGAGTAAAAATTTAATTAAGCTTCATTTTTTAACAACTTTTAGAAATGTTTTGTTTAGGTTCTTATTTTTTGTTAGAAAACTGTTAATTCGATTTTTCTCAAAATTTTACTGAATATTGAAAACAATATTTTGTATAAGATTAAATTAATTTAGAGCCATTATCTCAGATATTTGATTTAAAAATCAATTTTTAAGGTTTTAATTTTATGTAAAAAAAACTTTCAATTAAATTTTTTTGGGCTTAATTTTTCTCAAAATTTTACCAGATGTCAAAAACGTTATTCTTCTTTGCACAAAATTATTTTGGAGATAAAATCATTTTTGTTTTATTATTCGTGGTGACAAATATTTTTGATTTATAAAAAACCGTTATTTGGATTTTTAACAATGTATGATATAAAATTTAATTCAAGTCTATAGCATTATTGGTTCGTGAGATATTTTGGGTTAACCAACATTTTTACCTTTTTTTAAAATTGCGATGGTAAAAAACACACAATTTGTTTAAGAGTCCTTTCTGCATCTTTCTGCATTATTATCTGTAAAACAAAATGTATTAAAAGTCGATTTTTGTTCTGGTTCTTGAGCTATGGACGACTAAAAAACATTGCGAACGTACGTACACACGCACGCACAGACATCTCTCTAAAAATCTTTTCTTTCTACTCTAAGGACCTTAAAAACGTCGAGAAATGTCAAAATTTTCAATTAGACAAATCAGACCGATTACAATAACTCCCTATGGGAAGTTAAAAAAGGCGATAATTTCGCTGACATTTCCAAATATAAATTTGAAGGAGAAACAAATTTCAGGATTATAAAACCCGCACAAAATTGAATAGGGAAACGGGAAACAAAAGACATTTTAGAAACGTCTCTCAAAGCCTTCAAACCTAAAGAAAAAAATCAGAAACATTTCTGAAATGATTTTTCCATTTATACATACATACATATATCCAATTTTGTGAGTGAAAATGAAATTTTAGAACTAGAAACGTTTTTAAAACAGTGTTGCTTAAAATGTTTTTTGGTGTGTAGGAACCTTAAGATTTAATAGAAATTGTATAAGAAACTAATAAAAACAACAGTTTTTATTGAAAAGCACCTAATATTTTTGAATTTTCTTATTTGATAGCCAAATTTGATAATCACGTAAGTGTATGATGATTTAACTTAATTTGACTCGGCTGAAAAACTTTCAATAAGAATTGTAAAATCAAGGTTATCATGATACATTTTTCAATGGATATATTTATGATTTTATTAGTATTTCTTATTTCTTTCTTTCGAAAATCGCATGCTGCAGTTCAAAATTATGTTTGTTCGAATGAATCAAAAATTATATAACTCTTGTTAAGCATCTGTTAAGTCAAACCAAATTGTTTTTTCTTTTTTTGATTTCGTCAAAAACTATAGAGAAGTTACCATAAATTGGATCAAATCAGAAGTAGAAGAGATAAATTATCCTAACTAAGCGTTGAACTTGCCAAATATTGAAAATTCATCACTGTACAAAAGCATAAAAAATATGGTTTTGAGAATAGCCACGACGCTAAGGTTAAATGAGGTTTTCTTAGATATTGACTCCAGAACAATCGGTTGGAATTGCGTTTCTCTGTCGCTATCAACAAACTGCAGACAAAACGGTCGGTCTAAGTCTTGTTTGTAGTAAACTTAGAAGAAGTGGATAAAGAATAAAACAGGGCTGAACTGAAATTCCCCTCGTACCATTGGCAGCAAACCAGAAGTTAATCGGTGCTATGCCTCAAAGGACAAACTATGTCCGTGGCGCTGTAAAGAAAGGTTACCACGAAATACACTTAGAAGAAGTAGTAGACGGAATAAACAGGTTGAAGAAAGAAGGTATTTCGTTTCGGGAGATACAAACTGTTTTCGGGGATCCTTTTCTTTAAATGAACACACATTTATAAAAGGTAGAAGACGATTGAAACTTACCCTAACTATATTAAATATCGTATCGAATTGAAAAAAAAACCTGTTTATCATTTATTTCGGGCTCTCTCTAAGTTTATTGTCTCATTTTCTCAGTGATAAAGGAGCAGTGTAACGCTTCGTTACAATTTATAAAGTGAATGCTGTGTAGCTTATTAAGCAATACCCAAAAACCAATTTCTAAAAAAAAGTTCGTGAGACTGGTATTGCAAGTGAACAATACTCATGGTGCTTGACGAAAAGAACTCTGTGCAAAATCTCTGATTAAACGCTAACAAAAACAACAACGATTTTTGGCTAAATGGTATCGAATTTCTTTTTGGTAAAATATTAATAATTGATTTTTGAACTGATATCTGTGTGATAAAATATTGGTAAACATTTTAGTCGAACATTTATTAAGTTAAATTGGGATTCTAATCAATCATAAGAGTAAAATAAGCTTACCTCGACGACATTGTTAAAAGCGTATGCGTATGTAACTTTTTAAGTTGCGAACATGGTCATATAGGTAAATAGATTATAATAAAATGGTAGCCATTAATTATTTCAAATTATTTCCTGATCCAATATCTTCATACTTCATAAAGAAGTATTTATGTCATCCAGCCAGTGACTCTGATTCACATCTTGTATTAAAATCATTCAACTTCAACTTCTTGTATTACATTTTCGTCATTCATCCACTATAACATTGACTTGAATTCCTTACCTTAGGCACATTGCTTATACCTTTTTAGTTCAGAGGTAACGTTTATTCATTGATGCGAAAAGTTCCGCACAAAAAATAAAAGGTACTTCATCTGGTTTAACGATGAAGTGAACATTGATTGGTATCTTCTTCCATAATGCTTGAAGATAAAATACAAACAACTAAGTCGCATAAAGTTACCTTTAAGGTTAGAAGCATGCAATCGATACCCTTTTAAAATAGTTACTATACAAAAATATAACAGTAAATAACAGAAAAGCTTGTGATAACCTAAAATATGTATTAACTTTTTCGAATAGTTAAAAATATTGACATGAGTTAAATCAAAAAATAAAGGCTTAAAATTACAAAGAGTTGAAGTTGATTTTATTGTTAGAAATATTTACCCATTCGTATTTGATTAAGAAAATTTTCGTTGCTGTAGTAAAGCAAAAATGTACATTTGCATGCAGTGGTCTCACGATAAGGGATAAGAGATATTAATTTTTATTGAAGACAAACAAGAAAACTTTTAAAACATAAAAATAAAAGAATTATTTGTTTTTAACCTTTGGTTATTACTAAAGTTGATTTTTGAATGAAACTATTATTTACCCTTAACATTGGGAAAAAATGGGAAAAATGATTCCGAAATAATTTTTTGTTCGACATCCGATCTAATATATGCGTAAAAGAAAAACACGGAGCTATTGCATGCGAATTCCTACGAAAGAAACTGTATCTAATTTTGTTGAAGACTACGCTTGAATGAGGATGCCAAACTGTTTTGGGTTAATAACCTAGTGTCCACAAATAAGTTTTTTTTGTCTTGGTATTGAAAATAGACCACAAAAAGTGTTTATTCGAAAATTGTATAGGAAATGTTAGTTAGGAAACAACTTCAGCAACTACCTTAATTGAGGACCTAGCATCAAAAGAGATACAAGTCCACATTTTTAGCCTAAAAGAGCACATCCAAACTTACAGAATCTTAGTACTTATCGTGTTTATTTTACCTAAGAAATGATGTAACAACCATTATAATATTTTATAGTAAATTAACTATGTACATCAGACCATGCGTTGAACTTGTCTTGTTTATGATGTGAAAACGCGCCTAGCCGCGCCCGCCGCGCCGCCGCCGCTACACCGAGTGCGAGATGTCTTAAAATCAGCAAATCGCAAAATTTCGCGCCTTTTGCGCTTATTGGTATTTTTTATCCTGAAGGAGAATTTTGTTTAATACGGCCAAGTTTTACCGTAGAATAGAGACAGGATTCGGCTCAAAATAAAGAAAATTATTTTAGCTTCAATCGTAAAGTATATTCTTATGGTGAAGAAACTGGCACAACAGGGTTAAATCGGCTCTGAAAAAAAACTAACGATGTTTTTGCCATTAGTAGCAAATACAAGTTTTATGGTGGTTTTTCCGAAAAAGGTCATAAAACGTACCTGTTTTTTTGTGTCACATAAATAAGGACAAGTTCTTAATTTACCCGTAAGACTCTTTAAAGTAATGAAAATAACAAAAATCTTATAATTTAAGTAAATATTGTTTTTTTAGAACGGATTAAAATAATTTTTAGTAATCCTGATTTTCGAATTACTTCAAGTGGCCTATGTGGTGTATGAATTGATAGAGTTCTCAGATAATTGGCTGAAATTTGGGCCCAGACCCGTTTTATGGCTTCAATAATCTCTTCAGTTTCTTGGTATTGTTGTCCTCCTTCGTAGACTTTTCTTAAAAGCCATTCTCACACCTCAGAAGAATATGGAGGCCATTGTAAAAGGTTTCCATTTTGCCCCTGAATCCAGTCTTTTGTTGTTCATGCGGTATGAATTGGTGCATTATCTTGTTGGAAAGTCCATCATTGTCCATCAAATAATTCATAAAACTGCGGAAAATTTTGTTCCAAAATCGATTTGCAAGTGATTGCCTTCATTTAAAAGCTTTTAAAAATTCAGCCCCATAGTCCCGTAATAGGTGATTGCTCCCCATAGCATTACACCGCCTCTTTCCTGTGGCTTTTTTCAAGATAGATGTCTTCCCTTTTCAAATCATGGAAAAAGCAGGTATATCCATCAGATCCGTCCAAATAATTGTTTTTTAATCGGAACGGACGACGGTATGCCAAGCTCGATTCCACCTAAATCGATTTGTAGCAAAGTTAAGGCGTTGGCTCTTGCGTACAGTATTCTATACTCGACCTACTACCATTTACCCAAGCTTTTGTTTGATTTTTCTAATGGAAAGCCTTGAATTTGAAGCAAATTTCACTATCGACTATCGACCGCCTTTAATGAAATGAGGTGGCTTCCTTGACTCTTTCTTTGTGGTTTTTTATACCTCTCAGGATCCTTCACGTAGTTGTATGGAACATTTAAACTTCTTCTTATCTTGCTGGCTATAGAAAGGGTGGTTTTGCGGAGATCCCGGTAAGCTCGAATTTGGTCTATTTTCGTCATACTTCTTGATTCTATTAAATTAATTCTCAAACTAAGCTCCCAAATAATCAGAGTACACTTTTATCTGATTTCTCCATATTTTCCTCAACGATGATCTTTCATATTTCATTCCAAGGCCCTTAATAGGTAAATTTAGATCTTTCCCCTATTCATGTGACACGAAGTATATGACCAACGTCATTAACACCTAGAACTAATTTGGAACAATCGGATTTACGGAAACGGCTTTTTATGTTCAGAGAAAAGATTACCTGTAATTGTTTCCAATTTTCTTAAAAACTAAAATATATTTTACGATTTGGATTTTTTGGTGTTTAATCAATAATTGACAAGGACATTTATAACTGACAAAAAATAGTACTCAATAACATATATAAAATTGAAATTTGTTGTGTTTAACTTTGAGACTTACACATTTTTTTTATAATACTATCGACAAAAGCAAAATTAAAAAATAAGTTACTTACTTACTTACTTAAGGTGGCGCTACAGTCCTGTGTGAACTAGGGCCTCACCCAACAAACTTCTCCATCTAGCTCGGTCCCTAGCTAGATGTCTCCAGTTTCGCGCTCCAAGTTGGGTGAGGTCACCTTCCACTTGTGCGCGCCACCTGATCCGCGGTCTTCCTCTACTGCGCTGTCCTGTGGGTGCGGATTCGAAGACTTTCCGGGCCGGAGCATTGGTTTCCATGCGCTCTACGTGACCCAGCCATCTTAGTCGTTGGACTTTTACTCTTCTTGCTAAGTCTACGTCACTGTACAGCCCGTACAGTTCGTCGTTCCATCTTCTCCTCCACTCCCCTTCGATGCATACGGGACCGTAGATCACACGAAGAACTTTTCTCTCGAAGCGACCCAAGGTGCTTTCATCCGCTTTTGTCATGGTCCATGCTTCTGCACCGTATAGCAGGACGGGGATGATAAGGGTCTTATATAGCAACACTTTGGTCCCTCGAGAGAGGACATTACTACTCAATTGCTTTCTTAGTCCAAAGAAACAGCGGTTAGCAAGAGTTATTCTGCGTTTGATCTCAGCGCTGGTGTTGTTTTCTGCGTTTACAGCGGAGCCTAGGTAGACGAAGTCCTTGACTACCTCAAAGGTACGTCTGTCGATTGTGACGTTTTGACCAAAACGTCGGTGTTGTATGTCCTTTCTAGACGACAGCATATACTTTGTTTTGCCCTCATTAACCGTTAAACCCATTTTTGCCGCCTCTGCCTCAATACTCACAAAAGCCCCATTGACATCACGCTGAGTTCTTCCGATTATGTCAAATGAAATTTCCATGGTCATCCTGCACAAACGGACGAGTTTGGCAGGGATGCCAAAACTAGACATGGCTCTATACAGCTCGTCCCTGTAGATGCTGTCATATGCGGCCTTGAAATCGATGAAAAGATGGTGGGTGTCGATTTGGTGCTCTTGAGTTTTTTCCAGGATCTGCCGTAATGTGAATATTTGATCAACTGTGGACTTTTCTGGTCTTAAACCACACTGATAAGGACCTATCAGGTTGTTGACGATGGGCTTTAGACGTTCAAATATTATGGCAGAGAAGATTTTATAGGCGATGTTAAGTAGACTTATTCCTCTATAGTTGGTGCAGTTTAGAGGGTCTCCTTTTTTCAGGATCGGGCAAACAATACTGAGGTTCCATTCATCGGGCATGTTTTCTTCCGACCATATCTTACAGATAAGTTGGTGCATGCTCCTAACCAACTTATCTCCAGCTGCTTTAAAGAGCTCGGCATTCAAGCCATCTGCTCCAGCGGCTTTATTAGACTTCAACTTAGATATGGCAATCTTTACTTCGTCTAAGTCGGGAGGACGGGATTGTTGGCTTTCGTCGTCTATATCGAATGGGTCATCCTGCCTGACAGCGGGATTCAGTTCTTCGTCGCCGTTATACAGTCTGCAGAAGTGGTCCTTCCATATCCTCAGCATTGACTGCGGTTCCACTATGATGTTTCCACTTTCGTCTTTGCAGCCTTCGGTTCTAGGTTTATGTACCTGTGAATTTCGTTTCACCTGTTCATAAAACTTTCGAACCTCATTCCTGCTTTTATACCTCTCAACATCTTCTACCGCACGCTTCTCATGCCCTCTCTTTTTCCTTCTGAGAAGTCGGCGTTCCTCTCGCCTCTTCTGCTCATAGAGCTCACGAGCAGCTCTCGTCCTTTTATGCAGCGCCGCTTTGCGTGCCTGTTGTTTGGCTGCATTTGCCTGCCGACATTCCTCATCAAACCAGGGGTTCCTTGTTGGTGGCTGTTTGAAACCCAGCACATCAGAGGCGGCTTCTCTGATTGCATCTTGGCAATGTTGCCACTGGTTTTCGATACATTGTGTTGGCGGCAGAGAACTTCGAGAGAGGTTACTTGTCACTCCGTCGGAAAAGGATTTGGCGATCTCTGGCGATTGTAGCCGTTCGACGTTGTATCTTCTCCCAGCACCTCCCTGTTTTGCCTTGGGTCTGGAAATCCGAAGTGCTACCCTGGCTACAACGAGGTAGTGGTCCGAGTCGATGTTAGCTCCTCGGAAAGTTCGTACATCCATAATGCTGGAAGCATGTCTGGCGTCGATCGCAATATGGTCAATCTGGTTGACGGTAGATTGATCTGGAGAAGTCCAAGTTCCTTTGTGGATGTTGAGGTGTGGAAAACGCGTACTGGCTACCATGACGTTTCGCCCCGCAGCAAAATCTATGAGCCTGAATCCATTATCAGCAGTGTTGTCGTGCAGGCTGTTTTTCCCGATTATTCCACCAAAGATGTCTTCCCTTCCTAGCTTGGCATTAAAATCGCCCAGGACTATTTTAATATCGTAGCTAGGGCACTGCTCATATGTTTTGTCTAAGAGCTCGAAGAACATATCTTTGGTGTTGTCGTCTTTCTCTTCTGTGGGGGCGTGCGCGCATATCAGGCTAATGTTGCCGAATTTAGCCTTGATGCGTATGGTCATGAGGCGCTCATTGATGCACCTATAGCTCAAGACTTCTTGCCTAAGTCTGGCTCCAATGACGAATCCGCATCCAAATAAGCGCTGTTGGTTTTCGTGGTAGCAGTCACCATAGTAAATATCAAAGTTTTTCATCCTCTTTTTGCCCGGCCCATCCCATCGTATTTCCTGGATGGCGGTGATATCTGCTTTATATCGTTCTAGGGCCTCCACTAATTCTTCGGCCGCACGTGGTCTGTTAAGGGACCTAACATTCCACGTGCATATCCGAAGTTCGTTGTCCTTTATTCGTTTGCGTTGGTTGTCAACAATAAATCCGTCCGTATCCGAGGCTTGTTGGTGCTTCGCAACTTTGAAAGCTTTTACGTGGCCAGGAAGTCACCCCGACGCACAACCTCCAACCTGGAGGGCCAGATCCTAAGTATAACTCCAAGGATGGGGAGCCGGATAAAACCGCTCCTTACAGGCCTGGGCTCCGAATAAGTCGAAGAAGCCCTATAAGGTGTTCACTAAGTAGTTCAACCTTACTGGAACTGTAGACGCCACCGTTGATTCCATCTCGGGAATTCCTCCGCTGCCGTCTGGATAAGGAGAGGTGCCTTAGTGGAAACACCTTTCCCCACCTCTCTCGTTTGCTGCCCCCAACAACTTTCCACTGGGGTTGGAACCCAATCTCCAGTTGAGGTACTAGGCACCCGATGTTCACCACGTGGAGGTGAGAGTAGGAGTTGATAGACAGAGGTTGGTTTTAAGAAAAAACCTATGGACGCTTGTGTCCTCTTGAATGCACATGTCTACCATTTGAACATCAAAAAAAAAAAAGTTACTGCATGAATGAATTTCTGGCTTTTAAAAAAGTTATATCACAATAATGGTGGTATTGCCGATTTCCAATCTTTGATTTTGTATGTCAACTGTTTTTTTTAAACTACCCCTCCCGCCTAATATAGACTTGGCATCTTCTTCTTTTGGCCCAATCTTCTTACTCCACAGTTATGGAATACCTTCTGGCAAATTGTCTTATTCTGTTATTTCAGTTTTAATTTGTAGATTTTTTTGTAAAAAAAACGTATTTTATCTAATTTTTGAACAACTATATTTTATGAACGTTAACATCCACTATTTGCCTTAATATCATTAGAAATGATGGTATTACAAAAAAAAATCTCCTTCACGATAAAAAATTACAATCGCGGTTTTTCTAATTTTTAGACATCTAGCACTTAGGCCAAAATCATACAAAAGTAACCATAAATATCGCATTTTATGCATGGCCTCCTTCTTTTCAAATAACAAAGTACTAATAATTCTTTAGTTTCATATCATTTTAAAATAGGTATTTGTAAAATATCTTTTTTGTTTGATTTTCCTCAAATAGTTAAAGTTGGGCATGCTCCTTTTTAATGCATAATAATCAATTGATTACTAGAAAAAATTCATAAGCAAATGAATTAGAAATTAAAGGACAAGTTAAAACTACATTTAAAAGAACATTTCGTAAAATAAGTAAGTTATACAAAATGAAACACTCTACCGTCTTCGCACTAAACGAAAATCGTAAATGTTATCCCTGCTTTAATTTAAATAAACAATTTTTTGTTCTTGAAAATAAAGACTTCTTTTTTACAACCGTGTGGACTCTATTCAAGCTTTACAAACGTACAAACTTCATTCAACAGGTTATATATAACAACGCTGGTTGAGTTTGTTTCTCTACCATTCCCTACTCTCTCGGTGCTCCAAGCTAAAAATACTCATTGTGGTGATTGAGGTGAGGTTTGATGTTCATTTCATGCACCAACGTCCAACACCAACGACAGCAAAATGCATATTCATATCATCATCTCACCACACCACACCACATCATACCCTCTCATCAAAAAACTCACTCATCATCTCACACTCATTTACTCGTTAATCCCATGATGATGATGAGCTCCAGCTTTAGCTTAGCCCCTAGCCCCATAATCTGCTCCAACAGCTAAAAAATAATTATCCATCTCCCTCTCCGATCTGATAATGCGATGATGCTCATTGAGGTGAATCTTCTTCTTGTGTTTAGGTTTCTTCTCACTTTCACTACCAGCACTTTGCCAAATGAAGTTGAGAAGGGTTATTTGGTGTTTGGTGAGTTGACTGATGATGATTGTGGTTTCGGTTTGGAGCTTGAGGGCATTGGGTTTGGTTTGGCGTTTTGTTGCGTTGGGACTCAAGGGGAGCTATTAAAGTTGAGTTCTCTTTTGGCTTTATAACCAAAACGACTCCATTCATGTGGTGTCTGTTGAGTGTTGGACCCAACTAGAGTGGAGTGGATTGGTGGTGTTTTGCACTATTTGCATTTTCGTTTTGTCACTTTGCTTTCACCGCTGTTGGAGTAAAGTAGAAGCGATAAGTACGTTCGTGAAGCGAGACACTTTGAAAACAAATTTTATTTATAATTTTTATACGTTAAATTATATTTTGAATTTTTTGATTTTGAGTTTTTCGTATATTTTTGACAACTTAAATTTGAGCTTTTGCAGAAAGTTTTATCAGTTTTAATTCTCGTTTTTTAACAAACTTGTTTGGAAGTCATTTTTAAGCCGGAACCATCGGGAGGCAAGAAACAAACATTGGTGTGTTTTATACCTGAGCACGTGAGAAAATTTCGCAAAGTGAAATTTATATTAAATTCCCTCAAGTCGTGTCTTTGATTAGAATCATCCTAACGTCTCGTCCTAAAACACAAACATACGAACACGTTCTTTCTCGGCGCGGTCGTCCGGTTTGTTGCAAGTTGTTTTCTTCTATACCTACCTACCAACTTAATCTACAGTGCGGCCCTGTTAAGTTGAACGTTTTTCCTATAAAATAGACAAGTTTGATGTGCTTCTTGTTTTTCCATCAAGAGTGTCATCGTTGGGAAAATTAATTGCAAGTTCGTAGAAAGTATCCGGAAAATAGGACAGAGTGTGGAATGCTGTAAACAGTTTTGACCCTATTGTGGATTCTGTGGATTTTTTTTGAAGAGTTCGTTTTGAATATTTAAAGACTTATCGTGAACTTATTACCTTTTCGTTTTCACAACAAAAGCAAGAGTGGTAAGTAAGAAATAACAGTAAAGTGCATTCATGTTTTGTTTTTGGAAGGCGGTTAATGAATACAAATCTGATTTAGGTCTTTTTTAATTTGGTTG
This sequence comes from Eupeodes corollae, assembly GCF_945859685.1. NCBI lineage: Eukaryota > Metazoa > Arthropoda > Insecta > Diptera > Syrphidae > Eupeodes > Eupeodes corollae. The sequence goes on from NC_079148.1 coordinate 109,665,938, forward strand.
TTTGTTACCAAGAAGAACCATTTATCTGGGAGCATGACAAGTGAATTGAGTTGGTGTAAACAATACAAATTAAGTCATGATTACATTTTTACATATTAAAAATCTGTAGGAAGACGAATTGTTTGCCCTGTTTATATGTTCTTCTAAATATATAAAGTAGGTAGGTACTAAGTACCTATGTCACTATTGTGGGTTGTGTTTAATTGAAAGAATCATTTGTCATTCACTGTTTTTATAGTAATGATGGTGATGATGAAAGTCGAATAAAAACTAGCTGTTAATATAAAAAAGAAGAACAACAACCTACATGACTCGATCATCGGAGTCAGAAGTAATTTTGTACCTATAATTAATAAAGTTACATTTTAATGAATATGACTAAGTAGATGTAAGATACACTATGGCTTAATTTTTTTAAGACACTCAACAAAAATTGTTTACTTGATCCCTTACCTTTTGCAATTGATGTCCAACTTCAAGTTGATTCCTATTATCCGGGATTTAGACAACTTTTGGAATATGTTTACATTTGTAAATAAGGAAATAAATATATGCAAGTAGTATTATGTGCAACTATCATTGTAACTTGAAAATCCATTTAGCTATGGATGATTTACAAAATTCTTTTTCAATAAATTTGCCTAAGGTTGTTAACTAAATTTTGTAAAGGAATTCTACCTATTTAACAAAGATTGCAGAAAATTCTGGAGGTTTATTCTCTCCATTGCACATTTAAGTCTAATGACAATTTAGATGAAAAAGAACCCGTAGTGCAGGACAGAACATAGAATAAAATTTGTTCAATTAGACCACTTTTCTTATTGTAAAATATTTAAAACGTTTTTTTTTCAATTTGTATTTATGTCTTAAAACTTTTACTTTTCTGATCTGTTTGACAATTCCATTTGTACCTATGTTGACTTTGCTATATTTTTTGAAAATTTATTTAAATAAACGAGATCTAAACAATTGGAATAATTCATATAAGAAAAATGTGTCATACAAAATGTACTTAAATGGGCGCAACAAAAAATTAGCTCATCATTATTTTAGAAGTATATCGGAACAATGAAAAATTTTCCCCGAGATCAATAAGTTTATTGTTTACATAAATACTCATCATCAATCTAAATTCCAAACTTTTTTTTGTTTTCTTAAAATTATTTACAATATTTTGCTAATTTTATCATCATCATTTCATTTTACCAGACTATCGAAAAGTTAGCTAAAAACCAGTAGGGTAAGATCTACGTTCCTTCTATTATCGTGTCCAAACAGATTTTCTTCGATGGTACAACCTTTAAAAGCAATTGTCTCGTTTTCCTTAAATTTGCCGTTAACGTTTATCAACTTTGATAACCTCTATCCTATATCATTGTTATCACACAGAAATGGTTAAACATTATATAATCTCATGGTTTTAACGGATAATTGCGCCAAGAATTTTTTAATTTTTTTTTTCACTTTTTGTATTCATATTTTAATACTTAAAAAAAAATAACATCATATATCCTTTGCAATCTTATTTTATCTTATTGAAAATATGGAAATACAGTGGACGTCCAATATAACGAATGCCCGATATAGCGAATTTGCGATATAACGAACGCTTTTGAAATTAACATTAACATATCTAAATAACGAACGATGATAAAAATTTGCTATCCGATATAACGAACGCGTATATTATATTGCCTTAAAATGATTTTTTTCTTGCCATTGTGATCTGTGCATATATTTTTATGTCAACACATAAGTTTATTCTCGTACATATGTATGTGTGTGCGCCAAAGGTTCAAAACTATAACAAGCTTTCTGTTTTTCGTTTAGTCTTCGCATCGCCTACTAAAACATTTTTGTTAGAATTCTTATTTTTGGGTTTGTCTATCGCTATGCAGTTTTGGATTTTATGTACGGTCTTACACACACATCTTCAATGACACGACGGCAAGATAATGTTAGCAGTTAAATAGTGTTTTTGTTGTTTAAAGTCTCGTCTGGTTGAAACGCTCCGTAATAATTTTGTAGATTTAGTTTTATGTACAAAATATTAAAATGAATACAAAATCTCAACGTACTCGGCTTTCATTAAAGGAAAAAGTCAAAATTATTGATGAGTGCAACAAAGGCGTTTCACTTAAGGAAATTTCAATAAAATTCCGTGTGCCAAAATTATTAATAAAATTAATAAATCAACCACTTACTTAAATTTTTTTGAATGGAAAAGTCGATCGATATAACGAACGCTCTCGATATAGAGAATGACCTCGAACATTATATCATTCGTTATACTGGACGTCCACTGTAGCACTTCTAAAAATTATATAACGCAACGACAATTCCGCTTTAAGGGATATAGAACTATTCAACCTAGGCGACACAAATTAAGAATTCCGTCTTCCCGACCTCGATGAAGAGAAAATAGCAATATCAAATCTGAAGTCCAGAAACGCTGCTGGAGCTGACGGCATCACTGCCGAATTATTCGAAGCAGCAGGTGAGGACTCGACTCAACTCATCTGCAAAATTTGGTCGGTAGAAAACATACCCTGCTGAATTTTGTATTCATGGTATAGCTTGGTGTCTTTATTCTTTTCCCACCATGGCCTCGCCATATACATTAGGAATGATGTTGCTTATCAGCTCCTACCACAATATGGTCCTTGCACCAATTCCTTTTTTAATTATATGTGGTTTAAATTCTCCGTAAATAAGCAAATCATTCACTACTGCTTCCTTTATCGAACCCCAAATTTAGACAGAGTATCAACTTCTCGTGAATTTGATGCTTTGTCTGATTCCATCCAAAGAATTGTTTCGTTATATCCTCGCACTGAAATCGTTGTTACGGGCGATTTCAATGTACACAATTCTTCATGGCTTTATGAATCTTCGCTGAGTTATACCACCTAACTCAGCTAGTCAACGAGCCCACCCGAATATCGAACGTTGATGGTGCAGAAAACACTCTTGACTTGTTTCTTCCTCTGACCCTGATACACTGTTAGTGTTCTATCTCCTCTAGGCACATCTGACCATTGTGTTATATCAGCAAATTTCTCGTGTCAAAACTGTTCAGTTAAAGAAAGAGCTCCTAAGAGGACCGTTTGGCAATACGAGAAAGCCAACTGGGACGGTCTCAATAATTACTTCAGGATCTTTAACTGGCCACTTTGCTTCCTCGATAGTGACAGTAAAGAGGTTATTAGGGCCAAAGAGGTTAGTTTCCGTTGCTATAAAGCCAACCGTACTGAAAAAAGCCGGGAAAAGTTCAAACAAGCCAGGAAGGCCTGCAACGCCAATATTCGACGGACCAAGTTTTTACATGACCAAAAGTTATGGCAAAAAATACTGCAATGTCCCAAAGGCAGTAAACATTTTTGGTCATTTGTAAAAAACATGATTAATTCTTCCTCTTCTTCGGTTCTCACGCTCGTTGTCAATGACACTCCTTTTGTTAACTCTAATAACGATGGAGAATGCACCCTGCTTTAGGTTTTAAAAGATCTCACCGATGTGTTTGATGTTAAAAAAGGATTTAAACAAGGCGATACACTGTAAGACGACTTCTTTAACATCGTTCTGGAGAGAATTGTGCAAAACTCCAAAGGTCCATACTATTACTCGGATACGCAGATGAAATTGACTTAATTGAAAGATCAAAGCGTAATGTGATGACAGTAGAGCGGTCATGAGCGGAGAAAATATGCTAAGTGGTCAATGAAGGCAAGAACAAGTAAAGGGCGATTTTTAAAAGCTATAGGAAAGTTTTTCAAAAAAAAAAAAACACAATCTAGAAAAATTAAATCTTTATTGGAATCGATAGTACGGTCCATATAACTTAATGTTTAAAGATTATTTCATACAAATGTGGACCTTGACTGCGCCTCAAATCCGTCCTTCCGCTTAGTCCAATTTTGGCATACTCTTTCTTGTTTTCCAACATTTCGGCCGGTATTTCCCGAATAAATGCTTCAATGTTGTCTTCCAATGCGTCAATTAAAGCGGGCTTGAATGTATAGACTAAAGACATAAGTTTTAACACAGCCCAACAAAAATTAGTCTAAAGGTGTTCAATCGCACTATTAGGCGGTCAATTGACCGGTCCCGAACGTGAAATAAAATGTTCACGACCTCGCCTCTAAATAAGCCCATTGTTGCTCGTGCTTGGCGTGTGGCACCGTCTTGTTGAAACCACATATCATGCAAGTCAAGCTCTTGAATATTAGGCAAACAATAGTTGGATATTCTCTCACGGTAGCGCTTCACATCCATAGCGCATTCAAATGATGCCACTAGCCCGTAAACTGCATTAAACTGTGACTATTTTTGGATGCATTGGTAGCTCTGGCTGATATTCACTCCAAAATCGAAAATTCTGGTTATTTACGTAACCATTGAGCCAAAAATGATTTTCGTCGCTGAACACTACTTTCCAAGAGCCCATTCACCGAAAATTTTACGTTGCAGAAGGTCGTTGGGCTTCAATTCTTGCACCAGCTGTATTTTGAAAGGTATCACACCTAAATCCTTCCGCAAAATTTTCCACGTTGTTGAGTAACATAGGCTCAATTGCGAACGGCGACGAATCGATAATTGATGGTCATCATTAAGACTTGCCGATACAGCTGCAGTTCGCAATCTACGTAAGCGTGTTGGTGGTTTAATGTCCAACAATGTAAATTTGGAGCAAAATTTATTCACAATAGCCCGAATAGCAGCTTCAGTGGGTTCGATTAAACCGACTATAAAATGGAAGAAGCTCGCACGTATTTTGAAAATAAAATTCAATAATTTGCAAGCGTTGTTCGTTTGTAAAACGATTCATGGTTACATTTCAGACCAAACTGAAGATGTTTGACAGTGAAACAAAACACGAAACGTGCGTCAGCTGTTAAAACCAGCGTTGCCAAAAAGATAATACCTACAAAATTACCATTGATATGCTGTCATCAATAAAGGACATTGAATAACGACAAAGACGTCACCATGGACAGCTATAACTTTGAGGTAGTTAAGGACTTTGTCTACCTAAGCACCGGTATAAATTCAGACAATGACACCAGCGTTGACTGCATTACAATAAATATATCTGATAAAAAAAATTGCATTTGTGTAAAAAAATGTAAAGCCTGCAATTAAAACTTATCTTTTTCACTAAAAAAAAACATGTTATTTGAAAGCAAGTCTTATGAAATAGACCTATTCAAGAGACCTGGGCTATCCTGTATCATATAACAATAAGTTTGATTTTGAATCCCAAGTAAGGAATCTCTCTAAATACTAATAATATTGTAAGATCTCTGAAATATTACTTATCTTCATCAATTAAACTATTTATGTATATCTTTTGGAAAAGAAAGATGATCGTAATTGATCACTTTTGTTTTTTAAATAATATCAATATATTTTACCAAATAGATCACCATACAAAATCCTTGAACGAAATATTTCACATATGTTTTGTAAAATTGCATTAATTTAATGCATATATTTTTGTTTGTCGATATAAAATTTAATAATTTATAATATTTTGGCAAATTAAGGTGACATTCAACTTTGGTTTTCGCTTAAAATGGAAAATAATGAATTTAATGAACCTAACATCCCACATTAACATTCAAAGACATAATATTATGATTAGTATGTATAATTTTTGCACAATTATAATTTGAATTTGTTTTTTTAACTTGAAGTTCATCATTTTTTAATTATAGGTGGCAATTTGTTATTGTTGCCATTTTTTATTGGCGCTAAATAATTGCGTGACAAATACTTTTTTTTAAAAGCATCACTATTTATGGCCCTTTCCATTTCGAGTCGAATTAATGTTTGGAGAAAATAACCCATTAGAAAAATCACGTGAATTGAATATTTGATTTGAAAAGAAAAAACATGTAAATGTGGAAGCTAGTTATTGCTGATGGATTTTTCTATTGTCAAGCATGACATTTAAATATTTAAGTTGCAAAATTTGTACATGCAAAATTTATGTAGATTGTAAAGTATGATAAACCATATGAAAAGTAAATAATTTGTACACTTGCTTTAATAACAAATTTTCCAGGTGGTGGAAAATAAAAAAAATTATAACAATATTGGCGAATTTGATGTATTGAAATTGCTTCGCGTTCTCGTATTGTTTTCATTAGATAAGAAGCTAATATTAATTGCACGTTTTTTGTTCTTTAACTTTCAAGGTTAGCTAGTATTTATTTATTTTTTCAAAGTAAGTTTAATTGAATTTTAGCCAGGTGACTAAATCGAATCTATAAATAAACATGTAGGACTATGATGGGTTGAAAATGTCAATGTTTATGATAAGATCTTATATAAGCAGTGCATAAATTGATAGGCTTTAAGTGAGGCTGAAAATGTTGTCATTATTGATGAGTTAAATAAGTATGAATTATTGATTAAATTTTTCTATTGCCTATTAACATACATTAGTCTGTTGAAGGTGAAGCTAGTCTAGCGTTGTTTGTCATAAAAGCTATAAATTGTTAGATGAGCACCTAAATTATCAAATTTCAGCCTTTATCTAGCAGCTTTTAGCACATTTGCTTC